>NC_059500.1:83879307-84190673 GCF_018139145.2 Gymnogyps californianus | reverse complement strand
CTGTCGGGACCGTGGTTGTGCTGTGCCGTGCCGGCTGTCCTGGGGCGGTCGCCCGTGCACTGGGACGCAGAGACCCGGGCAGCCGCGGAGCTGGGGATGTCCTCGGGGCTTTGGACCCTTGGCTGCAGCTGGTAAAAATGTGGTGTAAAACATGGCTAAAGAAAGTGTTTGAACTGTTTGGAAAGTAAAAATGATTTAAATTCTATCATCGCATCACAGCAACAGCAAACACCGTTAATTCACCTGGGGCGGTCAGGTCGAAACCTGAGGACCGCAGGCTGCGGTTGTGCAGCACAGTCCAGGGATGATCAGAGAGCGATGCTGCCTGGGCGCAGGCAGCACCCACCCACGGGAGCAGGGGCGTGCGTGGAGGTTTGAGGGGCCAGCATGGGGCTGGGGGTGCGTCCGCGGGACCCCGTCCTCGTGCTGCCTGTGGCGGCGCGGTGCCCCCGGCCGGGCTGCTCTCCAGGTGCTCCCGACGGCTGCTCCAGGTGGGCACATCCGCATCCCTGCGGACGCTGGGATCCCGAGCGCTCGATGGGCTGCCCAGGCACCTTTGTGGTTTATCAATCCCCATTCCCGCTCTCTCCTCTTTTCGGTTTGCCTGTTTATCTACAATCTGTCTATTTAAATTCCTTCTAAACAAGATGGGAATATCTTTATGCCTGTTTGTAAGAATATTCTGCATCCATCTGTTATTTACATCATTCGTTTTCCTGAGGTGTCTCCAACAAATCCTGGCTGGATGCTCTGTATGTGTTATTAATAAAACAGCTGTAAAAATATTAACTGTACGGCCTAATTGTCAGCCCTGATTGAGAGCCAAATTTATCCCCGAACGGATGCTGAGGCACAGAATGTGGCTGTTATCCAGATCTGACCCTTGCAGCTCGCTCTTCGCTTTGCTCTTTGAACACTTCAATTGCAGAGCTGCAAAGAAAGCCCTCGCCCTCACCCCGCTGCATTCCTCTTTGTTTCTGTGCGCGCAGTCACCAGGGCTCATTTTATTCTTTTAATTTGCCACTTCTACCTTGCTGTAATACAGTATTACTAGCGACGTTTAACCTCCACGTCATTTCACCTGGGTTGAAAGAGCAGCACTCCAGCAGCGTGTTACTTTAAAAATTTATCAGTGTAAGCTGGAAGCGCCGTGTGTTCTCTCCCCATGTGAAGGAACGAAACTGCATTTCCATAGCCTGACTCCGAAAGTTCAGATCCCTATTGAAGGGCCTCAGCGTCTCCGCAGGGAAAACCGGGAGGTGCTGCGTGAAAAGTAAATTTTGCTGCTCTTTTTGGGGAGCTTCACCTTGGGGGAGCACCTCGAGCGCACCTGGGCCACCAGCACCGACACCTCGGACTTTTTTGCTCCAGGCTCCTTTCTAACAGTTTTTCAGTGTAAAAGGATACTTCTCCCTGCCCCTCCCTGCCCTCCCCTGCCTCTGCGCTGGCTGAACCTGTCACAGTTTGCTGGAGAAATCTAAAAATGCTTCCTGTTGGCAGAAATACCAGGGTTTTATCCTTAAAGGGCTGTGTCGTGCACCTGAGAGACAAACCAGAGCCTGGTAAGCCTAACTCGGAAGAGGTTTACGGAGAGGGAGGGAGCCCTGAAAGGCGGTGTTAACCTGGCGTGGGTTCAGCCACTCGCTTCGGGGTCGCTCACTCCAGGATTTCCCACATCACCCCCAAAAGCAGCTGCCAGGCTGAGTCTCAGCGCTGGAAAATTCAGGTTGACATAATAATTTGCAGAATTTCAGTTAAAAGTGCCTGGTGGAGTCTTAAGTGCTTTGCTGCTTCAGAAATAGTCGTCCACCGCCGGTTTAAAGGAGCACGAAGTTTGCCGAGCTCCGTAGAAATGTGTTTGCTCTTGCCAGTGCCCAGTTTGGTGCACGCCTCTTTGCAGAGCAGCATGTGAAAGCCACGGCAGGACGACCAGAGGCGTGAAACCATTGCTCCATCTCACTCTGGCTGATGGTATTTAATTCATTGGGCAGTTCTCCTAAAGCAAGAACATTATTTTTAGAGGAAAATACCAGGTTTTAACCCAGAATAACTGTTTTCATTAATTTTTAGTCTGAGTACTCTTTCAACAGGTGTCTTTTTATTTCATCCTACGGTCAGACCCTGGGCCCTGTTTTTGCTGATTCCTCCACCTTTTGAAGGGTGACCTATGGTCAGAGTTGAATAGCTCCAGTATCTTCTCGTTTTGCAGAGACATGAGGAGATGGGGGAAAAATGTGAGCACAGTGCCAATGCGAGTGCAATACCTTGTGCTGATATTTGCTAAGCTGTTTCACAACAGAGGGGTTGTGCAAACCCCACGGAGAGTCACCACGGGTGCCAGAGGACCCGAGGACAACACTGGTTCCTCACACCAGCAAAAGAAGCATCCCCATTGCAAAGCTGATTTCAAATCAGAAACACTTTCTAAAGCAATGTGCTCACTAGGACTTCGCAGGAAAAGTCTTTTTTTTTTTTTTTTTGAGATCTAGGGAGATTCAAGATATTCCGCTTTATTTGAGAGCATTAACTTTTCCTGAGTGTAATCTGAAAGACAACTGAAATTTTGCTAAATTTAGGATCGCCGAGATGAAGAGCCATCCCTGCGTTTTACTCGGAGTTGTGCTCTCCCAGGAGCTGTAGTCTGAAGATGAGTGTTTGTGGCGTTTTTTATGTTACCATGGGGATTGCTATAGTAACAATTCTCCTAACCCTTCATTTATTAATTTACTTTGTTATAAAACTAAAGGTAAACCAAATATCCAAAGAAACAATAGCTTTAAAGAGATTTCACCGTCCCCGCGATCCATGTTTAATGTTCCAGCGAAAGGGCCTTGAGTTTGTGTTTAAAGGACAACATTTGCAGATAATTTAATACAGTCAAAGGAATGAGATTCCACAAGGTTTCCTCTGAGACTGGAAAACAACAGCTGATCTATGTCATAACACATTACAGTGCGCAGCAGTTTAGCAATCCTTCTGCAGAGCATCCCTCGGCAGAAGGGAGCTCCAGCCTTCCCCTGCCCGCTGCGAAAGGCAGCCGCCGATGGAGGCAGGGGACAGAAATCTCCGAATAATCTGTTCCGCTGCCGCAGAGCCGGGGGGTGACAGGCATCGGCATTACGGCAAGGCGGTAGCGTCTCTAACAAGCAGCCCGGTTGCCGCGCGGCAGGGCCAGGAGCGGGGTGGGATGCCAGCCCCCCAGGGTTACCGGCTCGCCCCATCGCTCAGCCTTGTCCCGGTCCCGGGGGTTTGGGGGAAAGGAAACATGCGGCAGTGCTGCGTTGTGGGGAAAACGCAGGCAGAGACACAAAGGAAAGCCAGAAAGTATTAAATATTTTTAAATGCCTGTTTTATTTTACAAGGTGCAAATATTACACTTTGCAGTTACATAGTAAATACCAGATTACTAGGTAATTATGCTTAAACATTACCAAGTACTGTACCTGCAAAAATAATTGCTATATTAAGGGCAGTTATTCAGTCCCTTGATAACCCTATAGTTTAACGGTTAGAAACAAGTATATCATTTATTCTCTTCACATAAAAGCTACCGACCATTCAGGTATTGCATATGATCAATAGAGGTTTTTAATGGAAGTGCTGCTGATCTAACCTAATAACCAGAGTATCATAAAAGGCAATAAGCAGCTTAAACCAACATGTGAAGCACAGTCTATATAGCAAGAGTGGGAGCTGTTCCAGGGCCCCAAAGGGTCTTCAAATCACTTTATTTTTATGGGGTAAACGTAACCACGTCAAAAACCAAACTTGACATTTTAAAGTGGTTTAGAACTCACTGTAAAACCTTACTCCGGGCACAAGCTTTCTTTACAAGGTCTCAGCCCTGCAGCTATTGTTGTGCCTCTGTAGTTCAGCTTTCCTGGGTTTATTTTCCTTGAGTGGGTTGTTGTGTTCTTTTTTTTTTAAGTAAGAATTTTATTGATGTGCCTTTTTTCAAAGAAAAAAACATTTTCCTCCTTTTATTCCACGTTGTGTATTAGGTCTCTTTGAAAGAGAGCTCGGCCATACTGTGGCACCCGCTGCCTTAACACACAGAGCTGCATTTTCATCCGGATAGGCCAAACCAAAGGCTGAAGCTCTGAATATAAAACCTGGGATTTCTAAAGCAGGTCAGGCAGTTTGGCAGCCAACCGCCATTGCCTTTCAGTGACATCTCCATCCCGTAGGTCCCTTTGCAAATCACCCCCTGCAGAGGCTCCAGGAGAGGCTCTGCCAGCCCCGGAGGGGTGAGGACGGTGGGTGCACGGGCGAGGTGCAGGTGCACCGAGGGGTGACGCAGCACCGGGACCCCCCCTTGACCTGCTCTTCCCTTCCCTGCACGTGTGTGGTGTCACTAAGCGCACGTAGCGGCACCCGAAGGTGGTCTAAAAAAAGAAGGAAAAAAGGAACCAGTCTACTAAAAGGTGAACTTTTTGCATTTCTGCCAGCGCAGCAAAGGAGCTTTTCCAGCTTGATTTGTGTAATAAAGCTTTTTATGCAGCTCCAGTGAATGCACACTTTGTCCGTGCGCTAAAATGTGTATCTGTGCCAGCAAGGGAAAGCCCCAAATAAATTTGATCCCCTGTAGGATAAAACCAGGGCGCATAAATAAATCTGGGATGAAAACTAAGCGGGAATAGAACTCTCAGCAGAGTATTGATATCCCACGTGGATTTTAATTATGCCAATTAACCTGACCAGTGCCTGTGATCAGAAGTGGGAAGGAAACGGCGGTGACAAGACATGGTGCCACGTGCCACGTGCGAAGCAGCCAAGGCCGTGCGTGTGGACTTATCAATACATTATAAGCACTACACAAATATAGCGTGGAAAACAGACAACACTTCACAGATGCTAAGGCATCTTCCTCCGTGTGCTGGTGAGGCATTTCCTCCGCCCTTCCTCCCGGTGAGGAGCTGCGGCAGCGCTCCTGCGCTGTCGTCTCTCAGACGTGGCGGCTTCTCCTCCTCCTGCGCCCTCCCGGCATCAAGGATGAACCCCGACTCCTCCTCCTGAGCGGGGAAGCACCGAGCCCTTACCAGATTTAGGAACTTTCTTTTGGAAAAACTCATTACCAACCTGGGAAGGAAGTTACCCCTCATGTCTGCTCGGCGACATGAGAGTTCATCTTCAGCCTGGAGGCCAGAAGTGCCTTCTGCTCAGGCACACTGGGGAAGGACCGTGGTGGTCAGTCAGGGTGGGCATCCAGCCAGCATCGTGCTTAGGTATCTGTGACCTGATTTTCAGTGTCCTCGTCATAGCCTTGCCCTTGTTTAATGGCCAGTGCCTGGAGGAGGAGGGTGCCTGGGATGTGAAGGGGAGCTCAGCACGTCTCTGATTTCTGGTGACCAAGCGTAGCGCTCGCATGGGCCCAGCTGTAAAGGAGGCTCCTGATGATGCCCGAAGCTCCGCAGTCATCCTCAGTAACGTGTGACTTTCTGCCGAGAGAAAGGTCCCCGCGGCAGCAGCTGCCTGCAGCAGATCACCCTGCGTGCTCCCGGCGGGTACCGGCATCCTCCGCCTGCACAGCCTGCTCTGCTGCACTGCTGGGGCCGCAAAGCTACGAGGAGCTGCCCAGGCTGCTTGCTCGTGGACCGCCTGGTTTTGGCAGCAAACTGCAATTATTCCAGTTGTGGATAATGCCCTGCTCTGCCGCGCTGCAGCTCGGAGGTGAAGAGCCCGGTGGGTCCCGTGGGGGAAGCCCAGCACGTTAGATCTGCAAACACCGCCGGGACGATGCTCACAGCGGAGACGCAGCTTTATGGCTTCATGGAAGGACCGGCCCAGCGCCTGAAGTACGTCCACGTGCTGCTGGGTCCACACCAGCGTCCTCCTGCAGGAAGACCGTCTCAGGGACTGGGAGAAGCAAGGGCCCCTGCATGCCGGCGGGTGACAGCACCCTTCTTGGCTGTGCCGAACCAGCCCCACTGCTCGGTGCGGGTGACGCAAGGTGGATAGAGTTATGCATAAAGCGAGCGCAAGGAAATCTGTCTCTCTGTGAGGGAGAAAATGTCATTCTCTACTTAGTGCTGCTTTGCATATTCTTTTGTAAACACAAAACTGTTGTTGGCAGCAAAAATTGCTTTTCTGTGAACGTTACAGGGTCACAGCGCAGGTGGAACAGCACGGAGGGGACAAACAAGGTTAGCTGGGCTCATCTGCAGTCTCAGGCTGGATTCTGCTTGGTTCTTACATCACCCAGGTGTCAAACACGTATCTCTCTGAGCCGTTCAGCCATCAGGGCTGGATTCAAACCGGGTGCTTTGCGTGGGCACAGACCCTGCATCTCCAAATGCCAGCTTGTTCAGTACCTCTGTGGGGACGCCGAGGGGTGTCCTGGGGAGGCGGAGGCAGGGTGGGCTCAGACCTGCTCTCAGCTCTGCTCCTCTCCCGTGGCACGAGCTCTGCACCCCGTGGCACGGCTCCGCATCCCCGGCACCCCTCTGTAAGTAGGACCACGTCCTGCCCTTCGTTTAGCCATGCTCTGGGGTGAACGGGTGCGGAGGGGCATGGGGGTGACTGCTCTCAGCAGCAGCGGTGTCCGAAAAGGTGGCTGGTGCTGTGCCAAAGCAAAAGTAAAGATAATGATAAAAATTAATAAAAATCAATAAAAAGTGTCCTGGACTGCTGGAGGCAGCAGAGAGTGTGCATGGGGTTGCAGCGAGCGATGGGGAAGGGTGAGACCCGGGGGCTGGCCCCTGTGGTGGGGCTGCAGGAGATGACCAAGGAGCTGGCTCCACGGGGGGCTGCCGCCCATCCGCTGCCTCCCGACCCCCCAAAACGCTGCATCACTGAGCAGAAGTGGCTAACAAATCTCCATATGGCAGCCAGCTTATATTGGCGGCCCCAAATCGAGTTAGGATGAGTAAGTGGAATTACATTTCATTGTTATTTTTAATATTTGAAATTTAGCCTCGCACGGTATTGCTCAGTTTGTGAAGTATACATAAAATAGCAGCTAGTGACATGATCTCCATTTCAGAGGAACCCAAATAAATGTCACAAGGAGAAACACATTCCAGAAAGGATTTTTTCTTTTGAGTTTCCAGCATCTCTAATATAGATTGAAATGTTGTAAATCCAAGGTAGTAAATTCTATTAGTATCTCATTTGCAAGAGTCTTAACTGTGAAGAATGAATTGGATTATTTTGAAGGGAAGTGAAAGGTTTATGTGCTGTAGCGCCGAATCAGAGGGAAATCCAAGTGTCCCGACGGAGGCAGCCCACCACAGTCCCGCCACTGAGCACCTCATTCTGCAATGAGAAGGATTTATCATAGAATCACAGAATGGTTTGGGTGGGAAGGGACCTTTAAAAGTCATCTAGTCCAACCCCCCTGCCATGAGCAGGGACATCTTCAACTCGATCAGGTTGCTCAGAGCCCCGTCCAACCTGGCCTTGAACGTTTCCAGGGATGGGGCATCAGGGATGGCACCTCTCTGGGCAATCTCTTCCAGTGTCTCCCCACCCTCATCGTAAAACATTTCTTCCTTACATCTAATCTGAATCTACCCTCTTTTAGTTTAAAACCATTACCCCTTGTCCTATCGCTACAGGCCCTACTAAAATGTCTGTCCCCATCTTTCTTATAAGCCCCTTCTTTGAGTATTGAAAGGAGATTTAGGTGTTTCATCACCTTTAAGGTGATTTAGGTGTTTCATCACCTTTGGACTGATCTCTGCTGGCGGAGTCGTTCCCAGACCAAATGCCCCTGATGTTTGCAGGGTGGTTTGGGTGCACTGGCCCTGGCACCGGTGCCCCATGCCTGGGGTTTCCCCGTGGGAGCCGTGGCCGGTGCCGGAGTGGAGCCCGGCGGTGTGGCGGCGGTCAGTGGTGAGCACAGACAACCCTGGGGGGAGAGCACACGTGCAAATCTGGGGTCCAAACCGCAGCCTTGTTTAAATAGGACTGAGGCATAGGAATCATATGGTGCCTTTGGAAACTTTGCTCCTTGTCTAGAGAAACGATTTACAGCTCTTTCAGATTATAAGACATTTTCTGCCCTACTTAGAATTGGGGCAGATTTCCAAAAACGTTTGGGTATTAAAAGATACGGCAGAGCTCTCACCGGGTCCTTCAGAAACAGCTAAGCATTGACACCTGTGACAGCGAGCAGCCTAGTTTCCAACGACGCATCAGGTCCCTGTCTAGAAAATTCACTTTTAAAGGAGTGATCCCCACGTGCCGCAGTGCCAAGCAGATCAGCACCCAAGCCCCAGATCCTCAGAAGGCATTTTGGCACCTCTGAAGCCAATAGCTTTGGCCATGGGCGTTCGCACAGCCTCAATGCGTGCGTCTGGGGTCAGGGGAGGGGAGCGGGTGCCTCAGGAGGAACGCTCGGAGCACCCACACTGCGCGGCGGTTCGGCGGCTGAGCTCAGTTGCTCTGCGGGGCTCGCAGGAGCCGGAGCTGAGCAAGGCGACGGCGGCAGGTAGCACTGCTCTCCCACGGGCGTTGCTGAGCCTGCTGGGGAGGATTTCGCAGAAATCCTCTTAAAAAATCGACCTTCCCTTGGTAGGATGCTGGGCAACCTTCCACCAGGGACCGGCTGGGGATCTTGCACCCTGCCCTTGGGTGCTGCTGCGTCCCGGCCAGGCAGCGCCGGGGAAGAGGGAGATCCATCTGATGCGCTGAACGTGCAACGCGCAGCAAAGCTTCCCTCGTCCCCTGGAATGAGGCTGAGCACATTTCAGTCACGTTGGCTTAGTCCATGCAAACAGGAGCAAGGGAAAAAAAGGATGTGACAAGGTTTGGTAAGGTTCAGGCGCTGGTACCAGAGCCACGCGGTCAGAGAGAGGGAACGAAATGGTAAAGGAAAAAGCATGCAGCAGAGGCTGCCACGCCGAGGCGGTCCGGGCGGAGGTCTCCTCAGCTGTCCCCTTGCATAATGCTTTCTCAGAACTTCTGAAAAACTCCATTAGCTCTCTCCGCTTGAAGGTGACATTTATTTTCAATTCTCCCCACAATATGATGATGAAATTACATGAACTTTAAATCAAACTTTAGTGCGACAGGATAAATAAGCCTCACAGCTGACTGCACCGAACTGGCGTCAGAACAATCGCACCGGCGCTGCAATTTTATCATCTTAACAAATGTTTGTTTTCCATTTGCATTTGACAATGGAATTAATAAACTATTTCACCGAATTAAGTCTTATGAAAAGTGTATCCCACGGCTCGGCTCCTGACCCCACTTATCTCATTTATAGAATTTGTAGTCTTTACAGAACGGTAAAATGAGGGACTTTCATTGCATCGTTTCAAACACCTCTGCTTCCAATTTTCGTGGTAATAGTAAGGGCGCGTAACAACAATGGTCCATTGATCTGGTTTGTCTCTTACCTGCCCTGCAGCCACCAGGCAATTGTTAAATGCAAAAGCCACAAAAGCAGATAACAAAATAGACCATTAGTGTATAGGTTTTGGCCACAATGGTTTCAATAATAATTAATATGCAGGATAGCTAGTCATGTCACACACCATTTCAGACCTGAATTGCATCTGTCAGTCCAAATTCTGACTACATGCGAGGCATCCAGCACCGAATCTAGTTAGACAGCTAACTGAATTAAAACAAAAATCTACAGATGCATGATAAATGCACAGGATGCTATGTCACACATGAATGACTTCTGTGCAGGCCAAATGACAGATGTATTTCCTCGACTCCAGGCCAGACTCCAGCACAAACCACTCTTCATTTATCAATAATTGGGCCTTAATTTCATTTGGCAGTGCTAGAGCAGCATGCTCAGCTTCCTCTCCAATAGACTAACACTAATTAGACTTCTTTTTGGGCATCAATCTTTTTATTTTATCCTCTAATAATCAACCATAAGCATAGCTATATCTTGCCTTTTTCGAGGGACATGGTAGGCTTTACCCATAACTCATTATTAGCGATAATGGAATGGGAATGGGAACCGTTCTATTATTTATGTCTGAGAGAGAGAGCGGCACCAAGGCAGGAGCAGGGGATCATATTCTGCCTATTCACATTGAATCAATCTCTCGATTCGTTTGCCACCTCTTTTGAATAATAAATGTCATGTTCTATTAGTCCTTATATACCAAAAAGGGGATTTTAGTTAAATAGAGTCTATTTATCAGGGAGATTTTGGGGTAGAGATAAATACAGGCACAGCAATTCAGATGTAAATGTGGCACACAGTATCCAGGCACTGGGACCATTACAGTTCAATCCTGGAGACTGCTGAGTACTTCTGGGTGGTGCTGGGCGTCTCAGTGCTGCTTGAAAAAACATCTCCACAGGAATTACGGGCACCAGGCAGGACCAGGTTTCTTAACTTCCCAGGTTAGTGACGGCAAACCGTAAGATCCAAGAGAAATCGGTCTTATATCAAATTGTTCCCTATATCCCATCACATATATGCACATGTATGTCCCACATACATATGTATATACGCGCATACATACACACACACACACACACATATTTATAGGGAAATGAAAGAATATACATGAGAGCATGCATATGCATAAAGGCAGAGATCGGATAATCGTATAGCTTATTTACACCGCACATTATGCCATCAAAGGATTTATCCCTGCAGAGTGGAGCTTTGCAGCTGAATTCCCTGCAGTTTCAAATGCAGTGATTGAACTGACCTTGGTTTACATAAGTTTTGATCTTATCACCCGTCTTCCCTATAAGCTCAGAGACGAGCATGATCTTCCCAAAGCCTTTTTCTGCCTTCAAGTGACAGACTGAAAAGACCGTTCCCATTTGCAGAGGAGACCTCGGCTTTAGGTAAGTGTTAAGCCCTATTGATTTGCTCCAGGGATCAGTGCTGTTCGGCGCCGCTCGCGCTCCCATCAGTGTTTTCGCACAGAGCGCTGTGTTTATTGGCACAGACTAAATCAGTGATGTGGTCCTCGGGGCTGATTGCTATGCCCAGATGATCTGTTGGAGTTTGCTGCATGATCCAATCTATGGCATAATTGAAGAGGATGAGGAACAAAATTCATCCTTGTTTCACCCCAGTAACTACGCCAAATTCAACAGAGAGCTCTCCATATGGTCCAACACAAGTTAGGTAATGTGTATATTATGCCATAATAAATGAAGTCTCATAGGTCTTAGTGGCTAGTTATTATCAAAGATCTTTCCTAGCAATTCATTGTGATTGGAACAGAATGCAGCAACTGGAAAAATGATAAATAGTGCTGCCGTGCAGTTATGATAGTGATGGAAAAATCTGGGCTTGCAGTCTTTTGCTAAATAACAATGTGCCCACATGTGTTCGCTCTCCACTTTTGGAAAAGTCTAGCCGTTCCGAATTCAAATTCATTTATTTCCAGGATGAATGCAGATGTATTTCAAGGGCCTCTTCCCAAATAAGCTGTGTAAGTCCTGGGAGACATCTTATCCCAGAGGGTAAGAAATCTGGGCACGCTCATTAGCTCTAGTGTTGTTCCAGCAAGTGAGCAAAGGCAGAGCGTGCCCAGGAGCCTGGCTCTCCCTTCCTTTTACTCAGTGCCACCCAAATAAATGCAGTATTTAGGCACTTCTTTAAGGTTTCAAGCAGTTCCTAAAACTTTTTTCTGGTCAAGAATGCACTCAGATTCACATCCTTCTTCTTCTTTGTTGTTATTTTCTCATTATTACTATAATTAGACTTTTTATGTAATAATTAAATTTGCTCTAAAAGAAAGTTCAGTTGGGAATATCAGATAATGGAACAGTATTCCATGGGGGCAGCAGAAGTGCCATCGAGGATGTATTTAACTACATGACTGGACAAAGTACCTGTAAAAAGCTGGTTTTCTCTCCAGCTCCATTTCAATGACCCTTAGTGCATTAAGTAGCCATATATTACATTGCAGTTCTGATAAATTATAGAATTATGTGTCACTGCTACCCTCTGCAGCAAAGAACTTTATTGTCAGTGTGATACCTGCCTTGCTTATTTATTTATTTCACTTGATGAGAACAATAAGGAGGCTCTTTCCTCCTGGTCCAGGCACTCCTGGCTGCTACACACACGTCTGCAAACAGAGTGGATCCAATAACCAGGCAGTTATGCAGCTTGAATACTTCACGTAACCACTTAATTGGAGCCTCTTACCCCCAAAGCACCTTTTCCCCTTTATTACATGTGGTTTTCAAAATAGGGGTTTGCTTCCCAACCATACCTTTGCTGTCTAAAGTAACCCCAGAGAACCAAACGCTGGGGTTTTTTTCATTTTAGCCATGAAAGGAAGAAAGACCAAGTCTTCACAGAAGTCTACCCCAACTCAACAGACTGATTACCGAATTCAATTCCTGATTATTTGAAGATGTGCAACTCCTTCTCCTGTCTGTTTACTCAAGCTGCAAGCCTGCCACTTAAAAAAGATTTGTTAATAGGGTTTCAGTGCCACTGGGCCCTTAACATTTCTTTTTGCCTATAAACTAGTTTTATTGTTTTACTGTAGTGAGGAAAACTGCTGCATTCATCTTGGAAAGAAAAGTATTACCCTATTAAAGACAAATAGCTGATTAACAAAATAAGGTTTTAAAAAAATACTATTTTGGAGTAAATAAGAAGTTGCTGAGCTTAGTATTATTACGGAACTTTTTACTTTCCTTCTTGCTTCTTCATGCCCAACTTCTCACCCTAAAACTCCGGGAAACGGCTCGAGCAGGGAGGCGTGGGCTGCAGGACCCAGCAGCGTGGCAGGGGTTTGCTCTCCACGCTGTCCCCAGGCGGGAAGATGTGCCAGAGAGCTCAAGTCCAGCTCAAACCAGGGAAGCGGAGCCCGGTGGCTCATGGCAAAGGACCCTGCTGCAAAAATGCAGTTTTCCCATGGGCGGTCAAAGAGCAGAAGACATCCAACACGCTCTGCAGGCTGCTCCCAAGCTTCACCTGCAGGCTGAAACCCCGGGGATGTCATTCCGGTGTGCTTAGCCCAAGCAAGCTCAATGCTCGGATCAACGGCGTCTCTCCGGAGAGCAGGGCAAGGCGAGCGGGTTGGGTGGCACGCCGGGGCAGAGCCCGTGGCCCCTCACGTGCATCGTCCTGCGGCCGGCTCTGCTCCCTGCCGGCGTGCCGGGGAGGGACCTGCACCGTGGGAGCATCCCCTGAGCACCCACCGCACCTTCCCTCCTGCTGCCCCCACTTATCGATACCTTCCTCGTTCCCAGACTTTTCTGGTCTGTTACCATGGCAATCCCTTGCCTCGATAGGGTCCTTGTGAACTTGTTTACCATCCCAATTATAACATTTTCAAATCCAGGCTGATTATGACAGCTCTGTGTCGCCCATCTGTGCCTGATCCGATCAGCGCTTCCACAACAATGCATTGGCAGGTCACCACCGCCCTGCAGCACGCGCTCCCCCACGCTCGCCGAGCCGAGAGCTTCTCAGCAGCCGGAAAGCAGCAAATTTAGACGCTTGCGGGAAGTGGAGGATTTGCCGCTCGACGCCCAGACTGCGAGGCAGACCGAGAGGGCAGAGGCACGTCGAGGGGGCATTCGCCGTGCTGGCACCTCCCGAATTTCCTTTAAAGAAAGTAAAATGTGAAAAGGAACTTTTCTGTTGAGTTTGGGGTCATGTCCTTGCTTGCATCCTTGTGGGATTAGGCAGCATGGAGGGGAGCTGCCACACCTCACCGGCGATGCTTGCGGATTAGGGGCAGGAGGTGCCCCAGCCCCAGGCAGCCGGGGAGCCGAGGGGTGCAGGACCCCTGGACCACCCAGGAGCTGTGGGGTGCAGGACCCCTTGACCGCCCAGTGCCTGAGGGTGCTTTGGGTAGAGCCTTTTTTCCTCCTGTCTGGTCCAGATGGACGCATCCGTGGTTGGGCAGGACCTGAGTGAGGACAGGATTTAATTCTTCTGAGACTGGACCCGCCGGTGACATGGGGGATGCGCCCACCCTGGGGACACAGCTTGTGCCACTGGACCGTCAGGCTGCTAGAGGAATTCTGACCACCTGAAAATGGTCAAACAGTGAACGTGCTGATACAATCTCAGTAAGTCCTGCAGGTGCAATCAAACTCCCGCTATAATAATTACAGTGCACGTACTCCTTTTCTCCATGTACAGCTCATACGAGGCAGCCTGATATTAGCAGACAGTAATTGCTGACGGTGTTCAGGTGGGTACAAGAAAATTGATTTTTTACAGAGCTTGGGTTTCAGTAATAAAAGTATTCCCAGGCACTGCTTGGGAAATCCCGGACCGCCTCGGCCACGGTGTCAGCACGAGGGGACAGTGTCTGTCACGGAGAAGAGGGGTCTGATCCTGGGCTGCTCTGCGGAGGGCAAGATGTTGGTGCAGTTTTACCAAGGATGTTTTTGGCCACAGGGTTGAATATTAAAAATGGGTAAGATACAGACATTGAGGAAAAAGCAAAACCATATTCCTTTTCCTTTGCTTCTTTTTACGACTATTGCTCAAAAAACGGTGTGGTTTCACATCCTTTGGAAATAAACCACTTTTTCTAGTAAAAGTGCAATCTGACCAAGGCATTGGACATTGTATAGCCAAGGAAAGATTCAAGGGAGAGGTAGTGTCTCTTACAGTTGACAAAAACCAGCCCAGCTTTGAGGCACACAAGCCCTTCTTCAGACCCTGCACATTCACAGCTACATTTCATAAGGAAAACCTGTTAATTTAACAAAGAGGACAGGAAAAGGTATGAGAAACCAGAGGCTTTAACCTACCTGCCAAAGAATAGATTGGAATGGATCTCTTAATCCTACAGACAGGAAGGTACTGAGATCCATGGTGGAAGTTGCAGCCAGATAATTTCAGGCTAGAGATAAGCAGGTTTTGGTGTAAATTTTCAACAGGGATGAAAATTTAGCCATTGGGAGCATCTAGCAAGAACTATAATAGAAAGCCTGTCCCTTCAAGCCTTAAAATCAAGACAGACATCCTTCTGAAAGAGTTTCTGTAGCTCAGCAGCAGGACTGTGCTGGATGCAGCTATTCTGGGGCTTAGATTAAATTAAAGGATGATAATGGCCCCTTGTTTCTGAATCTCTAAAAGAAAAGTACACTTAAAAAAAAAATATGTGCTGGTGTCACTTGTGCCAACTTGTGACTCAACTGCAACATGCGCATATTTCTCACAGTTCGGGATTTTTCCAAATAACTCGCTGTTCTCAATGGGTTCATTATGAGCCTCTGAAAGAGCATTGTTAGCATCAGCCCGGGATGGAGCCTCCGCTCCCTCCGCTTCCGTCCCCTCCCCGAACCCCGGCCATCCCGGGGAATGCTGCTTCCACTGGGTTTTCCCGATGAAGATAAAGCAAATCAGTCTGTCAGCATGTGTCTGATTAAGTATTTTCTTACTGTGCTTAAAAAAAATAAAAAGGGCTTTGACAGATAACTGGAAAAGTACAATGGTGCAGATGTCCAAAAGAAGTTCCTGAGACACCATAGAAAAACAATATTTCTCTGGAAAAGAACAAACCAAAACAAAACACAACAGGAATTCGTGGTCCCTCAATGAAAACATTATAATCTTCCACAAGTATCACATTAACTGTCTGAACATTTTCTTCACGTCTATGGATGCCTGCCTCTAAAGGCATCGCTTGCCCATGTGCAGAGAAAGCACTTTCTGTGCAGTTTGATTTTTACGGGGAAGAGCGTTATCCTCTGCCTTTTAGCAAGCCCAGTTTAAGAACAGTGAAAACAACCTCTGGTCGCTCGGGGACCAGGCAGTGGAAGGGCAGAGCCCTGCTGCCTCTGGGCATGCAATCCGGCTCCACGTCTCCTCTGCTGGGTGCCTCAGGGGCAGGGGCTTTGCAATTGTATGGCTTGAACTGCAAGGAATCTCACAGTTTTCTGGTGATGCATAATATTGGTATAATTTTTAGCAACCAAATGAACTTTGGTTTCATAGAATCATGGAATGGTTTGGGTTGGAAGGGACCTTAAAGACCATCTAGTTCCAACCACCCTGCCATGGGCAGGGACACCTTCCATGGGACCAGGTTGCTCAAAGCCCTGTCCAACCTGGCCTTGAACGTGTCCAGGGAGGGGGCATCCACAACCTCTCTGGGCAGCCTGTTCCAGTGCCTCACCACCCTCACAGTGAAGAACTTCTTCCTTACATCTAGTCTAAATCTCCCCTCTTTCAATTTAAAGCCATTACCCCTTGTCCTGTCACTACATGCCCTTGAAAAAAGTCCCTCTCCAGCTTTCCTGTAGCCCCCCTTTAGGTACTGGAAGGCTGCTAGAAGGTCTCCCCGGAGCCTTCTCTTCTCCAGGCTGAACAACCCCAACTCTCTCAGCCTTTCTTCACAGGAGAGGTGCTCCAGCCCTCTGATCATCTTCGCGGCCTCCTCTGGACTCGCTCCAACAGGTCCATGTCCTTCTTATGTTGGGGACCCCAGAGCTGGACGCAGTGCTCCAGGTGGGGTCTCACGAGAGCGGAGTAGAGGGGGAGAATCCCCTCCCTCAACCTGCTGGTCATGCTTCTTTTGAAGCAGCCCAGGATACGGCTGGCTTTCTGGGCTGCAAACGCACGTTGCCGGGTCACGTTGAGCTTCTTGTCAAGCAACACCCCCAAGTCCTTCACCGCAGGGCTGCTCTCAATCCACTCATCGCCCAGCCTGTGTTTGTGCTTGGGATTGCCCTGACCCATGTGCAGGACCTTGCACTTGGCCTTGTAGAACTTCATGAGGTTCGCAGGGGCCCACCTCTCAAGCCTGTCAGGGTCCCTCTGGATGGCATCCCGTCCCTCCAGCGTGTCGACCGCACCACACAGCTTGGTGTCATCGGCAAACTTGCTGAGGGTGCGCTCAATCCCACTGTCCGTGTCGCCGACAAAGATGTTAAGCAGCGCCGGTCCCCGTACCGACCCAAGGAACGCCGCTCGTCACTGCTCTCCGCTTGGACGTCGAGCTGCTGACCGCAACTCTTCGAGTGCGACCATCCAGCCAATTCCTTATCCACCGCGTGGTCCATCTGTCAAATCCATGTCTCTCCAACTTAGAGAGTGGAATCTCCCATTGGAGATTCTCCAATTCAGAATGAATACTAAATTATTGTCTTTTTTTTCGCTTTTGTCCAACAATTATTGAAAGCCAATTCCCAGTATCTAACCGAGCTTTCTGGGGAAGTATAAACGGGTTGTGAAAGTTAGCTCCGCACAAAGCGCATGCTGCTGGCCTGGGTTTTGCTCTCTGGGAAGGAAGGCTCCTGCTCCCACCCACCAGGCATCTCTGCCGCAGCACCTCTGGCTTTCCCCGGGGACCTCAGCTCCGCGTTCCGCCCTGCCTGGCGGGGCACTACCCAGAGCCCGGCACAGGGCGCTGTAGCTGCAGGCACTGCGTGCCACCAGACCTGGGGGGGGTGGATGTTTCCCTCACCGCTACCCCAAGCCTGGAACGGAGCACGGATTTATTCTCTCAGTACAAACATCACAGGAGATTATAGGCTTGAACAGGCTTCCAAAGCAACATTTCTCTCTCTTTTTTCCTCATCTCATTTTCATCCCATTTCTGTTTCTCTGATTCCAATTTCAAATTCTGGAACAGCAATCGAGAGACTTTTGCTTATGAGCAGCAGCAAAAGCTACCAGTAACTTAATGAGCGGACAGCACTGGCATGCAAACAGCCAAGTAGCAGCTTTTGAGTAGCATATCTCCATCCTCCTCCTGCCCGTGGTCAGGCTGCCTCTCCTCGGCTTGGAAGGGAGAGTTCCCATCCTCGTCCGCATCTGCCTGCCCTGCATGGCTGCACTGCGCGCTACCATGTGGCCGTGGGGACCTGGTTCTCTTTCAATCCATTTGCAACACTAGAAAAATGATGGGTTTTGGGGTTGTTGGGTGGTTTTTTTTCAGATCCATTTTCTGGTTTTGCTTGCCATTAAATCCTAACTTAATTTCAGATGTGCCTGTGGCAGACAATTTTAGTTAAACGTCGCCTTGACTGCCAGAATACTTCTACCGTACTTTGTTTTTTTAATCCCACTAAGCTGAGAACATCTTCGGCTTAGTTTGGAGAGATACAGCTGAAAAAAAAAGAGCACAGAAGGCCCGTTTTTAAAAATGGATGTGTCTGTGCATCAGGGATGGGGCTCTGTTTCTCTTACTTGTGTCCGTAGCGCCTGACACTGCTGCGAGCCCACGGCTGCTGCTGCTGGCCGAGACAGTGCCGCAGCCGAGGGCTGACTTCTGCAAGGGCAGAGGAGAAGGACACGGAGGAGTCTTTCATCCTAACGCCCCTTTCCCCCAGAGTGCTTTAGTGACCTTGAGATGTTACCGCCGCAGAAATCCTCATGTAGCACGAATCGTATTCACAGTTTCCTGAACTGCAGACCCGGCTTCACGAGTGGGACGGGTTCCCATGCCGTGGTCTGTGTTGTGGGAACGCAACGTACAGCGGTGCATCATCTCTCACGGCGAGCTTTGGCTTCACCCTTCCTTGAGGAATGCTTACAAACGACTTAACTTCTGGCCCAACTAGTCCTTTTCCTGTAGGTCGTTTCCTTTGCCATGAGCAAGTTGCCCCCCAAATCAGTGGCGTTCCTAATCAGCTCACAGACCTCACCGGTCACTCCTTCCCACAGACAGGTCCTCCCCGCAGGGCACGTCATCTGCCCCTTAAAATGAGGCCCTCCAACAGCACACCCTTCAGTGCCAAGTGTTTCTGCTGCAGCCCTCCTTGCCCCTGCTCCCCTGGGATTTTCCCAGGGGAGCTTTGTTCCCTGCTTCCCATCCCTCTGGGAGCACCCACCGGTCCTGATGCTCCTGCCCTGGAGGGGCTCCTGGGGGGTCTCCTCCACTGTTCATCGCACTTGCTACGTGCCGGGTTTTACACTGGGCAAAGCTTGGATGGAGGAAGGGTCAAGCCCTAAGCCTGTGCCTCAGCCAGGGAGCTTGTCACTCTGAATTTCTGGCCAAACCCTGCGTGTTTCTGCAGAAGCCTGTGCTCTTCCCCTTCCTGGGCAGAGCCGGGTCCTCTCCACTCGCTCACGTGCCGCCTGGCCAGCTGCTGCTGTGGCACCTTCCAGCTGTGGCCACGGTGTTTTTTTTTTTTTAAAGCACAGTGTTCTTTATTAATTTTGTATTTTAATAAATATTTATGCTGCTGTTATGACATAGTGAGCTGCTGTGTTATGCTAACATTAGAAGATCCTGGCAAAAAAAAAAAAATTTCAATTCCTCCTGGTCCCAAGCTCAGAGAAATGGAAGAAGACCTGGGTTCGGTGTCCCTCCCGAGGGCTTAGTGTACAGTAGTCCGGCCCTGCTAACACCTTGTTTCTGCCTCAGTGGGAAGAGAAACAGGACCCAAAAGCAGCTCTTGGTCTGCAGCACGACCCAGGTTTGCAGATACCGGGGTGGGCTCCACGTGGCCAGGGGTTTGCGGGGAACACGAGCCTCAGGCACACAGGCTGAAGGGTGGGTTAAAGCTTTATTTGTTGATCAGATGATTCATCTTCCATGTTGGATCTTTGTTTTAGGTCCAATTTCCAGGGCATTTGGAGAACAAAACAGAATCAGTTCGGTTCCCTAAGTTGATTACTGTGTTTGTTATTTAAAAAAGAAAACTTCTATTAATACACGACAGGACAAACGCCTCTGTTCCTTCCAAGGGACACAGTTGTGACCTCCAGCTCAAACCAAGCCCTTGCTCCTGCTCCGTTTGGTTGCTTTTCTCCTCTGACTCGGCGGCACGAGCACAGCATCCCCTTCCCGTGGAGCATCTCCCCCCAGCCCACCCCGTCACCCCCCAGCAGCTCCGTCTAACTCCACGGCTCCTTCTGACATCTGGCGAGTGCAATGGATCCCTCCCAGCTCCGCTTGTGGAGGTGGACCCGTCGGCTGGTTAAACACAGCCCATGCTATTTGATTACCTTATGCCCTATGCAAATCTTGCCAATGCCGCTACCTTTCCAGTAATCTCTTAATTCTCTTGACTCTCCGGGAAGATGCTGCCGCTGGATTTCAGGCACATTCTTCAGCGCTGGGCTTTGCACGCAAGTGTCTTGCTGCACGTTTGGCTTTAGGCCCAGGGCTGGATTTAGTCATACAGTGTTAATTTTAAATTCTTAAAAAAACTGAGGGTGAAGTGGGGAGGGTGGCTGGAGATTTGTGCTTTATTAATGTCAGGGAGACAGATTCAGCTTTGTGGCACAGCGGAGAAAAATTCAAAGAAAACTGGTTTCGGCGGAATTTCCTCTTGCTCTTGATGGGAAACGGGTCAGGAGCCGAGTTCACCCCGTGCCCGCAAAGCATCCCCGGGGCCACCCGCTCTGCCAGGCCTTCCTCAGCGGGAGGGGAAGGAGACTTTCTGGCTTTTTCTGTGGCAAAGCCTAGTCCTACAAAAAGGCCCCATTTCTGACAAATCCAGGGTTTCCAGCGAGACTGGGAAGTGCTGAGAAAGGGAGCTCTGTGCGGTGGGGAGGGACTCGGGGCTGGGGGTCCGCATGTCCCCGCGGCGGCACGACCCGGAGTCCCCTCTTGCAGCAGGCAGCAATGCCGAGCGGGGCAGCCGCGCTGGGACATCTACCCCGTTAACTCGGTCCTCAATTACAGGAAAAAATTGAAAGGTGAAATGCTTGCATGTGCTTGCCATGCAGACTTATCTGTGAGTTTCTACCGATTGCTTTCGGGCAGAGCCCTTGCAAATGACAGCCGGGGGGTGCGGGCAGCCTGGGGCTGCGAAGGACAGGTCCCCTGCCTCGCCGAGCCCCCGCGCACCCCGGCCCACGGGCAGGGCAGAGAGCAAGCGTGCAAAGCAAGTACGCGGCTCCAGACCCGTGCTGAGCCGGAGGATTACATAAAGCATCCCATCAGGAAACAGAAACGCCACCGTATGACTCATGCAGCCAGCGTCTCGCCGGAACTGTGAATTTCTTCTTTTATGAAAATGTTTTGGGACTTTTCTGGAAATTCATAGTTTAGAGTTTGTGCTGAGGCACGGTGTGAATAAATATTCACGGACATTTTTCCCGGCGAAGCCTGGATAGCTAACTGTTGTCAGGATGCGTCAATAAAGACCACAGGACAGAACAGGAAAGCAATGCTATATTTCATTTGGTTTTTTCCACGGAATATGGTTCAGACTGCTTGCTCTGAGCTGGTCCTGAGCTGCAGACCTGCCTCTGTCACCCGGACCCCCCCGCGCACAGGCGGAGCGGTGCAGGCAGAGCAGAAGTGTACTGCCCTCAGATTTCTGCAGACGCAGGGATTATGCTTTTGAAGGCGGGTTTTTTTTCTAATAGCGAAACTGGGATCAGTCACCTCGGCTGGGTGCTGGCACCCGAAGCCACGCCACGGCTGCAGCTACCAGCAGGTTGGCTCCAGCTCCTGTCCCCAGACCTGTGGGACTGGCCCCTGCCCTGCTGCTGGCCCCAGGCGAAGAGCCAACCTCTTATTCCCATGACGAATAATTAGCTTTTTAACGCAGAAACTTTCTGTTGTGGGAGGAAGCACTACTTTGCACTGGAAGACCCTTTTTTTTTTTTAATTGGGGATGATTGAAAGACATATGATCAATGACAGCAAGGACAGGCTCTCTATGAACCTTGAAATGATTTGTAAGAAACCTTGGCTCCCTGCAAATACAGATCATGTGTTCACTGGAGATAATGTATGATTAAGATTGGTCCTTTTTTTATACCTCATTTTCAAAGCATACATACCAAAGTGAGCAATATTCAGGTCTTCATAAAACGTGCTTCAGGAAAAAAACATCAAGAGTCACATCTCAGCTTTGGTAAACTGATAGAAATGATACGATAGAAACTCCTCCAAGAGAGGCTCCAAAACGTTTTAATTTGCCTGGTTTTAACCCGGTAGCGTCTCTGGCAAAGCCGGTGGCGGCAGGGCTGCACGGGCAGGGGCAGTGCCTGCCTCTGGCCTGGGCCGGTGGGGGGACACTTCTGCCCTGTCCCCAGGTCTCCCTTTTTCTCCCTCGCACTTCATCTATGGCAGTTTTCAAACACTATACATTTGCCTCCAAAATATCTCTGCTTCCAGCTCCTAGATTTCTCGGGAGAGGGTGAATAAAGGTGATTTGTTAAAACGGGGACTTAATATTCAACTTTCTGTATCATTCACCTATTTTTGATGGTTTATTATGATTGAAGGTACAACTCCATTGAGAGATCAGCGCCTGCTGAAATTTTAAAAAGAATGGGGGAAATTGTATACGGTTATAGAATTTTTGATATGCATGTTAGTTTTAATCTGAGCAACATTATCATAATTTAACAGAGGAGATGTGAAACATTCAGATACAATAGCTGATGTAATTAAATGTAGAAGGGAGTTGCAGGGAAATGACAGGTTTCCATTTTCAGTACAAACACTCTTCCAAAAATTACGGGTGCTCAGCAACAAATATGACACCTATCTAAATTCAGGAAGTACAAAATGTTCATATTCATATCAAAAGAGAATGTGGAATCAGAAATCAGACCGAACGGCGCAGACGATGCAGTGGCGAAGACCACGTCAGAAGAGAGGGAGGCACGGCTGACCTTGCCGGCTCCGAGCGGCACCTCTTACAAATATTAGAATGTAAATCCTGACACTGGTTTTGCTGTGGAAGGCTAAAAGTGGTGCGGTTCTGCCTTGCCTCCAATTCACACGTTGCAACGCCGTCTTGTTTTCTTGAGCAGTGGTAAACCTGTGTTTTTCCCTGGGGCTCCTGCCTGAGCTCTGAACTCTTCCTCCTCCTCCTCCTCCTCCTCCTGCTGTTCCCGCTCCCTGCAGCCCTGTACAAGGGTCTGGCAGGAGGGGGCTGTGGAAGGATGCTGTGCTTTCGGGAACGTTACAGGGATGGAGGGTGTCAGCGCTGAGTCGTACCGCAGGGGAAGGAGAGGACCAGGAGGCGCTGCGTGGGAGATGGGGAGGAGGCAGATTAGTGGGTGTGCGCTGATTTTATTTGCTTTATGGAAAGGCAACAATTGCCTCCATTCAGCAGATGAAGAAATGAGTCACAGAGAAGTTGGTGGCTTGCACGTAGCCGTGGAGGACATCTGTGTCACGTCAGGCGGCGGAGGCCTCCCCACCGGCTGGCCTCTACCCCAGCCTCCATCCTTCCTCCTCTCCTCTGTGTCCTTCGCCAGCTCGTTTGTACCCTGATAAGCCAAAACGCTGCGTGGTGGGGGCACGTCAGGGCGAGGGGGTTTCTCTGAGGCGGGAGGCTCTGCAATAGCAGAAGGGACCTGCTTTAATGTCAACTATTCCATTACTGAAAACTAGGGGGAAGAATTACACCGGGCTGGGAGCCGCCGATAAACAGGCAGCTGGCACAGGGAGGGAAATTTCTTTCTTCTATTACCTTGTGCTTCTGCAAGTCACAACTTTGTCAGTCAGCGCCTAGCTGTGGATGCAGAAACCCAACTGCAGACTCCCCGTCTTTTCCATGTCTATTTGCGTCCCAGCCAGCAGCACAGCACCAGGCCAGATGCTCGGCGGGGAGCGACTGGTGCGCGGCCAGGGAAGCGGGGGGGAAAAGCATCCTTTACCCCGGCTGTGCAGCTCCTCCGCTGCCTGCAGACGGATAGGGAAACCAGAAGTGGGAACAACAGAGGTGTTCACCTTTCCCCGGTAATTCTTAAAGCAGGAGGGGAGCGATGTGGGGCATTGACCGTGAACTTGAAACGGCTCAGATTAAAGCCGAAGTGAAACAGCAGAAAGTCCTTGCTCCAGCCGAGGAGCTTGTGGAAATAAAGCGTATGAAGCCGGAGAAAGGTCAGATCCACTGCTGGCGTAAATCAGCGCCGCAGCCCTGGCAGGAAAGAGCCGGGCCAGTTCATACGCGCGCAGGACCTGGACAGCGAAGCCCAGCCACGGCGGGGATGTTAATTAGCGTTTGCTGGTGTCATTAAAGCAAGCCAGGAGCGAGCGAAGGTGGGCTGGTTCGGGGAGCGCTCCCCGGGGGAAAGGCAGGCTTGCAGTTTCACAGCTCAGGTTTCCCCGGCTGCAGAGACCGTTGCCATCTCCAAAGACCGACCGCAGCAGTGCTTTTGCTGCTGGATAAAATCCACCGGCTGGGAACGACTGCCAAAAACGCGGGGCTGAACGCTACACAGCCCTCACGTGCTAAACCGGGGAGCACAACGGGAATCCCTGAGCGGGGCCAGCGCGGGGACACGGTGGGGACGGTGCGGGGACGGCACCCGAGCCTACCGGAGCACAGGGGATGGAGGGCCCCGCAGAGAGACAACACGTGAAGGACAGATGCCCGCTTCCCATTTGCACGAACCCTATAGAAAACAGGCAAATTAAACTTCTTTGCATTGAACAGTATGCAAATCCAGGCTTCTTTGAATATCTTCACACAGAGAGTTTGCCAGAAAAGTACACAGCTGCATGGTAGTGAAATCCTCTCCGATGACTGGTTAGAAAAACAGAAGATTTGGTGCTGCTTGTAAGACTTCCTCCTCCTCTGATGCAGAGCTCGTTTGCTTGGTAGACAGTTCTCATGATCATTTCAAGCAGAAGGTAGCGATGGCGACTTGGCAAGACCCACACTGAAAATCCGTATTTGGATCATGAATCAGTACCATAATTTCTGTGTAAAGGAACATTTCAGGAGGATTTATAGCATAGCATGCTAACATCGGATCTGCTTGTCACAGATCGTGTTAAAGGCTACAGATAAAAGGTTTGCAGTTTACAGCCCTGGAAAATTAGAATGAATTCCCTGCTGTGAGCACAGAGCAATGACTAGCAGAAATCTTTCCTGAGACACTAAGTTGGACCGAGAGCCACAGCTGACTGATGGCAAAAACAACTCCGAGAAAATGATTATGTACCTGGACATTGCAGACCCAAACCCCCAGGGGACACGCAGGCCAGCGGCGAGGCAGCACCGCGCAGCACAGCCCCGTCGCACGGGGAGCGGCGGTGGCCGAGCAGGGCTGGCAGCCCCGGAACCGTCTGCCTGGGGAGACGTGGCATGGCTTCGCTGCCGTGACGGCGAGTTGGTTAACCCTGACACAAGTGAGGGAGCACAATGAGGCAGCGAAAAAATAAGTGAATGTATTTGGAGAGGACAATTTTTCTGTACGCTCCTTTTTTTGCCGAAAAGACTTTCTGCTTTTTAGTTCAGGACTTCTGACCTGTAGTGAAAATCTTTTCCTAGTCAGTTATTTTTTTTTTTTCCTTATTTAAAGTTAAGATCTTATAATGTACACAGACTTCTGCTGTTCCAGAAGTCTGGTATAAGACGACGCTGACGTGAACCAATCCTCCCCCCAGCTCCACAGCCAGGTACCGGCTGAATTCAGGGAAGTTCAGATCAAACCCAACTTCCAGGACTAACCTGCCAATGTCTAAAAGGCTGAAACCCCATTTCTAAGCAGACAAAAATATTCTAGCTTCATCCAAGTGTACTTCAAAATTACTCAAAATTAAAGAGTTTCACTTAAAGCTGCGATCGAATCTATGCACCCCTGAACAAAATCAGTCACACGCCAAGCAAGCACACAGAACACGGGAACTCTGTTTTCCACACACAATTATGAAAGACTCGGTGGACTCATTCAGATTTCTCCTGTGAGATTTTAGGATGTTCAAGCTCAAAACGCAAAGTAAAATTTCTAAAACATTGAAACTAATACGTAGAAAAAAATTAAGAAGTTTGCCGAAAAAGCTTCTAAAATGAGAGCACAGAATTTTTCACATAGAAGAGATGTACAAAAGCTCTACGAACATGTTTTCTCTTTTCAAAAGCTGTTTTCTAAATGTCAGTTTTATCGCCTTTTTTTTAAACCATTTATGACCATATGTGTTTTTATGATATTCACAACATGCTTGTGCCACACAAGATGCAAATGTAATTTCCTGTTATAATGGCACAATATGCATAGCAACAAATGAGAAATGAGTGACACAAAATAATGAAAAGTGGCTCTGTGTGTGTGTGTGTGTGTGCCTGGAAGGGGTTTTTTCCCCCCCTAGAAGGGAATTACCCGGAGCATTGACAGGGGGTTCAGGCTCCTACTCCGGCACAGCCGCTGCCCACATGTGGGGTTTGACCAAAACTCATTCCAAGGTGTCTTTCAACTCTTCAATTAGCAATCAGAGAAACCCCTTCGTCACAGATGCCGTCTCTTTGTACGAGCAGGAGTTGGATTGTCCACTAATTACCCTATTACAGCTTCATTCACTCCAGCGAGTCCTTTCACCAGGTGATCCCCACTTCCATCCCGTCTGGACGAGCACGAAGGACTCCTGTGCAAGAAGGTGGAGGAGCGGGCATCTCCCCGGAGCGGCACCCTGGGGCCGGCGGGAGCAGCCGACCTTGGAGAAAGATTAATTGCGCCGGGTCTGTGCATCCCTGCGAGGCGGCGTGAGCTCTTGCAGCGTATGCAGGACTTGGACACGTGCTTGGAAGTGAAAAAGGTGAAAGAAGTTAGCAAAAATGGCTGGCGGAGGGCATAAAATAGCAAGATGACTTGGCATAACGAGTCAAAGGCATTAAGAGACAGCTGCGGCCAGTCCAGGACTCCGCTTCCTCTGCGCAAACGCTGCGGTAAGAGGTGGTGCCGCCCGTGATGGGACAGTGCGGGGACAGGAAGGGACGAGGAGAAAAGGAAGAAAAAGGAGACCAAGAGTCGGGCAAGGAGGGGAATAGCGATTCCTCTGCCGAGCCCCCCCAGCCCCTGGCACTGCTCGCTTCTTACGCTGGGACTCCTCCGGGGACGGGAGCTCCTCCACCTCTACCGCGTGGAAATCCTGATCTCCTCCGGGGATAAAAACGATAAGTTTTTACATTAGCAATGCTGCTGCTGTCGCTTTCAGAGCAGTTGCTACGGGCTGTCTGGGCCAGGGCCCCAGTCACCTCGGGAGGTACCCTTCCTCCCAGGCTTGCCACCTCAGGGCACCGCAGCCTTTCACGGAGCAAGCCGTACTGTTGCTCCTGGTAACAGTCGCATACGACAGCACATCTCACGGCTGACCTAATAAGAAATGCAGAGCGAGATGCTCCCCGGGGGCTAGCTTTGCCCCAGGACACGTGCCACGTGCCGCCCCGCCGCCGGGAAACACCGCCGTGCCATCGCACGGGGCGAAGGCGCAGCATCGCCCGCGCCTTGCTCCAGCGCCCGGCACGCCGCGGTGACCTGCCGGCTGCCAGGGCGAAATTCAGGGCCTGCAACCAGCCCGGGGCATGGCAGCAAACCAAGAGAAGCGTTGGTGAAATGAAGGCAGAGGCAAGCCAGGAGAAGCGGTGCAAAACGGGAGCCGATGAGTACTGCGGTCTGGGGGAACCCTGGCTTTGGCAGAGCACGCGGCGACTGCCGGGCACGCTCCTTCTGCGGGGGGCTGCCCGGGTTGCGCCGTGGTCACCGCTGCGGTGCTGCACCGGCACAGAGCGGCTGCAATGGCTTTCTTGCTGCTTTTGAAAGAAAACCGAAAAAAGTGGAAAAATACGCCGTCAGGAAATAAATACCTGATTAAACACCACTTGCGCGTGTCATCTGAATCAGCGGAACAAACGCAATAAAGAAGCAAATAAATAAGAAAAGGGGAAGAATTTCCTGGGAGGCGAAAGGTGTTTGGGGGCTGCCGGGGCGGTGTCGGCGGGCGCCCCGGAGCGAGGGCAGCGCCGTGCGGGGAGGGCAGGGGCCGGGGCGGCCGGGGGCACCGGCGGCGTGCCGAGGGGGGCTTGACCCGTCCCTGGCCATTCGTGACCCGATAACTGAACAAAAAGGGGCTTTCAGGCAGCGCAGCTGACAGCGACTAATATTACACCGCAAAAATGTATTTTTAAACCAGCTGCAAACTTCAAAAGCCTCAAGTGAAATATTTTATTTCCTATTCTAAGTAAGCTCTGAGTGCACGACACGTTGTGACTGGGGCTGGTCGGGAAAATGTCTACTGAAACAGTTCCTCGCAGGAAAAAGCTGTTTGAAAAAACCCAATTTTTTCAAGAGACCATATCACACTTGGCACAAAAGAAATTACACGGAAAAACGTTTTGAAACAAAAAAGCGCATTCCAAGTTTTCATTAGCTATTTTGAACAGTTTGATTTTTTATAAAGTTTTCATTTTATGTTCCTATTACCTTAACGGTATGACATATTGCCGCTTATTATGTCAGAACAGGATAAAGTATAATGCTGAAATATTTTGTTATTTTCATCCTGCTTATCAATCATTAAGGAAATTTGCAATTAAGTATCAATTGAAACATTTTATCCTCTCAAGAACAAAGTACTTTGCATTATTGTAAAATGATTTGAAAGCCTGATTTATGACTTTATTTGAGAATCCACAATTGATTACACCATATTTCAGAGTCTTATTTGCCCTTCACAAAATGCCAAACCCTCCCAAATACGCATCGTTGGCTTTGCAAATTCGTAGACGGAGAGGAACTGTTAACACAGCCAGTGCTGACACACGCTCCGCTACCGAGATCAATAATCTAGGATAAACGATACATATATCAGCTAGGAGAATTCAAAACATCTGAGATGAAATTTTGAAAAACAGATCAGAGACTCCAAAAATAGGAATAGGCAGGGAAATCCCATTTCCTGAGAAATTTTAAACACATTCGTACATTTTTTTCCAGCTGGGAGCAAGTGTCAAAGTGTTATCCTTTCTCACAAAGCGTAAATCGAGAGTTTGGGCTAGTTCTGGCTATGACCTTCGGTGACACATACAGTCTGTTAAAAAGGGAAAAAAAAGTCGTTGTACTTAAAATATTCATACCTCGGCTTGCAGACTGACATGTGTAGCGGTTCGGAGGAAAACATTCCTCAGGGCTTCAGCCGCCTGATTTTAGCTTTTGTAGGAATTACTCACTGAATAATAAATTTCTATGAATTATTTACAGACTTTTCGTGTAATACACTGGAAGACAATTCCCACCTTGATGTGCATTTTCAAGCACGCAACTTTACCACGGCTTCCGAAGGCGATCCTGCCCCTCGCGCGGCAGCCGCGCAAGGGCGCTGACACCTTCTCCTCGCACCTCGCCGAGGTCACAGGTTGAAATCCCGGCGGAGAGCAGGTGTGGGCTTCCTTCGCCATCTGTGAATCCAGGATGAAATATCCCTGCCGCGCTGGGAAAACGCAGGCGCCTGGGTGTGCCGGCTGCGTGCCCGTGCCCTGCCGGACCTGGGGATGCTCTGGGAGGCAGCGAGGGCGACGGGGGAGCACGGGCAGCCGCACCCTTGCCCTCCTCCTGGTCCTGCTTGTAGGCGCGTGCCTAGAAATGGCACTTCTGCACCATAAAGGACGGCAATAAAGCACGATAATTCCCTGCAAGTGCTGCAAAAGCAGCTGACGGAATTAATCCCATGTAAAGTTTGATTCAAATTGATCATCTTTGCCCATTTATAAATCGCGTCTCCCAGGTTATTTGAGCACAGTGCAGGTACCCGTTGGCTCGCCTTGCCAACCTGTGGTGCCTTGGTACCTGCGGTGCTTCCTTAATCACCGCTGGGCATTCCTCTGTCTCCGGTAAGGCACGAGGCACCGGCTCTCGCCCGTCAGCAGCTGTGTGGCGGGCCGGGAAGGCTCTGGAGAGCAGCAGGCGCAGCAGGGACAGAAGGACACTTTGGTGGGCACTTGGTCATACCAGCGTTTGCACACAGAGCAAAGTTCATGAGGATTCGCGTGAGCATAGATAGCATCCTCGCGTGGGGATGCTGCCGATGGCCACGTTGCCCAACAGCGTAGTCGGTCACCAGTCTGGACCAGCATGCCGCTGGCGTCTCAGGGTGCGGTTCACAGGCGCAAACTGGGGGGCTGTCCTCATCGCCCGCTTCCATGCATGGACCCTTCCTCACCCTGCGCTCTCAGGCCCGCCGGAGCCCCTTGCCCACACCGTTAGGTTGGTTTAGGACGTGTCCCACCACTGCCACCCGAAAGCAGCTTCCTCTGAGCCACAGATCGGGCGGGCGGTGCGAGGCACGGGGAGGGGGATGCCCAGCGCGGGGCCAGCCCTGCCAGGGCGGCAGTGCTGGGACCCAGTGTGGCACCGGGCAAAGCCATATTGGGCTGCAAGCACCAGACGCTGACGGAAAGGAAACGAACTGAATTTTACTCCTTGACAAATGCTCTGGAATCGCATGGGGGATGGAGTCAGACAATTAATTATGAGCGGAGGAGCAGCTTCAGTGGGGTCGCGAGCGGGTGCGATGCCCTTCGCAAGGAGTTAGGGCTGGCTTGCTCACCCCTGGGCTGGAGCTGGACGGGCATCTCCCTTCCGGACTTATAAATAATAGGCAGAGGGATTTTTTTTTCCAAATGTGTGCAATATCGTGTTGTCCTAATTTAGGAGCTTTTGTATCTCATCATAAAGAGCCCTAGAACAAGAGGATTAAAGGAAAACTCTTTGAAAATCAGAGCCCATGTTATTGCTTCTTGATGGACTAACAATTCAGATCTAATTGATCACGGCATTAATTATACATAATCTCTATGTACTCGGGCAGCCTTGTGGGATATTTCTAATCAAATTAAAACTAATTCAAAGCAATCTGACATTACAGAATGTTTTGTCTCTATTTTAGGACAGGGAGTCAGGGGATATGAAATGCATATTACATCTTGATCTGAGTGCATGCACTGTGAAAAGGCCTCCAATATAATCACTTCCACGCAGCGGTGATTATGAGTACGGTAGTCATGTGGCTCACAGAAATGATTTTTTTTAAAAAATAAATTAAACTGGCGACATGAAAAAGCTGCTAAGTCGAGACGTCAGCGTGAGTAGGTGAGTTGATGCTTAAAGCGGGAGCCAGGGAGGACCGCGGGCGGCTCTCCTGCCCTGGACGGCACACGGCACACCTCCAGTTAGCGAAACGTCGAGGGAAAAAAGGTTTTCTGAGCAGGGGCAGGCTGTTTAATCAAAGCCCTAATAATATATATACATTTGCGGATTAGTGGGCTTTCCATCATTTTTAACTGAAAGCATGGGTAGATATGTTTTGATTTCTGTTTTATGAAAACACTCTGAGGAGTTGGGAGGATGTATTTAAGTTAAAAATAGTGGTTTTAATTGAAAGTAAAAAGGCAGCGTGCTTACCTCACAGCTTGAATGGAGCCCATCCAAAAACACACAGCAAGAAAAAAGGAGCAGGGATGCGATGCTCATCTGGTGTAAATCAGCGCGGCTTTATGGGCTTCACCCCGCCGAGGGTCTGGCCCCACTTACCGCCTCCCCCCCGCTCCCGGGGGGACCAGCCCGGGGCCCCTGGCAGGAGGAGGGCAGCCGAGCCCGGCGGGGTGCTGGGTGCCGGGGGGCTGCCGGGGTGCCGGGGGCTGCCGGGGGCTCCTCGCCCAGGTGCTGCCGCTCGCGGCTCCCCTTTGACCCAAACCTGTTAAAATCTTTGAAGGCTTCACGTTAGCGGCTCGCTGTGTGTTTAGAATAACAGAACACGTTGGAAACTTCAATAAAAAGTGGTTTATTGATTCTAATTAAATCTTTTTTTTTTTAAAAGGTATAGCAGACACCGATCCTAGTTAACTTTAATTTAGGACTGACATTTACACGCTGCCTAAGAAGCGGGAATTCAGAGTGGACAATTCATTTTAATTTTGGTGAAAAATATCATTTAAATGCCAGAAAACTGCATATTTAACATTTGCAGTAATTAAGTGACTTTAATTTAATAATAAATCTCTCTTGTCTCTATCTATTTACACTCATTCCTCTGTCTTGGCCTGGCACATTCTGTAGTGATTGAACTACTACTAATTACTTCTTTTCAAGTGTAAATATCTTTTAATACTTTTCTCTAGCCAGGTAGCACGTTTACTATTTAGCTGATAATAACTTTTTGTAATGAAATCCTTAATTCCGGGGCTTCTTTTGTACGACAAGTTTTTGCATCTATCCCGCAGCAGAAACAAGTCTAGACTAACCAGCCTGCATCTGGTCTGGGCGTAAATTCCTCTAAACCACCATCTGGAACGGTTTTCATATAAACACAAAGAAAATTCTACAAGAACCCCCCCTCAGCCCTTAGACATCCTCAAACTGTTGTTAAAAATTCACTTTTTCTATTCTCCTTGGTAGCACTTTGTTTTACAGGGCACAACACACAAATACAGAGCCCCCATTTTAAATTTTCTGATCAAAGATGGGGATCCAAGTATTTTCTCAGCATTCTGCCTCAAGACCTGGTGGACAGTACCACTGACCCTTTCCTGGTCTCTCCTCGGTTTTCTACCCAAAGTGCAGAAGGAGAGAAACGTGGTTTCCCTCAGCAATTTCTCCCTCGGTGCAAACACCCCTTAGGGGCTTATTCTACATGAGGAGCTAAACCTTTAAAATTTGTTCTGGATTTCATGCTGAAATGTTAAAAAAAACCCCCACCCTTCCCATCTTGTGATGCAAAATGAGCTGACGCGTCAAAAATTTTAAAATATTTCTGTGCCACGGTGAGACTCCAAGTAGAAGTGAGCAAATTTGGGGAGAAACTGCAGGGGAAGGGGCAATTCAGCAAACAACGTTGTCTGTGCTCCCCGGCAGCCCCGACCTTGCTTTTGGTGCCCGTCGCTGTCCTGTGCCAAACCTGCCTGGGCGGACCGAGTCTTCTGCTTGCTGCAGACCAGCGCAGAGCCCATTGCAGCCGGTCCTCACGAGAGCCCAGGCACTCAACCCTCCGGCCCACCCAAACTGGCCGTTGCCCTTCAGCCAGCCCTTCTCTTGTCCTTACAAAACGCACAAGCAGCAAGCACCTGAGGTTCTGTGCTCTGCAAGATACCCTTCACCTGGGGTCGCTTTGCTCTCTCGCATCCATACATCTTCAAGCGCTTTGATGTCCAAATCTAAGCTGCTGCTGTGCCTCTTTGCTGACTGCTGAGGATTTTGCTCCATATGTTATCGCTGGAAGTGTACATGTGTCAAAACCCTTTTTGAGCAGAGTTAGCTTAATGATACCTATTATTTAGGAACTGTAAATCAGTTTAATATTCTAATTAAGCCATTCAGTACCTTCAGACACACGGTGTACTGGGGTCCTCACGACCATATGGATATGCGGTGGGAATCGTGCAGCTCGGCACACTGGGATTTAGCCATATGACTCCCATTAATAAATAGGAGGTCTGGAAATGCACCCATGCTCCCCAGCCTGACACCCCGCAGACCCAGCAGCGCTGGGCAGAGAACTGAGGGATTCGGGCACCTGACACGGCTGAGTATCAGGGGCGAAGGCCATCAGAAAATGCTGAGGTCCTGGGAAACCACACTGCACCCCATCCCCCTGGGTGGGAGGCTGGGGGGAGAAGCAGCTGAGCGATGTGACAGGGACAGGGCGCAGGAGCGGGGGCTCCGATACCAGTCCCAGCTTTGCTCCTTACAGCATGGCGTTTCAGCAGAGCTCCCTGGCTTAGGGGGTAAATCCCGAGGGGGCTCCCAACGCTGCCCCAGACCAGAGTCCCACCGGGGGAAGCGGGGACCCCCCCACCCCGCCGCAGGGACCTTGCACTGTTCCCTGCCCTTCTCTCTGGTCAGCCGACAGCGATTTGTGCCGGCAGAAAGGCTGAACGTTGGGTTTACCCACCCGTGTACGTACCTTAGCTCAACAGATTCATTGCGGACAAGCTATTCTGCTAAATGACTCCAATTATTTATAATTTAGGAATTAGTCCTAATTAATATTTCAAATGAGGTTGTGCCCCGAATCCAGCAGGAAGGTTGTGAGCGCAGGATACTGCCCGGGCACCTGAGTGTTGGCTTGCCCACAGCCTAGGCTTGCCAGGAACAGAAACACCAACCGCGTTTTGCTGCACCTGACCGAGAGATTTCAAAGTAAAGAATTTCAGTGGGGTTTCTTTTGTTATTTTAAGAAGGGGAGTGGGATGTGGTGTTTTTGCCCCCCAGCACCCAGGTGCCTTCTCCCACGGGGCTGCAGCATCCCCCAGGCGGGAGGCTCCCACCTCGCCCTGCACCCTGCCGAGCCACGGCTCCACGTGCCTCCGAGGTGCCCGGGCAAGTCCTTTTAAAATACAAACCTGTATTAAGGGATGAGATGGGAAGAGTGCAGCTGCCTCCTCTGCAGCACCGGCGACAGCCCACAACCAGCACTACGATGTGCGGAGAAAACCGCTCCGATAGCTCCTCTTTATTATAGGATGCAACCCCTCGCAGATCGCTGAGGCTGAACTCAGTCAAAGAAATCTTGTGCTTCACAACAGATGTTTCTAAATGTTTGGATTTATTTTTTATGAAGGTTTTACAAGAATCAATTCCAGTTTATAAGGCTTTTTTTTTTTTTTTTCTTTTTTCCTGAGGACAGAAGAGGATTTGGAGAGTGCTTTCTTCTGTTCTGGTTGAAGTTTTACTTATTGCTTTTAAAACTCCATGATTTTATGTGAGCTGCAGCCTTTACAGACAGAGCCACTATTGCATTTCACAAATCACTACTTCTCGTACCGCGTAACACGTGAAATACTGGAGCTGCGAGGCTGTGAGCTGATAGATTTACTGGGCACAAGATGCAGAAGGAGAAATTAGCTCCGTGCGTGGCAGTAAACATTTTTTTATTTATTTTTAGGGAAAAAGGGGCTGCTGGCAGAGCCGATCTGCCTGCGGGAAGGGAGCGACCTGGGGGCTCCAGCCCTGCCACCCTGCATGCCGGGGAGAGACAGGGCTAGCAAGGTCCCCGAAATCCCTGGTCCCTGTGAACACGCATGCATCTCCTGTTCAAAAAAATCTTCTCAGAGAGAGAATTCTCAGAGAGAGACTTTGGGAATTTGGTCAGGTTTATCACTCAGTAATATAGCTATTCAAAGCACGAACTGGGAAAGCGGTCTATGGCTGAAGTAACCGGCGAAGCCCGGGCTGGGGAGAGCGCTCCCTGTCCTTGCAGCTGCCTGGCACTGCCAACCAAAAAATCCCCTTTTCAGCTGCTTCTAGGTTTGCCAAGTTTCCTGCTGCGTGGCACTCTCCCCTTTTGGGTTTTGGGTTTTTTTCCCCACGAAGGTAAATTCAGCCATTTCTGAGAATGCGGCTATGGAAAAACACATTCTTCCCATTTTAAAATACTGTGTCAGGCTTTTCTTTTAGAATAATGTTGTATCACATGGCTTGTATTCATCTATAGCATTTTGCACAGCGTCTCTGCTGTACCAGCACGTCTATATATTTATAGAGAGAGAGTAAATATCATTTACAAGCAAAGGTCTCAGCCGAGGTATTCGTTGAACAATCTTCCTAAGGTGACTAGAAATTGATTTTTCTAGTAATGTCAAAGTCTGTTGACAGAACAAGATAAAAGGACAAAATATTTGTTACGAAAACATGCCCGAATTTAAGTGGAGACCTGCCTCCCGCTGCCAGTCAGCAGCCCCTGGCTCCCCTAACAGTCTTTAATAGCACAAAACCAGAGCGAGCGGGCCCGACCGGGGGACACCAACATGTCACGCCCGGGTGGAAACCAAGACCAGAAACCCCAGTAACGGGCCACGGCCCCGAGCGGGGAGCGCTCGCTCAGCAAAGCATCGCCTGGGCCCCCCCCCCGAATGCATCCCCCGGCAGGCGGCTGCGCAGCCCTCGCCTGCCGCGAGATGGGATCTTCTCTATTAGTTTTCAACCCTTGATCAAGTTTCCAGGCATTTTGTATTACATTTGATTTAGCTTTGCTAGACTAAGCACATTATTAATTGGTTCTCTTTTTATTTACAATACTATTGCTTGAAATATATACTACACTCGGTAATTGAATTTTTGGAATACAGTAATTAAAAAAGTCAAAAGAGCAATAAACAGAAGCGTTAGTAAATAATTGCATCTGAGAACAAGCATAAATCATCCAGATTAAATGATTTTATATCATATTTGAACTCTTTAATTTTAATTTATGGTTTCCAGACAATTTACAACCACTGCTGACTTTGTTTTCCTCTGCCTGCCTTGTAGCCTTAGTGCTGATAACAAGCTTTTCAAGAATTCTTAGATTTTTTTTAATATCATCTTCCCAGGTTATTTTTTCCGCACTCTGCAGGGGTGAGCTGTGTTCCAACACTGGGGTCAGCACAAGAAAAATCATCACAGATTGCTGCTGCCGTAGGGCTCCCCAGCGCAGCAGCAGTGAGAGGCTGGAGATGGGCAGAGCGGGGCTGGGGTGCCGGCAGAGGTGCTGCAGCGTGGGCAGGGTGAGCTCGGGGGCTGCTAAGACCCAGGGCTTGCGTCCCTCCCTGCTCGCCTTGCGTGAGCAAAGCCCCCGCTCCCCTCCAAGGGCGGCCCCGAGTCCTCCCAGCCTGGCTGAGCTGCAGCGCTTCTCCTGCAGCCCTTGTTCACCGGCCCCTTCGCCTCCGGGCACTCGGCTCCCCGACATGGTGGGGTGGTCAGGAGCACGGGGAGGGGGCCTCGGGGTGGCTCTGAGTGTGCATGGGTGCGTGCACACGTGTGTGCATGTGTGTGCATGCACATGTGGGTGTGCGCATGCATGTACATGCTTGTATGGGGGTGTGCACGCGTGTGCATGCACGTGTGGGTGCGTGCGTACGTGTGCATGTGCTCCCACGGCTGGCACGTGGAGCCAAAGGTGCCACCTTCCAGCCGGCTGAGGGATGTATTTACAGGTCAGGCATCGGGAATGTGACTTTCTCAGTCGCATCCAGGCTTAAGGACACCAGCAGTGATTCTCATGAGCAGTTTGTCTCCCGCTGATTGTGCCGTTGTCAGCCCCTCGGGCTGGCGGCGATGCCCTGTGCCCTCGCTGAGCCCCAGCCTGGGTCCCAGCCCCGCGCTGCGGTGAGGGGCACCCAACAGGCTGATTTTCCAGCAGCCAGGGCTGGAGCTGCAGCTCAGATACTGTCCGAGGCGGGAGCAGGGATTATTCCTGCCCGCCGGTGTGATTATTTCCCTGCCTGCCTGCGTGGGGCATCGACCGACTCTAAGATTTCTGGCTTAACTTTAAGACCTGTAACGAGCTGGGTCCCAGATAATTCTCGGCGTCTGGATCCCCAAGGCCAAGGGGATGAAGCTGTCAGAGGCAGGAGCCAGCGAGGCAGGATTAACTCTGTACTCCTGCGCCTCGAGAGCCACAGAAAATCTCCCTGTGCCTGGGTGCTGGGTGCCGCACACCCCGCACGGCCGGCCGAAGGGCAAGTTGCCTCTCCGAGGATGCGTGGTGTGGCGTGCCGGGGGGAGCTTGGCTTTCCTTGGGTTGCAAAGTCAGAGATCTGGTGTGGGGATCTTCCCTCGTAGGGAGGGGAAGGAGCAGATTTAGCCAGGGGGGTGGGTTTAAAAAGAATGATTTTCAACCCAGCCATCGAATAGGAAATTTTGCCGTTTGCAGAGAGAGGCAGGGCAGCAGGCGGGCAGGGGCCACCGTCTCCCGGGGCTGCTGGAGCACAACGGGATGGAGTTTATAAAATATTTATCAGATATTTAACTTGGCATTTTCTCTTTGAAATGATATGTTATTCAGCTTTTACGGCCTTCATTTCATTTAAAATTCCTGCAAGCCAGACTAACAGAAAAGGACCGTTGCTTAGCATAGTATTAGAAGGAAAATCATGGGCTGCTAACGCTACTTCTGTTTGAAGTTTGTTTACTTTTTTCCAGTGAGCTGAACTTTATTCATTGTCACTTTTGAAATGTGCCATCTTTCTGGATTACACTTGATAAGCACTTGCTGAGGATATAAGCTATCAGTTTTGGAGTTTTGATCTCCCAGAATTCAATTTTTTCTGGCTTAAGATCAAAAGATGACAAATATCTTGAAAGAAGACAGAAGCTTTATTGTTGCTATTTGAGGATATCAGCATGTCAAAAGTAGAGATGGGTTGTAAACTATCCTGTTATTTGGGACAAGTATTTCCAACCTACACATTAACTTCGGCTTGATAATTTTACACATCTTTATTGGGAATAAAAGATGTTCTGTTGTACTGCTGATGCCGTCCACTCACTGAAATCTGACAGTCGGCGTGGTTACTCTTCCTGAGGCATTTGAAAATGTCACTGGGGAAGTGCTGCTGCCAGAGGCACATTTTAACTGGCACTGGGAGGAATCAGCGTATCTCAAAGCGTCTCTTGCAGAAAAAAAAAAGAAGTAAGAGACTCGTAATGCCGGCATCCACGAAAGCCTTCTGCAGGCAGCGAAGGAAGCAGACAAATTATTTGAAAATGCTGAATGCGATGGGAGGGTAACAACGCACGTACGCCTTGTGCTTATGTAGGCAGCAAGCCTTCCCCAGGGGTACGGTCCCAGAGCATCTTCCCCCTCTGAGCAGCACGACGTGCCCTTCCTCAACCCTCACCACGCTGGGGCCAGGTTACACAGGGGCTGTGCGGGACGGTGCACGTGTGGGAGGCTGTACGGGATGCTGGGCAGGATGGTGGCCCGGAGGCTGCTTGGGGAGGCTGTTTGGGGATGGGGATGGTGTACGGGATGCTGAGCACGGATGGCGCACGGGATGCTGAGCAGGTTGCTGGGCGTGCAGGGGCATGCTTGGGGTGCCAGGGGTGGCACTGGCACGGCAGCAAGCTCCCTGGCAGTTTCCTCTTTTTCACCTTTCTCGGTGGCCTTTATGGCAGCCGGCAGCAGGGAGGGTGCCACATGCCGGACATTGGGCTCCCACAGCAGACACCCGCCTGCGGCCACCACGATGCTCACCCAAGCAGTGGGACCACACGGATCCTGCTCAGATTCCCATTTTCCACGGGGGGAAGCATGTAGCTTCAGGGCGACGGGTCAGCCAGGCTCCAGCCCTGCGGGGAAATAACAAGCCACAGACCCCCAGATCATAGGAAACGACAGCCAAACCGTGGGGCTGGAGAGGAGAGGGGGAAGCGAGCAAACCTCCTCTGTTCAGACCCACGTGCCCCACGACGCTCCCGTGGCTGTGCACAGCACAAGCCATCGCCCCGCGGCATGGCTGCACCCCAGCGAGTGCCGGACACAGCCCCAGCGCCGAGCTGTGCCGCAGGCGGGGGGGATGCGGCCGCCGGCACCATGGCCCTGGGGGGGCCGCGACTTCGCCTCCCCGGGGCTGCTCGCCCTGCGGTCAGGCACTGCGGGCTGGAACCGCCGCGGAGCTGCGTCCCCCCCGGACAGCCGCAGTGCCGCACGCAACAGAAGTGCTTTAACCACCGCAGCATTAATTATTCTGCAGCATTAAATATTAATTTTCTTCATAGCAACCCGGTGCCTGGGGAATCACCTGCTTTTCTGGCTGCCGTACAGCGGGAAACAAACTTCCCTCCGAGTGCTTGCGGTCCCACCCCACCCCTCCTTATTCTTCTACTGCAGACAATGCCAAAATAATATTCCCAACGACGATTTTGAGTAAGGTAGGACCTGTAGTCTATGTCCCACAAAAAGCAGAGCAAGATAACATGCTTTGCATAAACAACCGATTTTCTCTAAGTAAGTGCCTTGATGCATTTCAGAGGCTCTGCCTAACACATCACTGACTTCTACAGAGTCCAGCCTCAGTCCGGTTGTGTTCATATTTCTGGAGCAGCACTGAAGAAGAGAGTAACTTGGTTTAGCAGCAGTGTCCCGTCGGGTGGGTGAGAGGAGGAGGCAGGAAGGATTTGTAACCTGCCTGGCTTTGGTAGAGGTGCCGGAGCATCGCTTCAGCACAGCCCCTCCAGGCAGTATCCTTATCTGTGGGCACCTGCTTTTTGCAGGATTGGATCTTTAAGCCTTCGCCACTATTACTTGCGTTGGATTTTTTATCTGTGGCCATCAGAAAGGTCTTTAGGACTCCTAAGCTTATGTCAAATTACTCTTTCATGTCAAATTACTCTTTCATGACATATTCCATGGTTTTCATAATACGCTTTAGCACCTAGTAGAGCAGTGGCTATTTGCGGTAGTTCTGCCTTTTGAGGCAAGGTTTGAATCACACCTATGTATTTATAAAGAAAAGAAATGGTGTGATTCATCAAGGGAAAAAAATGAGAAAGATGTGGACTAAATACATCTTTAGATCTCCTCTCGCCAGAGAAGAGGCGTTGTCATATTAGTGCGCTGTTGTATTAAACTGCGATGCTAATTAAAGATGTATCAAATTACTCAAAGGTAATTCAATTTTTTAGCCTGCAAGACAGTGGCAAAATACATGCTGAAGTACCACATCAATTGGCACACATTATTTAGAAATGTCTTAGTAATGTAATCTGAATGTAAAAAGGCAACACTTACCTAGTCCTTCCAATATTTCTCTCCCTATAAAAAGAAATCCCAAGCCATAGAAGTCATTTTGACTAATGAAAAAAAAAAAAAGATACGTGTTATTCCAGGGCAGAAACATTTGGGTTTTTTGTTGAAAGTCCTTAACAGCAATTAAATGCCTTTGGGAATACTTGTTGCGCCGCTTCTGAGGAGAGCAGGGCAGCCGGCGGGTGCCGCCGGGGTCAGGGCTGCAGACTGACGTGCGTCCCACATCCAGACTCATTCCCCCAAGCTCACAACAGCCTGTGCTGCGTCGTGCCAGACAGAAACATTCGCAAAGCTCTTCCCAAAAAATTGCATCTGAGGAACACCTTGCTCAGTCAGAGAAATCGGGCACATTTCAAAATAGCTGTGAAGAAAAAAAAAAAAATTGGCCAAGGAATTCTGGTGGGGAAATAGTTGCTGAATTGTGAAAGCAAGACGGGCTGGAGGACACTGGGTCAATCATAAGGGTAAACAAAAGAAAAATCAACTTTTTCAATATATACTCTATACCCAGAAAAAAGCATAAAATAGCCTAAGGATCTGGAATTGCTAAGAGAAAAACAAGCTGAGGTGGGTTTACTGGGGGGTTTTGGTTTCCATTTTTTAATCCAGGTAAATTACTCTCAAACCCAAGCGATGAATATCATTTCGGTTCTGTGAAAGACAAGATACGGACATTAGCTCTTCCTTTTGCTCATTAACTCTGACGCTCTTGCAATTATGAAGGCTGTAAACCCGAGCTGGAAGGCTGCGTCTCCCCAGCCGAGGTGCCCGACGCTGCCGAGCACCCCAAGGAGCGCGGGCAGCACAGGGGGCGAGGGCAGCACCTCGCCTTTGGTTTGGGCAACGCGCTCCTGCTCTGGATGCTAGCATGGGGAGCAGGTAGCGCAAACTGTCACCGGGCACCGGGGCGTCTGGGCGGCCGAGGGTCGGTTCGGCAGCCGGCGCAGGCAGCCACGCACCCTCCCAGCTCCTGGCTGCAGGCAGGGATCCTGCCAGAGCTTACACAAAGGGGGCTTTTGTGCTGCGTGTGTGCAACACAGGGCGCTATTAAAAGCAAAAAAAGAAAATTGAGCCTATTGTTTGGAGTGCTATTACAATTTCATTGTTAGGCGAATTTATTGGAGAAGGATGGTGTTGGGCTTCTGCAAAAGCTGGCAGCTCGCAGCGATGGGCGAGAGATGGGTCTGCAACCAGGCACTGCTAACTGCGGGAAATGTTGGCTCTGCAAACGAGCACTATTCTGAGAGCACCATAATACCCTGACTTGAAATGTACACCAGCCAGTTCCAAAATCCCTCGGTGCTGACGCTGCCATAAGCATATTGTTAACGCTGTGCCCTACTTTGCCCTGTTCTCCCTGTCCGGCATGTCCCCCGCTGCAGCCGGGATGACAGTATGTTGGTTACGGTGTGCTCCCTGGAGGAGACGTACAATGGAGTGTGGTGAAGCACCAGCCCAGAAATAGACTCTAAAGTCCATATTAAGACTTTTTTAAAACATATGGAGGAAACAAAGGCTGGGAACAGCATCCTTTCCCCGGAAGAGTGAGGAACCATTTCCCAGTACTGCAGTAAAGCATTTGCGCTAGCGTTTTGTGATGCTGCGTTTCAACAGAAATTGAAATTATTTGCTCACACCTACAAGGGCTGGAGAAGTGGCCAAGGGACAGTCAGAGCCGTCACTTGCCGGGCGGGAGGATGCAGTCCAGCGCCTGATCACGGACCTGGCTCGTTTGCCGCCCTCATCAGCGTGAACCACACACGGGAGCCTCAACGGTGGGGAGGGCGTGGGAGTGTGAAGCAACTAAATATTAGGCATGGCTTTGCAGCCTGGGATGGATGCAACAAAAACAGTTATTAAGATTTTGAGCTGCATACACAAAGCCATCACCCGTTATAAAGGGGCATCACAGACACTTCCCCTAAATAAATGAAGCTTTGCCTGATTTTTTTCCTCTACTTTTGTCTTCCTGCTATCTGACAGGTCCCGTTCTCATTTCACAATTATTATTTTGGGAATGCAGAGAGGTCATTGATTTTAAAAGGGACCAAAGCAAAGGTCAGAAGTAAAACAAAGCAGAGGTTGAGGCAAATTAAAATCCCCTGGGTCGCGTGCTGTGGGGAGAGGAGGTTGAAAAACACAGCAGCGTTTCAGATGTCCTAAAGGTGGAGGCAGGGATGGATTGAAGCTCTTCCAGTCTCCTCATTTTTCCGCTTCCTAGAGCAAACACTCATGACAGCTCTGTGCACCCAGACCAGGAACCGCTCCCTCCGGCTCGCGGTGGCGTAGACTTTTCCCTTTTTCCGAAGGCTCAGAGCTGTTGGAACCGGCTGAGCCGTGAGCCTGCCAGCTCCGGGTACAGCCTGCGATCCTTCTGCGTGAGACCCATTGGGTTTAATGGCTCAGATGCAAGAATAAGCTGATGCACTCTGCTTTTGAGCTTGGCATTGTGATATGCTTGACAGTTACATATGAATATTAGCCATCTGCAGGATATGAAGATACAGCTATGATTTCTCTCTTTCTCTATCTCCTCTTTTCTTTTTTTCTTTTTTTTCTTTTTTTAATTTTTGGTGGAGCAAATTATTGCAGAACCGTGTTTACCAGTGGTCTCTTTGGTCCTGGATTGAAATGAACACTTCCGAGCGCTATTTGGCAAATTCTACTGAGACTAAGATAATAATTTAAAAAAAAAAAAAAGAAAAAAGAAAACTGTTTAAAAGCTATGTTGAGAGAAATGCGCTGTGGATAACTGCAGTTCTGATATGAAGAGTTTATCAGAATTTTGGATTATCCAGCATTTGAATGGGAGTTTGGCACTTGTGTTAAACCAAAGGTCATTTATCTGGATAGTTTGGATGACTAAATATGTTTGTGGAATAAGCCTAACTTGCAGGGCATTAGTCATGTCTTTTTAGGTTACTAAAATTAATTACTTTTGCACAGATAAAACACACTGTACCTGCTATTGCTTCGTAGCCCTTCTCTGTGGCATGGTTGACAGTCTGCATGAAAGAGCCGGAGCTGAAGGACTCTCCTGGTGCCATTGCCTAAGGGGGAGCAAAGGGAGGAGAGTTCCGGCAGTGCCCATCCCATTCCCAGGGGAGCAAGGATGGAAAGGGGGATGCGGTACAGCTCGCGCTTCCATGCTTGCTTTTACCTGTCAGAACTGAGCCAGCAACCATGTCCCTTAACGCACAGCTAAAACCAATATTTTAAAATAGCCTTTCATCCGGCGCTTGACTTTCCCGGTCTGCCCGCGGCCCATCGCCATGGGGGGAGCATCACCTCACTGAAAGCTGCCTCCATAAACTGCAAACAACCAACAGCAGCAGATCAGCCCCTCGAAATGATAACTAGCAGTTGAAAAGGTCCTACAAAGAGGGGGAAAATCCCTTTTACTTTGACCCCAGTGAAGCAGAGGGCATCCCATGGCTTAACCCTTCCCCAGCCGCCGTCAGCAGGAGCTGCCGGCTCAGGCGTCCCAGCCCAAAGGTAGGGGCGTCCCTGGCAGGCTTGCCGGCGACAGAAGAGAACGAGTGTAATTGCTTTCAAGAGCACAATTAAAAAATCACTTACTTGGGCTTTGTGTGATTTTGCCACAAATCATTTTAGCATGATGGGATGTGTATTCTGTGCCTTGAAAACATATGCTGGGGCATACTGGCATGTGGAGAAATTTAATCCAGTGCATTGATGTGCATCTAAATACGGGAATAGAAAACATCTTGATTGCCCATGGAAGGAATAACCTTCTCTGGGCAAAAATCATGCTCAAAGGAAACGCTTCTCCCTGTAATTCTGTTGACTTCGTGGGGATATAGAGGGAGAGGAGGAAAACTGGTTACTGGTTTATGCCTCCCCTGCTTATAGGATCACAGATCTTATCATGAAGAGTTTGGGAGAATTCCTGAGAAAGTTGGGACTGGTGAACCAGCGACATGGAGGCTGCAGCGAGAGGAAATGATGGCTCGTCCTGTCCCGGCAGCGGGGCAGAGCTGGTGAGACCCCCGGCCGGCTCGTCCCAGCGGCAGGGGTGCGGGACAGCACCGGGAGTTCTCGGGCAGGATAAAAACCAAAGAAAAACACCACAAAAATAGCAACAAAAGGCTTGTGATCAAACCAATGTAACCTACCACGAGGCTTTTGTTCTCCTCCAGCTCTTGCTCATAGAGACCTAGACAGAACTAGAAGGCAGATTTGAAAGACCAGCAGCTCATTACCAACGGCCGACGATCCCCTAACGAGCTGGACTACCTCTTGCAACGCCCATGCTAAACCCACCTCACCTAATTTAACACCTAGGGGAGCTGCTCCGGGAATTGACATGCTTTGCATGAAAGAAACAAAAAAAGCCCCAAACCAACCCCGAAAGCCCCGGCGATACCCAGGCACAGCCCTGCATCCGTGCACGGTGGCAGGAGGAGCTGCCCGGGGTGATCTTCCTGCTGGCTCCCAGGCCCCTGTTTGCTTGGATCTCGGGGTGATGCCTTGGTCGGGTGCGTCACTCACGCCTTGGAAAGTGGCCATAAAAATGGATGGAATTAGGTGCGAGAAACGTCATCGCCGGAGCGGATTTGTCAGCGCATCCTGCGGCCAGGGTCAGCAGAGCAGGCAGCGCTGGGGTGGTGGCGGAGAGGGCAGAGGGCGGGTGCTGCCCGCACCCCCTTGCCGCCGCATTGCCTGACACCGCGCTTTGCCTCCCGTTTCTGCAGGCACCCCTGTACGGCACGAACTCCCGCCTGGCCTCTCTGCTAAGGGAGCGGTGCCCTCGTACTGCGCCAGGCTGAGTCTTGCCCACGGAAGAACACGATGCCAAACCCTTGGGTCACACCACCCAATTTTTGGCTTGCGGCAGAGGCCGGACCCAGCCCCTGGCTGCCGGCATGCTACAAGGGCTTTGCTCGTGAGCGCAGAAGCCGTGCCCACCTCCGGCTGCTTCCCCACCGTGCCAGGCAAGCTCCTCTCCGGGGCTGCACGACAGGCTCTGCCCCACCGCCCAGCTCCTGCTCCAACCACCCGCGGCTTCCCGGGGCTCTCCCGACGGCTCGGCCGCCCATCCTTCGGCATCGGCCCTGCCGGCTGGGAAGAGCGGTCTCCCTGGCTCGGCTCGGCATGCGGTGCATTCACTTTCTGCCGTGGGAACGGGCTCCCCGGTAACTTTGTAACTTCATCGTTAACAAAGGTTGTATTTAAGATTCCTGTGTCTACCGCTTAATAACACCCAAATTAGTCTCGATGGAATTAGCTGTAATTAAGGACATTGTGAAATATGGTGGGGGCAAACAGAATTACACTGTATTACTTTATTAATAATATTCTTTAACTACACTGTAAATTGCTATTAGGCCTGCATATTACTGCCTGGATATGGAAATAGTCTTTTGCTATGCTAATCTAACACAATTTTCTTTTAAATGTAAACAAATTATACTCTATTAATATGCTGTTCTACTTGCATAGTTAATTATTGTAACAGTAAGGAATAAAATTGTTCTGCTTTCTCTGTTTCTGATGGAAAAAGGGCTACATAAATAGTTTAATAGGGAACTAATTATGCAAAAAATTTAGATGCCTAAAATGTGTTTGTAATTGCATTAAAATGGTCTTCTGTTCAAATATTGGAAAGCCTGCTAATTGGAGGCTAGCTGGAAATTTAAATATTGTGAATCAATGATTTTAATACAGTACATGTTTGGTTGTGTTTCTGTTCATATTTGTCTTTGGAAATGAAGAGAATATTTAACAGTGTTTAATAAGAGGAGTTCTGGATTTCATACCAATGAGCTTAGGAAGTGGAAGACAGGAATTTTTAAATGTGCATGCCACGGCGTTAACCTTAACTCGGGCGGGGGTAAGGCGGTCTCTTCCACCGCGGCACCGCCAGCGGCAAACACCGTCCCGGGCGAGGGATGCTCACCAGGGCAGCATGCGGGGGACGATGCCGCGCGGCCACCTAACGAGCTGGTGCGGCCGCGAGCTCCCCTAATTGCCTTGGGCACGGAGGGGCATGCGAAGACGTGCCAGTGGCCATCCCGCGGGGAGCTCAGCTGCGAGGAGACGTGTCTGGAGGTGTCCCACCTCCACCATGCAGCCAGGCATGGCACGGTGCGGTGGGCAGCCGGCAAACGTTCCAGCACGGGGACAGGATGGAGGCAGCGAAGATGAAGGTGGCTGCTGCGGTGTGAGCCGGCGGGCAGGAGCAAGGGCAGCAGCGGGAGCCCTCCTGCCTGCCTGCAGCGGGAACACCGGCGTTAAGCGTGCTCTTCACCGCAGTGCACCTAAGCAAAGCCTCAGGCTCGGCGCGAGGCGTCTGCACCGGCGTGCTAGCACCCAAGTATAGCAATTTGGAGTGGAAACACGCAAACAGCTTGTGGTACAAAGAAAAGGATAGATTTCCAAATGGCTAATCTCCAGCCACCCACACAAGTTTTGTCTCTCTTTAGCACCTTTCTCTGTTGCTAAGTCTCGCATCCAAAAAATGAAGAGGAGACACTCCAAATTATGCAGCAATATTGTGTCGAGCAGCTGAAAACAGGCTCAGAGAAGATCTCAGGGAACGCAGCGAAATCATTATTATCTTTAGCAAAATGACACGGGGCAGCGCAGGACCAACAGCATGATGTCCTTAAGGGGCTGGAGCGAGCAGGCGAGGGCCGTGCGTGCACCCGCCACACTGGGCTGGGGTGGGCTGGCACAGATGGCTGGGCACCATGTCGGCAGGTCTGCCGTCCCTCGCTGCCATCCAAGAAGCCGGGAAGGACAGGCAGCAGATGCAGGCGGGTCTGTGTCACAGGGAAAGGGTGACCATCCTGTCTCACGGCCCTGTCTGGGAGCGATGCTGCCCGCCCTGCCTGGACTGAGCTTCCCGCAGTGGGGAGGACCCTGCGTCCACGTGAGGTTTGCTCCCGTGTGCTGCTATCTGCTTCCCCCGGCTGTCATTTAATTGCAGATCATATGAAGCGTGATCTGCTCCATAGCCATCAGAGTGGCCTGAGCAGGACCGCTCGGCAGAGCGGGAGCTCAGCGAGAAGCACATAGCACCAGTGGCAAAAGACAAGTTATTTACTCAGGCTGTCCTAGGGAAAAGAAACACAGCAGGGAAAAAAGTGGTGCGATCCAACCCCGGGCTTGCGGTCCCCCCAGCAGACAGGAGATGCTTTTGTGTGCCACACAGAAGGTAAATGCAGTGGGAACAAAAGTCTCCCGGCAGCATCTGAGGCCGATCCCTCCCGGCTCCCCCCGCTCCCGCACAGCTCCTCGGGCGGGCGCAGCCGCAGCAGCCCCAAACCAGTCTCTGCTGAAGGGACGCCTGCAAACAAAACCGCAGCTAATAACGCAGCTTTGTGGAGTGAAGTAGAAGGCCACGCGAAGACGGAGCCCCTGGGGAAGCGCTGGGGAGGGAGCTGTGTCCCTGCCTGCCGGGCTGGGGGCCAGACATCACCGCATCGCTTGGCAGCAGTGGCTGGGGCTGTGTTTTAAAGCCTGTCTTAAAAGAAAGGAAGAAAAGGGGCCCATGCTGAATGAGGAAGGTGCACCAGGGGTACGCTCGGAGCAGGGCGAAGGGCCGCGTTTATCCTTGGTCCCTGCTAAGCGTAACATAGCGTGGTGCTGGCGAGCCTGGTTAGGTCTCCGCCACCCCGAAAGCAGGGGAGCCGCGTCCCTGCCCATCTGCTCTGCACAGCACCCAGCACAAGCCCAAGGCCGCCCGAGCATCGCCAAGCGCACGGGGGTTGTTGCATTTGCTGGAACAGCTACTGCACTGCCATTATCCGATGCGCTGCTTTGTCAAGCATCAGGGATAGCTGGGGTATGAAAGAGGCCGTGGAAAGGCAATTTTATCCTGCACTTGATAATCCCTCCATTTGCCCTTCAGGATGCGTCAGATTAAATAGAAACACTTAAATTTGCTTTATGTTATTTGACGTGACTGACCTGTGCCGTGCTGTTTTTGTATTTAAATGAGAGGGGCAAGAAAAATCCTGAAAAGATACCTGAAGTAGGTATGGGCAGAGGAGAGCCCTCAAAGTGAAAATGCCTGACAAATTAGATCGGTCTGTGAGTTATCACTTCAATTTTCATAGTAAATACCCTATCAAACAGAATTTCTTAAGCTTGCTTGTAAGGAGCCAAAGAAATCATTTGCTACGGGGGAAAAAAAAGAAGAAATGGAAAAAAAAAGAAGAAGAAAAGACATGTCATATCCCAGCTATCCTGCCAAAATCCCCAAACAGCTTCCTAGCTGTTTAAGAGAAGAGCATTTTAAATATCTTTGCAGAGTCTTGTCTGTTTGTCTGACAGATGTCTGCAATGTACTGGGAACTGTATTCATGCTTAGAATGTAAATAAGATTATAGGTCTTTAAATATTCCCATTACATTGTATTTACCTAGATGCTGATGCAAATAAATAGGAAGCATTTCTGTTGGTTTTTTTCCTAGCAGGTTTTTTTCTCCCCATCCCACAAGCAGGCTTAACATTTTTTGCCTTGTCAGTTAAACGCACAGGTTTCCACTCCAATCTTGTGGTTAGTCCAAAGCATACATCTGTTAAACTAAAAGGGCAATTTCTGGCTAAAAATATAAATTGCTTATTTGGAAGTATCGTTCATACCCTTTTTTTTTTTCCCCCTAGAACAAATAACATAAGTCTTAACCACCGAGTTTATTCAGGCCCCTGCTCCGTTCACCTGGGGACCACAGTAATTCCCCAGGGGAGGAGCGCCGGCTCCCCCGTTACACCAGGTATCTGACCGCACAAGAGTTCAGCAAATCAACGGAGTAAGCTGACACTGGAGATTAAATGGGCTCTTTGCATTTACCAGCTCTGACATAATTAAACACCGGGAGCCACGCAGGAGTGCTCAGAGCTCAGCTGCGGAAAGCGGGGCAGCTCGGGGTGGCCGCCCAGCAAACCGCCCCGCAGAGCGACCGGGGTGCCCTGGGATGTCCCCAACCCCGGAGCACTGCCTTTGGGGGAAGGCAGGGTCTCCCCCTGCAGTGGGGAAGAGGGGAGCTGGACTTTGGAGGGGAGCAAATGGCCATTTTGGGGTGCACGGGGAGCACGGACCTGTTCCCCGTGGTCCAGCTGGGACAGGGGTGAGCAGGAAGGAGCAGCTTTGGGGCACCGGGGGTGGCAGAGGAGGAGCAGTCACGGCAGGAATTAGTCATTCCACTCTTTCCATCCACTGTAAAGACTTAATTCCAGAAATTAATTCAACAAAATCTACATTCATAAAACAAAGCCTTTCTTCAAAGCTCCAAACCAGATGAAACAGCCCCACTGATTCACCCTTCCCCTGCCCCCTCCCGGGCCTTGAAATAGGTTGAGTGGTTTTGCTAAATACCCGGCGATCCCCGGCTTAGATCTTGGATGCCAAGAGTCAACCCAATGTTATGGCTGAGTAATAAATCCCTTAAAAGCAGTGTTTGAATTTGTAATGGAAATGTTGACAGACCCTCAACTAGAGCAGCGCAAGCTCCGCAAAGTCAATCTTGTAATTGATCCTGACTTCTACATCGAGCCACATGTGCAGGGCTTTGTGCGCTGGGCAGCGGTTGTTAATATAGCTGCTTTCACCTGAAACAAATGAGGTCTAATTAGATTAATCTGTAAATCAGTGCTCACCAGTTGTATGATTAATGAGCGCTTTGCATTTCTCAAAGATCAGATGAATGGATTATTTGAAGGGATTTAATAGGAAATAATAGATTTCCTCATCTGTGACAGGGCTAGCAGGGATCCCGCGTCGTCTGCACGAGCCTTCGAAGGGGGAAGGAGGAAGCGTAGACGAAGAAATTGGAGGCTCAATCTGTCCTTTTTTTCGAGGAGCTGAACTTCTGATTGTGCGGGTGTCAGATGGACACTCTACAGCTGTTCTGGAACCATGTGTCAACATTATTTACCAAACTAATGTGATGATAATTATGGCATAAAGTATGGGGAGAAAGCATGCAGGCAGAATGGACATACATACTTAATGATTTTATTCTCCTGCATTCAAAATCAGTAGGAGCCGAGCTTGTCGCTGGAGACATGTTGAAGCAGCAGTGCAAGCTGTCTGTGCAGGATCCAGTGATGACTGTATGCGGCAGCATGCATTCAAAGTAAAAAATTAATTTACAAATGGTTTTCAGGGTTCCCACCAGATGGAAGAGCAATGAAGTCACGAGCAGTCCTTCTCTGCCGCTTAACCCTTGCGCTGACGCGCTGCGGCGGGAATGCGGCCAGCTATAAAAAATAATAATCTGAGGCCCCATTCAGAGTTTATTTTTAAAATGGTTACTTTAAAACCGAAACACCTGTACTTTTACTGCTGGCTAAGATGGACTGCAACATCACATGCAGAAGGCAGATGTGTAACTGGAGCCTTTATAACTGGTTCGAATTATAAAAACATTGCTTTAAAAGAAAGGGAGGGGGCTTGGGAATGCATTTTTAAGAAAGGCTTTTATTTCGAGATCAAACCTGGATCTTTAAAGAGTTTCTTCGCATCACCTTTTGCTCCTGCTGAGCACTGGTTCTCTCTACAGCAAGTCCCACTGACACGGGTAAACCTACCAATTAATTTCCAAAAGCTGGTGAAAGCCGAGGAGGATCGGGCCCCGAAGGTTATGCAGCCATCGGTTCCCCCTGTCAGGACACATTTAGCTCTCCTAAACCATCCGCTGACGGGGCATTGCTGAGCCCAAGCCCCCCTGCGGTTGTGCCCGATGGGACAGGGATCCCAAAACCATTCCCCATCCAGACAGGTGGAAAGCATGCTTTTCCACGAGTGGTTTGGGTAAAACCACCTGATGTACAAGGAATCCCTCTGTACAAACTGCAGTAACAAACACCTCCGTGTCCTACGGGGCCGTCGGGAGATGTTCAGGACACTGTGCGGGGTGGCAGGGCAGGCTGGTGCGGGCTGGGGGACCGTGCCCCAAGCCCCGGCTTCCAAACACCATTGGTTATAGGGGAGGAGAGGCTGGAGGGGACGGAGGAGGAAAAGCAGGAGATAGCGGGGCAGTGTCAGCTGGGGCCATGCCTCGGGGACGGTGGGGACAGGGGACGGCCGTGTGCGGTGCTGGGAGAGCTGCAGCGAGTGCAGGCAGGGCTGTGCTCAGCCTTGCAGCAGTGCCGAGCCGCTCCCGGGATGCGCAGCTTCCCAGGAAGGTTTATCTCTTCATGAATTGAATTTTTCAGGCGGCCTGCGAGAAGCGGGAGGGCTGAACTTGGACGGGCTCCGTGCCTTTGCGCAATGCTGTTATAAAACATTCATTGTGGTAGAAGACGAAGTTCGGATGTGTTCCTAGAGCGAGCCATAGCATCCCTCCCACTATTTTTTCACAGGGGGAATATAAAATCCATGGATGCACACCAATTTTTATCAGAGGAAGAGCGATTTTTCCTTGGAGAGATGAGCAGCCCTTTCTCTCCAGCCTCCTGGAAGCCCTCAGCTGCCTACTCGGAGCTGCAGGATGGGGACCGAGGCAGGGGGCCAGGCCGCAGTCTGGGGACAGAGCCTGCAAATGGCTTTTCTTTGCGGCTTCGTCCCAATCCCGAGCTGCAACAACGTGCCCTCTGGAACTAGGGTTTTGGAGCTTCACGTCAGAGTGGAAGGGCCGTCCTGGCGCACGAGCAGTGATGCTGCGGGAGTGGGACCGCTCTCTGGGTGCAAGCGGTGGGGGGAGCACCTTGCTCCCGCTGACCCAGCCCGGGGGAGCGGGGCCACGCTGTGGGGTGACTCCCATTTTGTAATTTAGAGTTGGTTTTGCAGCAGAGATGGAGAGGTTCACACAGCGGGGCTGGGGTGTGCGACAATGGCAAGGGCCGTTCACCCCAAGCCTGGCCCTGCTCTCTCCCCGGGGCTGCCCAAGGCCAGCTCCATTAAATATCCGTATAGGCTGCTCTAAGAAGATTTGGGTTTTCTTTCCCCCACATTTTGTCTAGTAATATTGCAAAGACCATAATAGGAAGAAGAATTTGTTTTTCATCCCAGCCCTTTCAATACCTTTTGGGATTATCCTGTGGCTCTGCAAAGTGACCTGACCTCCAGTGCATGGTGCCCTTTTTTTTCCTTCTTCTTTCCTTTTTTTTCCTCTTTTTTTTTTTAACTCCGAGCTCATTTGAAAATTCCAATTTCTATAATAATTTGATGCAGCTGCTAAGATGTTCTTTTTCTTTTGATCACTGTTATTAATGATGTGCTGTAACATATGCAACGCTAGCAATCCCAGCTACTATTTCTTACAAAGATCATTTTGTACTTCCCCCTCGTTCTCTCCCCCCTCCCTCCCCCCGCTATGATGAAGCTCATATGTTTTAGGAAGTTCATCTCAGAGTTATTAGTCTAAGAATTAGGAAATGTGTGGGCAGCTCCTCTGTGATATAAAAGAAATTGGAAAAAGAAACCATTCCCCTTTATTCCCAAAAGAAGGATATTGGCTTTATTTTTGCTCTTGAGTTTACTGTTAAATATTTTCTGGTTCATTCTTAATGCGATCTTTTGTAACTCTTATTTGTGTCGATGTTTTGATACAGCTAGGTTTCTAGCTTATTATTTTTTTAATTTCTTAAATGCTACCAGACCAAATTACGATCTCGGTTACGTAAATGCAAATGCCAGGTAACTCCACAGGAGTCTGCAGATTTGCCCCAGATTTACAACACAACAAGTGCGATCAGAAATTGAAAACCAGGCGTTGAAAACCTTTGCTCCCGCTCCAAGGTATTCAAAACCAGTTCCATTAAAATCAGTGTATTTACACCTGTACAAGGCAACGGACAGACACAATTTGGCCCTAAAAGCGTGTCTAGAAGTTGTACTGGTCCATGCTGTATTCATCCCACCTCTCAGGAGCAAGCCTGTGGAGCGGATGTTGTGGTGGTGCTCTCTCAGGAATGCAGGGAGCGAGCGAAACCCGTCCGGCCCTCGCACGGGGTCTTCCCAACAGACACTCTGGCTTCGCGCCCTGCCATTCGCAAGTGAGTGTGCTTGGGGTACGTTCAGGGTGGCTGCTGTCATTGCGTGCACGTGTGCGTGCGTGTGTCTGTGCCTGCACCGACTGACCACATCTACTGACAAGAACACAGTTGGAAACAAGAAATTTTGGAGGACCGTTTGTACATTTTTAAACTGGCTTTCATGGCCGTCAAGTATAGCTAAATGCATAGAAGGATCTACATCATTTAGAGATTGGACAATTTTTATTTTTTTTTAATTTACCTCCTCTCGTTCCTAATAATTTGTATAGAAAAATACACAAATTAGGAATTATTCTGTGTGTTATTCAGGCTCTGGGTGGACTTTAGGTGTCCGTCTGCTGACCCAACGCTAACACCCTGCTCCGTCTTCAGAGACGTGTCCCTCTGCCCCATATCCCCCTGCCCTCGGTTTCAGCCCCATGTTGGGGCAGCAGAGAGAAACGCTGCTCCTGTTACCCTGCATCCCCATCCTCATGCTGCAGTGCCAGGCACAGAGGGGAGCCCCAGGCGCAGGGGGGTCCCCGAGGTAAAACCCAGCCCTCAGTGGCTCCCTCTACGGTGCGGCACGCTCAGTGCCCTCCGCCAGCTGCTCGGGGAGTCTCTCCTGCCTGCACACACATGCGCATGCACGCACACGCGTGCACATGCGTGTGCACACGCACACATACTCAGGCACATGCACGCGTGCACATGTACACATACGCATGCACACAAATATGCATGCACACATGCACACCTGCTCGTGCACACGCACACACACCCCCCCTACTCGTGCACACGCACACACGCACACGTGCACACACACACACTGCTCCCCCGGGCTGCTCAGGGGTGCAGCGGGGGCACGGGGCGGCAGGCGTGGGCTCGCCCAGCTCCCCGGCGCAGGCAGGAGACGTGCAGATCCAAGGGGCTGTTAGCAGGAGACGACCTGCTTGTTTCACAAATAGGAACGCCTGCACAAGACAACACTTCAGGTTAATGAGAGACTGGGGGGAAAGGGAGGCTGATGTGCCTTAAGCTATTAATGCAAGAGAAATGCCCTGCTTTGAGGCTGATGCTGATGGAAATGGAAAAGGGGAGAAACAAATGAACAAAGCCCCGTATTCAGGCACTGTAAGGTGGCATCATTTGGCATGCACAGGACACCCCCAGCCAGGACGGTAGGTGACCAGGTTGCCAGACCACTTCCCCGCTTTCCATTTGGCTCATCGTTATTTGAATGCAGCAAACTCAATTATTTTTAGTCTTCTAGCAACAGAATAAAGGGAAACAGGGACATGATGGAGGGTGCACGTATTGACAAGCACTGCTAAATGGCTCTTTATTCATGAGCCTGGCTGCAGAAGTTTTCGTGCCCTACATTTCTCCCCCCCTCAAGTCGGAACGAAGCGACCATGAAGAAATAAACCAGGCTGCGATTTTTCCCCCTTCTTCTTTTCTTTTTTCTTTTTTTAATTGCTTCGCTATACAGGCAAAACAGGTGCTGAAATGTGAAACCCTACTGAGGGATTTCCTCTGCAGAACAGCTTGGTGCTAGCACGGACCTAAAGTTAGACATGCTCCCAATGCTGCATGCTAAAGTGGCTGCCTCTCCTATGGAAAGGGGCTCCATACCGCTGACTGTCAACAAAATAGCACACTGTCACTTTAAGAAAAAATAAACTAAAATATGAACTACCAAAAACCCTGCCATTTCCAGCCTGGGCTTGATTAATGATTTTTCTATCTAATAAAAGGTTCACAAACCATCTGTTTTTCTCCCTAATGCCTTGCCCAAAGGTTTTTCGTTCCTATTTCAGGCTTGGGGCCAACTGACATTCCCCTCTTTTTTTTTCCCAGCCTTGTAAACAAACCCTTCTCTCTTTTTAATCTTCCAGTGCTGTTTCCTACCCATCGTTATGCATATTCATTGCGAGTAAACATTTTTAGTGTCTACACTTAATCTCTTCCACTGGCAATTACTGTTCTATGCTGTTTTGTAATGCAGAAGGGCCAACGCTTTCCCTTCTAATAACAGCTGGGTCGCAGATGGGGCCTGCAGTCATTGTAGAAAATAAAAATTTACAAGATGCCAGTGGAATTTATTTCAGTTTTATGGAGTCACAGGAGGAACCTTTCTGTTATCCGCCTTCAGTGAAATCTGCAGGCACAAGGCAAGCTTTTGACATTTAATCAAAGGGGGGTTCAGGTAGGGTCTGGAACAACACGAGGAAGAAAGCAGGTGGATCGTATTAGGCAATGCCATGGTTAATTTATTTAGAAGTGATTGGCTTAGATGTGTGCAGCCAATATTTGACATCGTGTATATATCTTGTTTAGCATCCCGCTTCTAAATTGTTACTGCTGTCGAGGCACTGAGCTGTCACTGCGGACCGAACCAGGTGTTAGGGCTGGTTGCGGCGCAGAGGTACCGGTGGCGACGGCGGCGATGGCAGCGAGAGCGCGGCAGCCACTGTGTGCCGGGCAGCCTCCCCGTCCCCCCCCGCGCTCCTGCCGCGCTCCCCGCTACGGCAACGGCTCCTCCGGCACGGCACGGCGCCTGCGACCGGGCTGCTGCGTGCAGGCGTCAGCCCTTCATTTAGCAAAGGCGTTTCATGAGAAATTTCCTGTAATTTGATGATATGAAAATGACTTTCCTTGGAATGTTTTTAAAATCTCCTGTTTAGGTAATAGCAGAGATCTCGCACAGGATTAGTCTCTCCGTTACATGCCGGTAAGTCGTTCTGCAGCGCTCAAGAGCTAAATGCAAATATATAAATGAAAAATGAGTATCTTTAAACTCGCCAGGCCATGCTCTGCTTTCACCAACCCCGTACAGCCGAAGGAAATTGTGACCTCAGCGCACCCGCTTGGGATTTACACTGGGGTAAACGACAGTCAGATCAGCTCGGCGCCACTTTAGGAGACATTTAAGATGGAGGGGCTGGCAGCTGCCTGCGCTATTCAGGTCTGCCTGTCTGGGCAGAAGAGCATCTCGGTGGGTATCGCTGTTTCCCAGCAGGAAAAACCATCTCAGGAAGAAATGTGGGACAGCAAGGGACCGTGGCACACGGGTACTTGGGGCACTGGCAGTGACACCCCGGCTGTGCACGGGGCTCCGATGTGGGCACGGCCATGGCGTGTCATGGCCACAGCATGGCCATGGCACAGCATGGCCACAGCACACCCATGGCATGGCCATGGCACCGCATGGAAATAGCATGGCCACAGCACGGCCACAGCACACCCGTGGCACAGCATGGCCACAGCATGGGCACTACATGGCCATGGCCATGGTATGGCACTGCCACAGCACAGCCATGGCATGGCATGGCCCTGGCATGACATTGCCATGATGCGGCCCATGGCATGGCCACGGCATGGCACAGCCACGGCACAGCAACAACATGGCATAGCCACGGCATGGTCACAGCATGGCCACAGAAAGGTGACAGCACAGCCATGGCACAGCATGGCCACAGCTTGGCATGGCCACGGCATGGCATGGCCATGGTTTGCCATAGCCATGGCTCAGCCATGGCACGACATGGCACAGCACGGCATGGCACAGCTCGCCTTCTCCCGCCCCACGTCCCCCACCCTGCCGCCACCTACGCCGGTGTTTCACTCTGTTCCCAAGCCCATACCCTTCCCTTTTCCCCTGGGAAGCCGGAGCTGGGGCTGCCCGAGGCTGCCAGAGGCCGTCAGCTGCCTTCCACAACCAGAACGATTCCTGAAATTTCCTGACGGGCAAATATGTGGATGCACATAATGAGATTAGGAGTTGAAGTAGTTTAGAGGAAACTCACAATAAATAAAGGACATATTTCTATTTAGTGTGCATTGTATAGACAATTTTTCCAGATTTTTTAAGTAGCTGAATGAGAAGGAGATAAATGGAAAGTCTCACATCCCTCTTCTTTTTCCCCTTCCTCCTCTGTTACCAGCATCCAGAAACAGAAACTTATCGACTCACTCAAATTAATTAGATTTTAGGTGGTGTGTTTTTTATTATTCATGCATTTTCTTCATTTATAAACCCAGGGTTTCCAAGGCTCTCTCTCTACTAAGGGCAACAGATCTTTCCCTTTTCCTAAAGATTCATAATTTTTACTTCTCAGGGCATCCTGCTTCATGTAGAAGGAAAATACAACTTTCATGGAGAGAAAAATGGGAGAAAAACCTTCAGTTATTGCAAAGAGTTTATTCTTGCCTGACAAATATTTCCCAGAGCTTGGATTTATGAAAAAAAAGAAAGCTATTAAAGTGTGTGGCTTAGTTAAAACTTTGCCTCCCCCCCTCCATTTTTAAAAATATTATATTGCTATTTTTATATGCAAACTATGTTCAGAATATTGAATTTGGTACATTAAATACCAGAGATGAAGATCTTAGTAGCTTTTAATGAAGAGGATAAATTCTCATAACTAGATTTCCCTGTATATCATCCCCAGTCCCCTTTCCCCAACCCTTTCCTTCATTTACAAATTCAAAAGCTGCAAATAAGCCACTGTGAAGTTTGCTAATCTCAGCGAAATGCTGTTTCTATTGCAAATATTAGTAAAGATTACTACTACTAAGTCATGGGCTGGTAGATGGCTCGGCGGGAACCTCAGGGGTTATCCAGTTTGCAGATCCCAGCAGTTCAAACTGGATCTGGCTAATCCCAGCGCAAGCGAGGCTTCCTTGCGGGTACAGGGTACTCGGGAACCATCCTCCTTCTCCAGCAAAAAATGGGAAGAGGGGAAGGAAGCGCTAATTGCTTTGAAAAGCTCACCAAGCCTGGAAAAACTTAGAAGCCAGAAAGGGAAAAAAAAAGTGGGAAATTGCAGGTGCTGGAGAGGAGCCTGGGCTGCAAACACAGCCCACGCTGGCCCCGGGGTGCAGCCGCCCCAGAAGCCCCCGGAGACCCCCGCGACACTGCAGGTGCTGGGCTGCTGGGATGGCCCTGGGGTCCCTGCTGACACTGGGGGGCTCCCGGGCAGCCAGGGCTCTGAGCACCCCAAAACCCCACACCCTCATCCTGTCACATCCTCAGCATCCCAACCCCGGGGCTGCCCACGGCTCTCCGGGGAGCAGAGGTGCCCACCCGGGCCAGCTCCGCAGACAACCCGCAGCTGGAGCAGTGCTGCCTTACTCCACGTCGGAGTCCGGCCCCTGCTCTGAAAGCAAAGCCTTTTTTTTTTTTTAATTGTGCCATACAGAGAGAAAGCCAATAAAAAATAAACAACAGGCAGTCTTGATACATAACCTAAAATTATTTTTGCTCTGTTACTGCAGAAACAGCCAGAAGAGGGACTATAGATTAATTAGCATACTCTGAGCTGACATCACCAACGATGTTGCCGAGGATGCTTATAAACCCAAGCACTGGTCTGGGCATTTCAGCTCTGTTATTAACAAAAAGGAAGGCTAATCATTCCTGACAAATGAAAAGCAGCATTGGTGGGAGAGGATAGCCGGCTTCAGAAAGGAGCTGTGGAAAATGGAGTATTGCAGATCGCTCTACTCCAAATGGCTTGTGCGACCCATGAAATATTCAAGAGCCGATATGGGCTGCTTGGGGCTCCGGCTCTCTCCGCATCCTTGTGGTTTATGGTACGGTCTCAGGCTCGCTCTCTGCCGCACTGAACATTACTTGCCTTTGCAGCGAGAGCAGCGTGCGGTGCTCAGCATCGTTTGCGATGATGAGAGGCTCCTCAGCTCCCCAACTTTTCCTTTGCTCTTTATCGCAGGACTAACAGGTGGCTGCCCGCAGGAGCCCGCTCCCTGCCTGCGCCTGCCCGCGCTGGACCCCGCGCCAGCCGGCGGGGACGGCTCGGCAGCGTGCTGGATGGAAGAGGTTTTGCAGCAGAGCACACCAGCCTTCTCCCATCAAAAGCACCCCGTGGGCTTGCAGCCATCACTCCTGGCCACGAATTTCAGTTTAACTTTGCAAGGCATAGTCTTTAGGGTGGTGGAGTGTGGCCAAAATCAATGCTGTAGAAGGGATGTGGGTAGGAAGAAAAGGCGGTGATGGTCCTTCGGCAGCTAAAGGAAATGTCCGGGTCTCTGGGGCTGCAGCAAGGCACAGGCAGCAGCGGCTGCGGGAGGAGGACCCTGCGTGAGATCCTCTCGGCCTTCTCTCTCAGCTTGTCTCACTGGTGTGTGCCCTTGGCAAAGATGAGAAATTGGCATTTTCTCATTATATTGGACTTTCGGCAATGACGAGATGCCTAACATACCACAGAAACATGGGAGCAGCCGTGCTGGGCCAGAGAGAAGGTCTGCCTGCATTAACCTGCCTCCACTGCCCAAAGCACTGCCTGCCCAAGAGCCAGAGAAAAAGACCCCAGACCAGGCTGCAAAATACATCACTGAATACAGATCAGATGGGGGACAGCCCTCTATTATATTCAAGGAAACAGAAGTTACTCACCATTAATTATAAATAAATGGGATTGGACCAAAGAGGTACTTGGCATGAATACTTCGCTTATTTTCCTAATAAAAAAGAATCCACGAATTAAGAGGTCTTTGTTCAGCCCGAGCTTCAGACCACTGCTCTCCTAAGGCCACTTTCTCCCCTGTGATACCATGGATTTAAGGCCATGCCTGACAGTCCTTCAGTAGCGTACAGCTGGCTCCTCTTCCCCTCTCCGAGAGGGAAAGGGGGCACGGACTCCCCGCCAGCCTGCTCCTTCCTTCAGGCTTCAAGGCAAAACAGTCAAAAAAGGCAGGAGGGGAGGCTGGTGCACACGGAAAGGACCCGCGAGTGGTGGGTGACAGGAGCTAGCTTAGCAGGACTTCTGGGGTTGCTTACCTGGTATTGAGGATCTAGGACTCTTGAGTTTCTGAGTGTTGAAGGGGAGGCTGAGGAGGGAGGGAGACTAACCATTTTTAGCAGGAAAAAATTCAGTGAATTGCTAGTTGGGTACCAAAATGAATGAGTTTCCTGAGATCCGTGTTTGCATCCTTATGCTAACAATATCGTACATCTCAGCCTTTCTTGAAACTACACATTTCCTTCCACAAGATACACTAGACTTCTCTTGACAAAATTTGTAGCATTAAAAGTTCTGTGATGTGTTTCCCAGGTACACAACACCGTATCAAAAAGAATAAGAAGTCCCAGCATGGCAGGACAAGCCGTAGGTGCTCAGTTAGATTAATACATTGCTCTGTGCTGAAGGACTCTACCCAGGATACAACAAGGCAGTTCACTGGTCTGCAAAAAAATAATAGGAAACTATTTGCTCAAAATTAGTTTCTTGGGGAAAAGGGATGGTTTCTCACCTACAATACATAATTCCAAGAATGGGGAAATGTACTGTGATTCATACTGGGCACATAGGACAGGGAAGAAGTCTCTCCAGGAAGAATCCTTTCAGTTACTTCTGATGCTATTTTCTTCCAGACAATGCTGCTGCTGCATTGGGGGCTTTATACGACATGAGAGCGGGTGATTGGGAAGACAGACGCTGCTCCTACCCCTCCGAAACAGGCATTTGCAGGGAGTACAGCCGTCTGCACCACGGCTCCGAAAATGGCCAGGCTGTCGTAAACTCCCTGGAAGAGTGACAGAAACGCTTTGACAGGTGGGTAAGCTCTCTTTTAGCTCTGGCTTTGTGTTCCCATCTCAGGCAATGGTGCAAACATAGTTTATGCTATAAAAGATAAGGGTCATATGCATATAGAGTATCTGCATTACGGCTGGCACACCGTTTGCAGTTGTTTGTCATGGGCCGCTTGCCTGTTAAAAGTGACATTGAAAATATAAAAGGGGTAGCACATAAAATCCGCAGCTAGTTTGGGCAGTTTGTCAAAGCTGAAAACATCTTAACAGAGCAGCAATGAGGCAACAACTTCCAAAGCATCAGCTGAAGTAGCTGGAGTTACTTATTCAGAAGAAATCATCTGATAACAGTATATATATTAACATTTTCTGAAACTAAAATGGTAAGTATCAACTGAAAACTCAAAGTCAAACCCAAAATGTGTATGTAAAATATGCAGCTCTGTTACCTTTATTCTTATTATTTACAATATTGAGGACAGCTTCAGTGACGTATAAATGAGATAAGTACAAGCCACAGAGTTCAGTTTTGGTCCAGATCCCAGGCATTGCTAAAAATAATTTTCTTAGAGGACTTATTTTTTTCCATTTTATTGTGATAAGGATAATTTTTGCATTGGTTCATCAAACAGTACTTATCAGTTTCTAAGATATTGGAGACTGGCTTTATTTTTACACTCATGTTTCATAGTAACCCTGCTAGTCTAAATTTTCTTGTGAAGCACCATAACCATTGACAGTGGTAGACACCTAAGGGCTATGCTGCCTAAAAGCAGCCAAAATTATACTCATGCACTACTGAAATATAGGCAAGAAGCACCCAGAAAATATCAAAAAGGAGATGTAGATAGCTAATAATGTGGTGCTGATGGTTATCCAGAATTAAAGGGCCGTCAGGGAGTTTACTGATCTATGAATTGCATCATTCCTTCTAATAGTGATGACTACAGAAATTTTTACCAGTACAAAACTGTCCAAGATTAGTGAAGATGGAATTTGTTATCACACAAAGATTTTCCATAGCCCGTGTCAGAGAAGACACTCACAACAGGTACCTTTTGGAGAAGTCCCAGAAAAGAGCGTAGGGCCTGGGCTGGGCTTTAAAAGGAGCTATGTCCCCTCCAGAGGTCACCAGTTCAACCTCATCACGGGTCAGTGGTCCCATGGCGGGTGCTGAGGGGGAGAAAAGTGAATGATTTTATGACTCCCAGCAGGAACGCCAGCACAGCCACCTCCAGGAGGATGCTTTGTAGCAACTAGCAATGGGGACATTTAGACTGGGAATGACAGAAATTGTACTGGAAAGTGCCATGGGTGAATTCAGAGCCAGGAGCAAATGAAGTAAATGACACCTACATTTTGCAAAATTTCACAGCCTACTGAAGTATGCAGCGGCAGATTCAGGAGCAAACCAAGTCCGAGAAACTGCAAGAGCATTGCGAGAAACGTGATAGATGTAGTACTGATAAATGAATGATGGGTATATGCAATATCTCTTTGAAGGAGTTTCCTCCAAGAAAATATCTTTTAATTCCACAAATTTGTCATCTTCAATGTCAAACAACTTCGGGAGAAGAATTAGCTGTGAAATCCAGTCCGACCCAGCAACAAGGCTCTAGACAAGCAGGAGGCAAAAAGCATGAAAGGAATGCAGCTCAAGGGTGTGCAGGGTCCTGCTTGGAGCTAAAGAGTGGCCAAAGACAACTGAGACATGAGGTAAGTTAATCAAGATACATGAGAAAAGAAGAGACGTAAGAATCCTAGATACTAGCAAATAGACAGTGAGAAGCACAAAGCACAGAGCAAGGAGAGGTTTTTAAGTGACCATGTCCAGACATAGCAAAAACTGCAGAACAGGCAAGAGGTGACGGCAAAGAACAAACCCTTGTCTCAAGGAGCTGAAGTGCCCAGGATAGCGCGAGCTGGGGCAGACACTCAGAGCACTCAGGCTGCAAAAACACCAACAGAGACTCGATCAGGAACAAGGAAGGCTCCATGCTCCATGTGGTATCAAAAGAAGTATCTGTGCAAGAGGAAGAGAGAACTGAGAGATGTCAGCTAAGGGGAAAACAGCTCTTCCTCCTAGACTTAGCATATAGGACATATCTGCTTTCAAATGCATAGGACAGTTCTGCTACTATGTGCAGTACAAGTGACTTGTAGCCCATGTGAAAAGAAAAAGGAGCCTTAGACACAAAAATCAGGCTGCTCAAGACACATGAGTTCTTGATCATGGCTTCAAAATGCAGTGTTACAGGGCTTTGCTTGCAGTCAGCTATGGAGAGGAGCGCAGTAACAAGTCCTCCAGAGAAAACACTAATGTGATGTGGCAATACAGAAGAGGCTTTAGTAGTTTGGAGATGCTTTGCAGATGAAGGCAACCACCAGACCAGGGCTCTCCTCTTTGGCTTAGAACAGAGAGGGTCAGACTTTGGAACAGCCTTTTCTATGAAGTTCAACAACCCTTCAAGAGGGCTTCTTCAAAAAGCAGCCTCTGAAATGGCAGCAATCATGAGTCTTGGCTATTACAGATGATCCTGTACCTCCCAGGAAAAAAAATTAGAATTTTATTGATCTATGTTAAATGGTTAGGAACATATCTGTCATCTCGGGTATGTGTTTGGGAAGAGGAGGTAAGAGAAGAGAATGTGAGGCAGAACTTTATTAATAAGAACAGTAATATGTATAATTTCATGTGCACTGCACTGAGAAATTACTGCTCACTATCTAAAACGTGTTCCCAATCTAAAAAAAAAAGAAGAGGAAGAGGAAGAAGTAGAAGAAAAGAAGAAGGAGAAGGAGAAGAAGAAGAAGAAGAAGAAGAAGAAAGATGAAAAAGATGCAAGAGTGCAAAATCAGAAAATCAGGTTGAATCCTGGAGTTTCCTCTAAATAAATATTAGAAATATTCCAAGAATATTAAAACAGAAAATGATCAAATCTGCTGTATCTGTCCTGTACTTGCAGACAGATTTTCAGCAATGAGTTCAGAAAAGCAAACTAGTTTTGCTTTATTTTACTTCTAGAAGTAATGTTAGCGAACAAAGTAACTCTTTGTTACAGAATACCACCTTTTTTCACTAGAAAAATAGTGGATTTTGTGCCTAACTATAACAAAATTTTCTCTTTTCATGATATGTTCATGTAATATGATCACTGGCCATGTATTAACAGGCAACACAACATCAGCTGAAATCTGGACTGTTTGTTTGCAGCCTTTCTTAAAACTAAAGTTTATTTCTACCGTTGGCTCCAACAGGATTTCTATTCGGCTCCACATAAATCAGCGGCAAAGCTGTCATGGCCTTTTCTGGAGCACCCACAGGCCCATAATGAAGCTCTCCATGAAATGGTGGTCATTCTCCTCATTTCATACAGATAGAAAGAACAGTATTTGTATTTGGTTTGTGCAAAAAGGCCTCCTTTTGTACAATCAGCTGGGCAAATTTGCATTTGGCACCATCCAAGCACATAAATAATAAATTCATGACTCCGGAGCTGTAATATATGGTTTGGTATATTCTATGCAGTAGTGTAAAAGCAATATCAAAGCAATCTGTAGGACAAGCCAAATTTTAATCCACTCCTATTGCCAATCTCTAAGAACACTGCAATGGTCCTTCAAATGAACTGCTCCCCTAGGACCAACAGCTACAAGGCCGGTGCCCTAGCTTGTACATACACACGTGCAAGTAGTGCAAAACACCTCGCTGCCTGAATACCAGCTCAGAGACTTCCCCAAGTCAGTGCTGTCACTCAGGCAGAAAGCAGGAGTGTCCCAGGCCTGTGCTGACTGCAGCAGGCAATGTTAGCAGGCTGCGGAAACGAGGAGCAAGCAAAGAAGAAAATCTGGCTTTTGTAGCCTTGCTCCCTGCTATGCCATGTTTCTACTGGGTATAGCTACAAGAATCAAACATACACCACTAACACCTCTTTGATACGTAAAAACGTAACTGGCACTGCTTTCAGTTTTTGCCATATATTCATCAATCAAAAGTTTACTTTAAGTAATATCTTTCATTAAATACCAATACATGTACCAACTTTATTACACTCGTGGGCCATGCTGTTTGTATAGCACAGCCTAACACGGATGGAACTGCCATTATGACAGTAAAACTTTATGTGCTATTTCCTTATACACATCAAAACTACAAGTCAATTGCTCTTACTCCAGGATAAGTGCCCAAATGCATCTTTGCACCATCCCTTCACTGCGTCTTGTGATGCAGCCCTTCTAAAGCTATCATCTGAGAACATACCTCTTCAAAATTGTTATTATTTATTATTTTTACAATGGTTACAAGTGCTCCAGATCCTTTTCAATAATACATGAAACACCTGCACTGTCCCCCGTTGCTTTACAGTACAACTTAGACATGAATCAATGCTGTGCTGGGGATGAGGGCGTACTTGATGACCTCTCCAGGTCCTTTCAGACTACTTTTTATTATTTGGCCAGAGCAGACACAAAGTTTGGCAAGGTGAGGATCTGTGAAGGTAATTGCAGACCATCACGGTAGGTGGCTGTTCTCTGCAATGTGATCATTAAAGAGTACGCGTCTTTTTCTTCTATCCATTTCACTTTTGCATTTCCCCATCAAAAAATACATTTTCAAAAGAGCTACAGTGAATGGTCAACACAGTAAAACAATTCATATGGTGGATGATAGGAATTTTTTCCCCATTTTGACACATTCAAATGTTTGTTATGCATTGGCCTGCCCATTAAAAGCAGCCAGTGTCTCTTGACATCTGTACTATATAGCCAGCCTTATGCTATTAACCGTCTCTGCTACCACAACCGCTGCTGCAATAACCACGCTCTCAGCCATGCAGTCATACAGATCTCGACTTTTTTCCTGGCACAACCTGTACTTTTAAAAGTAGCAGCAGTTCTCTGAGCAGCGCCGAAGCCTGAAAAGAGCTGGCATGGGGCGTAAAGGGGCCCCGGAGCCCCCTTGCCGCAGCAGCGCAGCCTCGCACACATGGCCCACATCCTCACCCTTCGCTCTCGCTGCGATGGGCCACGCAAGCTGCCGGCCTTTTGTTGGTGTTTTCTTTAAATATTATTTTGTGCTTTTGGCATGGGGATGGAAGCGTAGTAACCAGCTGGCACGGCCTCTTGCCTTTGATTGCAGCATTGATTGTGCACCACATGCCCTTCGCCTCCTCCTCCTCCTCGGTTTGCTACATCACTGGAGCTGATTGCTGTGGCCACTCGTAGAGAAGGTTTGGCAGCTGCAAGACCCAGATGCCAATTTCTTTCGGCAGTGGCCTGTGGGTGTCAGCTTGTCTCCCTGTTTGGCATTTCCTCTGGCAATGAAACCTGCTCTGTGTCAGTGTGTCGTCTGCAGAATGAAAAAGTTATCATCACTGAAACACATCTGAAAGAGCCATGGAAGGAAAACTCTTTTGAAATTTGCATGGGAGAAGGAAGACACCAGTCTGTCTTTGATCCAGGACTCATCCAAACTGGCTCTACCATGGTAGCAGCAGGTAGCCGTAGAGGTGGCTCAAACAGCACGGCTGGGAGAGGTGTCCCGGCCAGCGGGCTCAGCCTGTGCTCACTCCTCGGTTGGAATTGTTCATCTGTGGGTCTTGCTCGGGTACATAGAGATGGGTTGGGTCCTGACACTGCCCTGCGAAAGCGGGGAGAGCCACAGCCCCCATACACACGCCGCAGCCCGCGGTGCAGCACTGGGCGCTCTTTGGGACAACGTTGCTGAAGGATATCGCTATCCACATAATAAGGACGCTATTCCTTATTATAAAGAAAAAGGTACTTAACATTTTCTTGGGAAAGACACATTCAGAATAAGGTTGCCTCCCAAACAAACTTGCCTACCAAAATAAATAAAAAAATATTGTAGGAGGGGTTTGGTATTTTTACAATAATTTTCCTCTATATATTTGAAATTTACTTTTTTATGACACATTTTTACATGTCACATTAATCCAAAACATCAGTTACTAAGAAGGGAATATAACTGAATTTTATTTTGCATATAAATCCTTAAAAAAGCCTAATACCCTACCAAACAATAAAAAAGATAAATGAAATGAACACTAAACACACTGTTTCTTTAAACAATATTTTAAAGTACGTTTCTCAGTTAGTTAAGGCCTAAACAAGGATCTTTGCTTTCTTTGAGCTGGTAATACTGATTGTCAGAGAAAGGAAGTCATAAATGGAAACCTGATTATTTCCCCATGAAACTGAGGGGTTTTCCTGCCAACTTCAGTAACAAAAACTGAGGGCCTTAACTGTTTGCTCAGATAATTCGTGAATGATTACTTGTGCCTTTTATACAGTTAAAATAATGAGCGGATTGCAATCTGCAGCAATTAAAAATTCTGCTTTTCTCCAGCTCAGCCTTAAGATTGTATTTTATTTATTTATGAATATTCAATTCATGTTGCTTTTCCATGTTTCAACCCCTGCACGAACTCTTACGCCACATCCCGAAGCGGACGTGCCGGGGGATGGCACGGCATCCTGAGGCGCGGCAGATCCACTCTTCCCTGTCCCCAAAATGCTCAACTCCATAACAAGGAGCTGGATTTAAGCAATAATATTTAAATGCCGTTATATCCTTTTGTTGATGTGTGTGCAAAATGGGCATAAATCAGCTTTGGTCTTGCCTTTCACAAGCACTACGCTGCAAGGAGTGGAGAGTCAGGCTCGCAGTGAGGTAGCTGTAGGGTAACGGTCTTGCACAAATCACACGGCAATTCAGTCGTGGCTGGGAGTGAAAAAGCACAGGGAGTTTTATTTCTGATGCTCTGATCTAACCACTACCGACCACTTTCTCCAACTATATAACCTGGGCTGGAGTAAAGCAGCTCCTTTGGAGCCCACAGAGCTATGTCACACCAGCATCTAATCTGTTCATTGTGCTCATAATAAAAAAACTCTCTAAATTTTATTTTGTCGTCTTATCTTTACCTCTTAACATTTGAAGAGGTGTGGAATATAGCTCATAATTCCACTTGCTAAATGAAAGTCCTCTCAGTAATGCCATAGCTGCTTTTTTTTGTGTTCCTAGCACAAGCCCTGGACCAAGGACCATCTTTCCATTCTGTGTACAAGCACTGTTGAGCACAACACAGGGCTGAAAAACTTAGGGCACTCAAACAGATAAGTAATAATAACGCACCACGGGACTCCAGCAGAGGAACACGAGCTAACACCCGTCTTACTGGCACAGCAGTCCTGCCTGCACCGAGGACAGCAGGACATCAGGAGGCCGGAAAGAGAAGGACTTCCCCATTGCTCGGTGGTCCAAAGTGAGTGTGGATTAGACAGAGAATTCATGACTGCCGAGCACAAAGAGAACAGAAAAACCCACAAATAAACAACATCATTAATCTGCTTTAGGTAAAAAGAGGAGAGCAATAAATGCTCCAGGAGCTACGACAGTAGAGAGCACGTGAACACCAGGAAGAAAAAAGACATCACTTAAAGACTCTAAAGACATTCTTCAGCAATACCGGATAAATAGATACTGCTACAACTAATGAACTGGCTCACTGGAAAGCTGCCTTCCCACAAAGCTAATGACTGGGAGCCTTCCCACGTCCTTGACACAGGCACCAATCCTCTGCTTCATCAAAGGGAGGTTTATGGGCAGCAGCCTCAGAAAACCCCAGGGAGACCCTTCCTCCTCTGCAGTCAGGCTGCCCTGTCCCCGTCCCGTCCTGCCAGGCTTGGGGATGCTGTGGCGAATCCCCCGGCGCTGGGGTCCAGGGGCTGGGGCTGGGCAGTGGAAATCTCACTGGTTGCTACTGCAGGAGGAGGAAAACCGAGTCCCATCACTTGGTGAGGGGTCTCAGAAGGGCTGGAGAAGGACTTCAACAGCATCTCCCACGTTCACACACTTCCTCCCTTCCTCTCTCCTCAAGCACACAAACATGCACAAATGCCCATATTTAATACTTTGAAATCTATGTATATACACACATATGCCATTATTTTTCTAACGTTTGATATAGATTGTTGAGTGTAACAGCTCCCAACTAGAAATATTTTACCTATCGTGAAATAGTATAAACCTAGTTTAAAAGGCCATTTTCCTAAATAGGGTCACGAAATAACTGCGTGGCTTTAAAATATAGTTTCAACTCTTAATTAACCTTGGAGTACTCTGGCAAAGGACAGAGTTTCTTCATTTCTCCCCTTCTCTGGTACTGGGACCATGCCTGAGAACACAAGCCTCGCCACCAGTTTTAGCACAGGCGTAGGCAGGTCCTCACCGAGGAGATGTCACGGTGACCACAGCGAAGGCAGGGAGAAATTTTCAGCGCGTCTGAAAAAGGCAGGAGAGAGATTTCACACGCTGCCTGTGTCTTTGTCTTGTCACTCCAGCCCACCGCTCTGGAAGGGAGCGCGGCGTCAAGCACAATGACAGACGCTGGGGAGCCATCCAGCACCCAACGCCTCCCCGGAGCCGCATGCTGCCGCTGCTGAATGCCAGCCCGGAGATGCAGGGGTAGCGTGGAACGGGCCCAGCATCCCCAAGTTTCGCATCCTCTCCTCTGCTCCGCAGGCTGCACCACTAAGGGACTCGCCGCTCAGGGGAGGGAACGTAGGAAATCAGGAGCATGGGGTGGGGGGAACACCACTGCCTGGGCTGATGAAACTAGGTTTGTCCGTTTTCCCAGCTAATAGAATACAGAATGCTTTATCATTCAAGCATTAATGCAAGAATTACTCGAACACCACGGGAGAAAGCGCAGTACAGCTCAGTAAGGTGCTGGCCTGGGAAGCAGGAGATTCAGGTCTAAGCCCCTTGCAGCCTGCCGCTGTCCTCCTGTGTCATCTCTGCCATTTCTCCTTCACTGTTGTCTTGATTAATACGGCCTGTACAGTTATATAGATAAAGATGCCGCCTGCTTGGGGAGAAAGCATAGCCATAAAGCCAGCCACAAAGAAAACCAAAGCCAGACTTAGCTATGGCTGGGGCAGCACTCCGGAAAAGGAGCATTTTATGGGGTCAGAGAATTGTGATATCCCTGAGAATTAAGGCATTCGGCTGTGTTTCAGGCCTAAATTCCCAATGGTCACTTGGAAGTGAATCTCAGTGCCTCAAGAGGCTTTTAGGAATTTCCAAGGATTAGGTTTAATCAGTGATCTGAAGTAATTTAATATATTTCCAGTGCTCTCTTCTTTAATACTTAATGACTGATGATTAGGTTTGTGTATCAGATCTGAAATCTGCAAGTTATGTGGCAATTAATGTTTGAAGTACTTTGTAACTTCAAATATAATGATCATATTTGCAAAGTAATTACAGAATATATGTGACTAATAAATAATAACACTTAGCACTTACACAGCACTATTCACCTGAGGAGCTCTAAATTCCAAAAATAATAGACGCAATTCAAATGCGAACCAGGTTTTCAGCAACACCTCATGAGAAATGATGTAACAGTTTCTGCATAGCCAAAGCACCATGCATGTCATGGTGCTAATTCAGTACCGCAGGATGCACATAAAGCAGGTGACCAAACGCTCTCACTCTGTTTTAGCAGGGGAATGGAGGGTGCAGCTCCAAGAGCAGTTTTCAGGTGCAAGGGCAGTGCTGGGAGCCGCTGCCTGTGCCCCGTGCGCCCACCCCTCTGCTACAGCTCATCGCCCTTCCAGCTGCGCTCGGACAAGGGTGCACGCGGACACACCATCAGCGAGGTGCACGCAGGACCAGATTTAAAAAAAACCCACCCTGCAAACAACAACAAAAAATACTTTTTAAACACTCAGACCACTCAACAGGTGGACTACAATGCACGGCAGTGTGCAGGGAAAAATGGATGGCAGATGGAAGGAAGAGCCACGGGACTTGGCCGATACCTAGGATACAGGGTGGACCTGGCCCTTCCTTGGGTGCTGGATCTGTCCTCTCCCTGGAGCTCTGCTTTGGGAGCGTGCCACCTGCCCACAAGCAACTCATCCACACTCAACAACAACAGGCAGGTGAAAGCCCAACCCGTAGAGGCAACGAGACCGCTTCTTTTGAAAATAAATATTTTAAGCGCCCAGTCCCTATTTTGAACCAGCCAAAGCATAAACAAGCTTCACATACAGAGGCAGATGCACGTGTAACTCAATGTACATTATTCAAAAGAGTGGGTCTATATAAGAGGGTCAACAATCAGCCAAGACACTCTCTGTAAGCAATCGTTTTGGTGTAGCAGCTTCCGGCAGACCACGCTCCAGCTGCGGCATCCCTGCCGCCTCTCCTGGCCGGCTGCGTGCCGGAGGAGCGGTGCTGCTCCAGAGCCGACACGCCAATGCCTGTCTGCCCTCGTCTTCTGGCTCTGCAGGAGGTTTCGGGTTCGTCCTTCCCCCTCCTGTCCTTATCAGCAGATGAGTTAGTTAGGAGAAAGGGAGTGATGTAACGTGGCAGGGTCCAGCCTCACTCGTTTCCATTACACGAACTTCCTCTCTGCTTAATTCCTGGTTGACCTTGAAGTTTAATTACAGGCTAAAAAGAACAGTTACGTAACGGAGGCAACAAACCTAAATAAAACAAAAACAGAAGGGCCATATGCCACATAGCCCAGAAAAATCTAGAATCAAATTACACTCTTTGAATTATTTACAATATTTCTTCTTGCCAAATGTAAGCAAATATTCCACTTGTTTCAACTTCACTTTAAGAGCTTTAACTGTTTACTGTAAACCCAAGCATACAATAGCTCTTTCATCAAACATTTAACTGCACATTTCACATTAATAAATATTACAAGGATATTTTATTATAAAAAAGGCTAGATGTAGTTTTCATCAGTCTTCTAGCTGCTATACTGAAAATGAATCTGAACAAGGCATTTCCTCTCAGGCCATGTAGTCTAGTTGCATTTGAGCTACTGAGTAAATATAGCAAAGCTAATATTGTTATTATTTTAATAGCAGCTTCCCACCACATATTGAAATGGAAAAACGAACAAGGAAACATTACATAATCATGTATTGTGTTTGCTCAGATTTATTCATTGTAGTAAGATTATAAAATACTATATACTCCTCAGTGTGACTGTTCAGTCTCTCTGATTAGGCAATTGTCTGAACATGCCTATCCTTATTTTCAGCAGGGAGCAGTACTTGCTCTGTGCAATAGGAGAGCTTCCACCACAATGGGTCATCCCATCTTTAGGCGTTTAAATTAAAGATTTAGATGACAGGACATGGATCTAGTAACTACATTTGGAAAATGGTGACCACTGTCTTAGTTTCTTTATCTGGAAAAACAGGATAATACTTGTTTGCCTGCACCATAGGAACCTCCTGAGGGTTGTTGACATTTGAATGGCACTGTGAAGAAGTAAAGAAGTGATGTGATTAATCACTGTGTAAGCTCCATGCTTTACAGCTAGGTGAGATGAGAATATCCCTGCCTTGACAAGTTGTGTTCTTGAAAGACAATGTAAAAATAAAGAATGAGGAGGGTTGCAAGGATAAAAGGGAAAGGAGAAAGAGAAGATGTAACAGATTCAACTAGTGGCTTCCAGCTCCATATTCCCAGCCCCACATCACCACCACCTATTGCCTCCTCAGTTGGTTTTGCATCCCTTTTGATTGCAGTACACTGGAAGTGACATGCATGGAACCAGATTGAAAAAAAAACCCCAAACCGAACCAAACAAACCCAACCCAACCCAGATTAACATTTTTAAAACTCAACTCATTTCTCTGGTCCTCTTTACAGAAAGAATTCAAGCGCCCAAAAGACGTTGTGCAATCTTTTACCTGCAAAAAGATTTTGTTCCTGCAAAAAGATTTTGTTCCATAAGCGCAAAACAAGGCTGCTCAAAAGGGCTGGGGCTGGGGCACCAAAGCACCAGCCTTGGAGTCTGCCACGTGGCAAACATCCCTTCCAGCATGCCTCCTGGAGACAGCTCGCCTGGGGGGCTCAAGCCCCACCTTGCACCCCAGGGCGGCTGTCCTGCTGTGGGCTGGTGAGCTGTTCTGGGGTGGGCTGTGGGAGGGATGTCTTCACACTCTCGTTGAAGCTGTTTTGCTCTGCTGGGAACACACAAACTTTCCCAGACTAGAGGAAATACGAGCAAGAGCGAGCCTGTGCTGTGGGCTTGTGCTCAGCCACATCGCAGAGGGTGTCCCAGCTCCTGGCCCAAACACCATGCATGTATTTTCCATAAATACCTGGTATTTTATTTATTATGTATTTTACACAAGTATAGTTGCAGAATAAAAATATGAGATGCCATTGCAGCAGGCCCTGAATGACATCATCTTCTCCTAGGTCAGTCTCTGATCATTAGCTTAGACCATCCTGCACGCTCTTGCTTTTTCTCTTACCCCAGTGTTGTTCCCCCCCCCGCCCCGAATCTTTCTGTGAATACCCAAGTATCTGTCCCATGCAGAGAAGAACAGGTCTTCCAGTTGGGGACTGCAATCACCACTGAGGCTATGTGGGATATGCCTTTTAAAGAGAAGAATTACGACTATCCACCAAGGAAATCGGAGGATCAGTTAACTTTGGAGAGACAGAGCTCTTATAGTATTTATTTGGTTAATATTGCGACCTCCAGCAACCTCTGTATGTAAAGAACATGGATGTATACACAGGCCATTCAACATGGAGCCGAAAGTCCATCTGTTTTATGCCTGACCACCATTTTGGCTCTCTAGTGATGTGAAACCCAAACTTTTATTATCTTTGCAGTTGGCAGAAGACTGTTTTCTCCTGCACCTCCATACTCCTGGTAGGTATGCATCCACTGCTCCCAAAATAAACTTAGCTTGAATCTAACTTGAGACAGGAATTGACAGCATGAATCATGCTGGTGCAAACGTCATCTCAGTAATTGGAACATGGATATATGCCTGTGGAAATTATAAAAGTAGCAAATAACTGTATTACAGAACTAAGAAGAGGAAACCTGGCTCTGCCAAATCAAAGAAAGCTTTACTTGGCCTTCAGTAATGTCAAGAGCTAGTCTCATTGCCACTCATTACAGCTGACAGTGTATTCTGCTTACTTCACCCATCTGCAGATGGGATTCATTGCACCTAACTTTAGTCATATAGGAGTTAGGCATCTGGTCTGAGCTACTCTTCTCAGCTCCTCTTGCTGTAAATGCAAGAGGTGAGTACCTCAAGAAGAGGGGAATTCATCACATCTATTTTCAGGAGCAGTCTTAGGTCAGGACAAATCACCTCTCAGGAGTCCAGTCTCTCTCCATTAATTATAGAGGGAACCTAGATTTTCTTAGATTAAACCAACTAATTTTCACATAGCTAATGACAGCTGTGATACATCTGACCACATGGGATTGTACAAAGATTTTTGCTTTTACCCCCATTTCAGTTATCTCCAAATATCTGTCATTCTTTCCAAACTGTGATCAATACTTTGTGTTAAGAAATATTACTGAACTGGTGATTCTTTCTTTTATGGGCATGTTATGAGAGATAGGCCTTTGCTATAATGCTTTGGAGCACCTCACATAATATTCCCATAAATATAAAATGAGTTGAATTATCCATATTGTATCCACATTTCTCTTCACTATGACATGCCAAATTCATCTCCTCTCATGGATCACAATTCAGGTAAGTACAAGCAAGCCAGGAAGATGTTTATTTCATTTTTAATGACTCGAAGATGTCTTGAGGTCCTTCTGGTTATTCGAGAGACAGTATTTCTCAACTGCTTTATTTTATTCATTAAGCTAAGCTACTTGACTTCCTTCTGTGCTCCTTGAAGTGCTCAAGAGGGTCTGAAGAATTAAAAAATGAGGCTCCCTCCAGACAGTATGTCTTCATATATGTTTTTACAATCTGAAAAAAACCCATTGAGTTTGCAGACCCACGTTAGGAAGTAAAGCAACCTTAATTCAGATTCCTCGTGCTTATGGGACACAGGTACTCCTTGTTCTGTATTTTCTGTCATCCAAGAGCTCTTCCTCAGTCGTTTTGACCAGGCAGACCCCTCACCACTGTCATGATCTTTTGCCTGACCACTGCAGGTTGGGTTTGTCTCATTGCCAGCTGGGGCTGCTCTGCACTTGTGCAGCTCTTGCTGGGACCTTCCTACTTCCACTGGCTCAAGATGGGCGATAAAAGATGTCACTTTGGCTGATCCCATGTACTTTGACCTCGGTTGACTTTTCTTGTCCAGGAAAAGAGAGCACACAACTCCTTTTCTATCCTACTTTAGATCAGGAAGATCAGCAAGGAAATCCTTCTGCCACTTTTGTGCCTTCACCTTCCTCCAGGCTCTGGCCGAGGTTCTTCATACCAAGGAGTCTCACTTTGAATCTCAGTTCTCTCTTCTGAGACAAGTCAGTGCTGCCCATACCAGTACATCCCATATAATGAGGTAGCCAGCAGGATTTATACATATTTGCAAGATAATTTGAGTAATGGCTTATCCTTGACAGCACATCCTGAAGCAGAAGTGTTTTAAAGATGAAGCTGAGGTTTAGGTTTGTGCTTGATGAGAAGGAACTAGGGAGAAGAGTTCTTTTTTTTATTTGGATCTGAAAACAGGACATTGGAAAATATCAGAAAAATCAAGACAATGTATCTTTTTTTCCCCTTCAGTAAGGCAAGTCTAAGTCTGCATATGAAACACGTGGAAGAGAAAGCCACAAATGAAGCCTTTATTTGATGAAGAACTGTTTCACTCAGGAAAGTTGATACAACCTTTATAGACACCCTTCGGTACAAATAGAGATAAACCAGGAAGACACTTGACAGAGGAGCAGCTTGTGGCTTATGAAATCAGCCAAGCTGGCTATGATGAGCCAGATCCAGAACACAGATGAAATTTGCTTAAGTGGATCTTTATGAAAATGATAACTTCACAGTCTTGGGAAAATTCCCAGAGAACGGGGAACACTGCTAGCACGGACACAATGTCAGCTTGTTCAGGTATCGGCAAGGCAGGAATAGACGCCTTCTCCTGACCAAACCCTTTTGCGTGTCTCAGGAAAGTGTCAAAAAAATGACGACGGCTACCGAGACGGGTTTAGCTCCAGCCTGCAACATCTGAAAGCAGTGCTAGCTCTCCCCTTCCCCCTTCTCGAGTCTTTCACCTACTTGGCCGTGTACCAGAAAGAGCCTGAACAAAAGTGAGAGACCCTGAAGCTTGAAGCCACTCTATAGTTAGAAGCGGCGCTAAGATTAGAGAGCGAGAAGTGTGAGATAGCTGAAAGCCTGTGAATTGTGCTAAGGATAGAAAGTTAGAAGTAGGAGGCAGCCAAACTCGATACTGAGAAATCAGAAGTTGAGCACTAAAGTTGGATGGGATTTACGGGTAGAGAACATAGCCTCTTACTGCTCTGGAGGCAAGGTAGTGCCTAGCAGCCAAGGATGTTCTGCGAAGCCACGCTGTTCGGATCTGATAGCCTGCTTCCTAAAATAGGCATTATATCACATCTTTTGATAGAATGCACGATTCACGTAAAGTACCAGAAGACCAGAAAATATGCTTTTCTTGTGCGTAGCTCCCAGGGAAAGTCCTGTCTCCCTTCGGCGCTCTAGACGGAGCCGGCAGCCAGCCAGGTTACCATGCATTCAGAGATGCTCTGACTTACTGCAGTGCTTCCACAGCCAAGAGATTTGCATCCCATAGATCTGCCTCTAGACTCTAGAAACAGGCTAAAAGTCATGAACTAATGAAAAGGAAGGGGTGAATGATAGTGCCTCTATTGCTGTTACCTCTCACAAGCAGCAAGGAGAGAACACCATGAGTTGGCCTTATCCTCTAAACTCAGTTAAAATACGTCATTAGCCAGTGCAAGTCCTCCAACCTGTTTCAAGGTACATCTCCAGAGCATCTGAAGCACAGTGCATCATGCCATTGGAAAATGAATCCAAATGCTGTCCTAATCATATTAAACACCAGCACCATAGCCTGGGAAATGACAGATCATCTGTGATGAAAAGCCAGGGGTCTCTTGGATCTCACTAAATCTGGGGAAATTGTTGCTCAGTATATTGAACGGTCTGTAACCATTTAAAGCGCACCACAAATTTTAGCAACAGAAAGTGGTGTAGAACCAAGAGCTCAAAAATTAATTCTTACCAAAAAAAGCTTGAGAGGTGGGAGATTTTTTGCTGCCTGCTAAAAATCAAAGTCTGTCAGTCAGTAGCAGTCAAGTACAGCAGGTCAGAGATAACCTGGCAGAGCAGACCAGCAAGGAGAGAAAAGGCACGTTGGAGCTGGCATCACAGGCGAACCTAGCAGCCTCCAGTGGTTACCATAATTAAGAAAGACAGGTGGGAGCGAAGCGCTGTGTGGCTGAGAGAAGGCTCCGCGCCGCAACCGTGCTCAACCTCTACTTACTGGATATCTTAAGCAGGCAAAATGTCTCCACGCACTGGCTGTATCCGAGGGGCGCTGGCAAACCTCTGCTGGAAGTGCCTTCTCAGCAGAAATCTGTATTCAGCGCAAACGCAGGGCTCTTGTGTTGAGGCCACACTTTTAAAACTGAACAATGCAGCAGCTTTTCAGATCATGGTCAATTAAGTGTTGGCAAGATTGCATAACTTTATCCAAGCTGTGGATGGCCATGATCAGCAGCAGCTGAAAAGTAGCCAAGAAACATGTGGATTTGTGTTGTAAAGGCTAGAAGAGGCAATTTTAACCATTAAAGTGCAAAAATGTAAAACTAGAGCAATCAGGATTAAGTACAGAGACTACGAGACTGGAGGAGTGAGTGGTAGTAGGAAAAGGAAAAGGAGAACGCTCTGCAGATCTTTAAAGGTGAAGACCCTTCCTTGCCCAGAGGTCTTTTCACAGCTCATAAGACAGGCTTGGCTATGAAAAGATTTGCAAATTATTATGTGAGTTATACAGAAAATTCCAGTGCGTTGCTCCTCCTTTTACTGGGCACCATTAAAGGTGAAAACCCAGCAGTAATTTTGTTAAAGGCTTCTGAATCAGTCTGGAGCTGGTAAGAGAAGCCTTGTTGGCAAGTTCTGTCCTTGCTAGCTGAAATTTTAACAAGATGTTTAAATTGTTGACTGAGGCTCCAGACACTGGATTAGGAAGCGTGCTTTGGCAGGTGGGAGAAAGCAACGGAAAACTGCCTTTGCTTTTTTAAAATGAAAAATCTGAACTTCATGTGAACAAATGCATTCAAATGAGTCATACCATTGTGTGAACAGTCAAGTGAAATATTAGTCCTGAAAGCTCTTTCCTCTCTCAGCTGGCTTCACAGGGTGACCAGGATATGCCACAAGGACTCCAGCGCTTTAACACACACTCTATACTCATTACAGGCAAGGAGCACAGAGCAGAAGATTCATTGCATACTGTGACAGTCCTGTGCTTTCTCCTCCAAAAGAGGACATCAGCCAGTCTTTGATGCTACCTTTCCAAGGCAGAACATCCTGCATGGTCTCCCAAAGAGTAGTCTGGGAGTCAATCATCCCAAACCATTATCAATCACTGCAAAGTGATTGCCATCACAGCTGGCTTCAGTCGAAGCCACTCATGATCTTCTTGCACCAGCATCATTTATGTCAGTGTATGACATGGAACTGCCAAGTTACATACTTTATAGAAATATAAGGTGCTGTGTGTGAAGAAGCTTTACGCAGAACTTGAGCATAGATCTCCCAAACTTTGTAATAGATTAACAGTCTGGAAACAGCAAGTACCAAAGTGGTCGATGGTGCAATAGGGAGAGCTTTCAGTCTTCCTTCTAATTACACTGAGAAAGAAGATAACCTCAGGTAAAGGACACGTGAAGAAAACTGGTACCTGAGTGGAGCCGGAGGGAACCCAAGAACCTGGGTGTAAAAGCACACAGGTGACCTCAGACCAGGTTCTTTTTTCTGAGTGCAACTGGAGGATGTAAGAGGTGGGATCCCAGCCACATAACTGGGCAACTGTCTAAACGGGCTGCCAGCTGGATCACTGAATAAGGAGACAGAACTGTGGTCTATTCTATTTCTCCTCAGATGCTTTTATAACAAGTGTAACTGTGTTGTTGGGGTTTTGAAAACACATCATTTTAGTTAACCTTTTCTAGCTTGTGATAAGGGTGATATTGAAATAACTAGAAAACACCAAAGCAGAGCAGTTCTTAAACCAGAAAACTGGCTCATTCCTGTAACAGCTCACACCCCAAATGGTGTTTGGGTGTTTTCCAGAATAACCAAACATGATACCTCTACTTAGCTGCTGAGCTAATTCATGAGTTAATGAGGCAGAAACTCTGTGGAAGGAACACTTTCTGATGAAGAGCATTACCCTTGGCAAGCCTTAGTACAGTGGAGAGCATCTGAACCCTGTCTTGGGGTACGTACTACACCTGCCATCTTCTGCAACAAATGGCTGGGGCTACACAGAGACCTTCAGCACGCAATCTGGATGACTCTGCCCTGCTCCGCAGCCATCGCAAGTGTCATCCACATGTGCAGGTGCCCCAGTGGAGGGCCAAGGCCATGTTTTGTTTCCTGGAGCATTTTGCATGTGCCAAGACCCCATTAACTCGAGTCACACGTGAACTCTCAGTACTTCAGATGTGGCCTCTCGCATGAATTAGTATCACACATGCTTTTTCAAAAAACAGAGAGAAAGAAAGAGATTGAAGACCAGCTTTGAAAGAAATTAATGACCCGCTTTGGAAATGTCGGTTTAAGTGAATTACCAGCTTCCTACTCTCTGCCCCTGTCATTATTTTCCAACTTTTGCAACAAAGGGGACAATGTCCCAAGGCAGCAGTTTCCTTCACTGCACAGCTCTGAGCTCTGAACAATATACCTGCATGAGGCAGAGTCCTTGGCAAAAGAAAACAACTCTTCTTGTGTGTCACCTGGGGCACCTCTAACATGCACTGTTTTAGCTAATTATGTGTGTGAAATATATATATATGTATATGCATGTATGCTTGGGAAAAGTCAGCTATCCAAAATCCTACATGCCTCAGCAGATTTAAAGTACCCTTGTAACAACTCAAAGGTATTGGACTGGGCAGGAACAAAGACAGTCATAAGACCTTGATTTAATTTTGGAAAAATCAAATTTCCAGTTGCACTAAGAGGCAAACTAAGTACCTTGGATCTTGCAAAACCCCATGAATCAGATTTTGGTTTTGTAAAGCCGTACCTAAAACCAGAAGTATTTTGAATATAAATTCCAAAGTTTGGAGTAGGATTAGATAAAATATTCTAATGTAAGCCCACGTCTAGTTAATGGATAGAGTTCTCCTTCAGTATTTATCTTTCTGCTGCTCTTTCTTTATCACTGCTTGATCCCCAGCTAATCTCTACTTCATAACTGAATGTTTTCTGTGCATATCTTAATCAGCTCTGCCTTCCAGGTCAAAGATCAGGGCATTTATTTTAAAAGGGTATTTCAGACTAGAGCAGACACTCAATTGTTGTGGTTGCAGTATAAATCATTTATGGAGAGAGAAGCTTTCTGGCTAATTCTCAGAGATATGCAAATGATAACTTCTGCTTGCTGCATGTTTACAAGGCAATAACCATAAATGGAGATAAAATACGAAAAGTCCATGTCCCACAGAGGGAGGGGTGGGCTGATCTCAAATTATGGATGAGTTGAAAAAGAACAGATAGTTTGCAATAAATATCTAAACTTCTAGGGCAGGTTTTTTTCTTTCATTCTTTCTACAGCAAAACAATACAAGGAAACCACACAGGAACAGCTGGATCCCAAATATTGCTGTTTTCAGAATATATGCACCGAGATATGCACATACTGCTGCTCTGGGGGCTGCTGGTGGCTTTTCAAGCACGGAGCACGGCGAGCACTGTGGGAGGGCTCGCAGGCTGTTAAAAGGGAATCTCTGCTGTTCTGCAGGGGCGTTCAGCAATGGTGCAACTCTGCTCCCATTGAAGTCAACGGGAGTTTTACTTCAATGGAGCAGAGTTAGGTTAATGCTGAATGTTTTGGAAAACACCATTCCCACTTGCCAGCCTGAATCCTCTGAGATCTTCCCATCATTAGTTTAATTCAACCATAAATGTTTGGAACAGCAGCCAAGGGATTAAAATGATCAACAAAGTCAATTGCTTTGTTTGTAAATGTTCTTTTGCTTAGTTTTCTGCAATGTAAAAGTTGTTCTATGAACCTTGTTTTGACTCATTTAAACCCCATTTAGTAATCCTGCAGGAAAGACAGTATTTGTGATGTTAGTGTGATATCTTCCGCCTAAAAAACATCCCCTACCCTTAGGAACTTCTAGTAGCTTGTCCCAGATTGGGCTGGTAAAGGCACTTCTGTTTTACAGAAGTGTGAAGTGCTCATATTTCAATAAAGAGTTTAAGAAAAAAATGCCAGAATTTTGTTCTTTTTCCAGAGTTTTTGAGGATGAAGACATGGAAGCTTTTAGAAATGCCTGGCATAGCATTTTTGGAAAGGTACATTAGCCTGCTTTTGAATTTCAGAATTGACTTAGTCTAGAAACCTCACATATATTTTCATACGCTGAGGCTCATAGAGACATAATGAGCAGGTGGAAATGCCAAAATTATCTGAAATGAAAAAAGACTAATTTTAACTGCTATTCAGAAATCTGCGACGACCTGCAGAGATCTGTCCAGGTGAGATTATTCTTGGTTTGGCTGTGCAATTTAAGTGATCAGCTCTGCCGTGTTAGAAACTGCTACATCTTCATTCAGCGGGTAACTTTTATGAAAGATGCTCGCCACCCTCCTCCCTGCACGCCGTTCCCGTTAGCATAGCACTGCCATCGCAGTCTCCAGCAGCCCCACACTCCTGCTGTGCTAGCTGACGGTGTTTCTGGTCGTGCAAAGCAGCTCTGGGCAGCAAAGCTATGGAGCAGAGGGTTTTTTCTTTCCCCTCCGTGTTCTTTCTGAAGGAGGGATGAGCTGGACAATCTACTTGTTAGCTTTCCAGCAGTCTTAGGATGGACAGCTGCACCCTGAAACCTTGGGTTGTATTTCCCTCTCCATTCCCTGGCCATAACTATAATCCCCTGTCCTGGAGAGGGATGTCAGATCTCTCCTTCTTCATCATCATCTTTCATTGTGATAATTAAATTGCAAACTCGGCTCTCAACTGGGCCAAAAAAGCTTTAAAAGCAGAGGTCTGAGAATCTGCCTGTACCCATTTTCCTTCTCACTTGATGTGAACGCTTCCCAGCCGTTTGATATTCCCCACTCTCTTTGCGATTGATAAATGTGCATTTGTGCACAGGTGATTTTTCCACCTCTCTAGTCACACCAGCTACTATACCTCCCATTGAGGTAATGGAAAGCATCCACTGCTTATCTCTGAGCAGCACATTAAACAAAGCAACATAATGAGCTGCATTTTGTTGAGGGCTCTCCAGGTCCCCCAAATCCTTCTCAAATGTTATTGTTTATAAAATGTTTGATAAAAAATAAATGATGCTTTCAATTTAAACAAAACCTCACACTGTTACCGGTTTTAATAACAGTTTTGACAGATGAGATTTTCATCATCTGTTTTTTCTTTGTAAAGGCTTCTTCAATAAACTAAAAATGCTTTAAACTAACAGATGTGACTATAAAGTAAGGCTGAGACATCAGGAGCTGAGGTTTGTCAAATGCTACAATATATAAATTAATTCCTAGTTTAAGCTTCCACTGAGCATTGGAACATCTATTTTCTTCTGTTGTTGGTTACTGAGTGGTTAGCTGACCTTGCACAGGTTTCACACACAGAGAAAAACTGAGCTTGAGAAAACTATACTTGTACAATTAAAATTATATATGTTTTGGGCACTAAATAATGCAACAATTTATTGATGGTAAGTAAGAAGTTTGAAGCCAGAGCTAGACACCTGATGATGGTCTGGTATCCATCAAAGGGGAGCATTTTGAATTCTCAGCACTTTTAGCATTCAAGCTAATTATCCGAATGCCGAAGTAGGAGCCCAGAAGCCTGCTTTTAGGCAAGAATTTCAAAACCTGCTGCCTGATTTCCTCCCTAACATTCCTCCACCTTTTCTTCAGGTCTAATCTATTTAGCTTCTCTTATGTTACAAACCTGTCTAACAGGCACCCCAGAATCAATTTAGGGTAATGTTGATGCTTGAATAACTGATAAGCTCTGTATTTTTTATCTGTGAAAAGTTCAGAAATTAGAATTTCCAATGAAATTCTGTTTGCTGTAAACAACTTATATTTACTGATTTAGAGAGGAGTTTTGCTTTGTTTAATGGGCTTTAAGCAATGCAATTTTTAAAGCTTGATTGCTCGTAAACCCTAAAACTGTTTGTTTTTAAATTTCTGATATTATTATTATTATTACGCTTTGCATGTTTTTCATTAGTCCTGCTTCTCTGACGAGTTGAGCTTCTGCAATGTGATGAGGACACTGCGCAGGAGCATGTGGCTGTTGTGCTGCTGACGCTGGCAGTGATGGCAGGGCACAGTGAGGCATGGGGGATCTGGCCCTCTCCTCCGACGGTAAGGAACGCTTCTAAAGAAAACTTGACATGACCTGTACATTGCATCACTCATCAGCTCTGGTTTCGGTCCCAGGGGTATTTCCATAACAAACTCCTGCTGGGTAGCTTGGAGGCAAAGGAGGAGCAGAGAAAGGAGAGCATCCAGGGGAAATCTGTCCAACCCCTCTGAAGCCCTCAGAAATTACAGTGCAGACACATCAAGTTATTTTATTTTTCTCTTGCGATTCTTATCGATGTGTTACGGGTGTTAGGTTTCCGTATGTGTAGATAAACTACACAACATGGCCATTACTTCAGCTATGTCTCCAGATTTTACTGTAATACAAAAAAATAATAAAAAAGACATAATGGGGTCTTGCCTCATGACTACGATTCTTAGGTGCTGCTGCAATACAAAGGCACGCATAAATGAATTAATAATAGCCACAAGGGTGATGGTATGTAAATACATTAGCTTAGGATAGGGAAAAAAGGGTGGATGAAACAAAAGTACTGATGTCATAAAAATTCAAAAATAAAATTATTTGAGCGTATTGATTTGGTAAGTGAAAACTTACATAAGACTTCGGAAGAGAAATCTTCCGAAAGACACAGGTCCTCTGAGATCTTCGCTGTCAGAGGCAGACAAGGTGCAACAAGGACAAATTCTCCATCTGATGAGTCTTGGATATTTATGTAGATTCTTGAAAAGGTACATTATACTTACTTTTATTTGATGTTTCATTACAGAGTCCCAGAGACTCCCCTGAAATAACTCCTCATTGTTATAGTTTTTATACCTTGATATCGCTCTATCTCAGATTCTCTTTTCAAACTCGGAGTGCCGTTCATTAAATTCTTTCTTCTATGGAGCCATAAATGCAGTAATCTAGATCCTGATAAAGGCTTTAAAGCTATCCCATAGGATACTTGCGGTTGGAACTGATGGAACATTAGTGTCAAGGAAGCATATTATTTGAGTCTCAATATAATTAATAAACCCTTTCTCTCCCCCACAGGAATGTGCTAAATCTCCGAGTCTTGTTTGTGTTAGGCAAAAGATTTAGTTACCTCTAACAGAAAAGAGGGGGAAAAAAAAAAAGATGAAAAAGGCTTTAAATATTTAACAGTTTAAACCCTACATAAATTGGAGATTTGAATAAAAAATCAGCCCAAGTATATTTGTATGAAACTGGTGAACAGAAGGAATATACATGCTCAGAGGAATAGATTTTATGCCAAACATCAATCAATCCCAGCTCCGAAGCCTATTTATAATACTGTGGGGGTTCTGGACGGTTGCACTTCACACTGTGAGGACCAATCCATGACATTATCTGTTGAACAATTGAAGTCTTTACAAATAATTAAAACTCTGTTTGAAAATGGAGATATTTTCCACAGCTTTTGTGTCCATGCACCGGATCATAGATATTTGAGTGTGTAAATAATGACTAGTTAATGTCGAGAGCCTGTAGCATATTTGCATTGCAACACTGCTTTCTGCTGTGTCTTTATCTATTCATCCGTTGGCACAAATATGTACTTATTTCCACCTTTCGCTTCCCTCTCCCCTCACCTCCATCGAGGGCAACTGAGTGCTGTTCCAGACCCCGAAGCAAAAGAAAAAAAAAATCATTTTTCCCTGCCTTTGCAACCTCCTGTCCTCCTCCCAGACCCCTCTCTCTTTCTCCTTCTTGTTGTAGCACAATGTTTTCCAATCATTTCTATGTCCTCTGGGGCTGTTAGTAGTGCCAGGCCAGGCCCCACTCGGTTGCCCTACTTACACCTACGAAAACTAGGGCTAACGCTACCCAAGTGCACGTACGGCGCTGTCGGAGGTGAGAGACTCATCAGGCTCTCTCTACAGCGAAGAAATAGGTTGAGAATTGCACAGATTGAGAAACGCCTCAGCTGTTGTTTCCAAATGATGGAGGAGTTGGTTGGTGTTGCACGGATGCTTCATGGTACCTCACACCCTAAGGAACCGCCCTGATTTCTGAATCTAATCAAGAAGGATACCTGATCACATTCCTGATGAGGGGAACCCACGGAGGTGGGGCCAGGGCTGGGCCAGAGCTTTGCCCATTGGCACCGAGCAAAAAAAAAAAAAAAAAGAAATGGCAGAACTTGCCATCTTGTTGGTGCTATTGGTGGAGATCATTCTGCACACCGCTGTGGTGCTATGCTGCTCTGACATGCCATGTCAGTCCTTTCAGTGAGGAACCTGTAGGTAGGTTGCAAAGATTCATGGCAGGTTAACGTTGCCATGACTCTGCTTTAGTATTTAGAGCTACAGCTACATCGTGTGCAATAATAGGAATGTAATGCTGTGTAAGATCCATAGATCAAAACAAATCGTGCTGGGGATCCAATATCTATGCATCATACACGCATACGTATATGTATATGTATGCATATATGTATACTATACCTATCCCTATTATCTCTAATATAGGAGTATGGACCAAATGTCCATGAATCACTGGCGTGCATTAGCAGTGCTCCTGGATCACATCTTTTATTTAAATCCTAAGAATTGTGTTTCCATGCTCCAAGGTCACTGAGCAGTGCTAATTGCAGTGCACGACACGCACAGTACAGCCGGAAGATTGACTTCAAAAGCACGCTCCTGGTGAGAGCTCAAATGCCAGTGTCCCTGCATCCAGAGAGCTGGAGTCTCACCACTGATCTGCGCCGATCCTGTGCTGTTTGACACCAGCACCGACAGTAACGGCGCGGGACACGACATCCCTAGCAGGGCTGGTGTGGTTGGTGACAGCCACCCACCACTGAGCCTTCTGTGTGGTGGGGAAGACGAGGGAGCTTGCTCATCAGCACAAGGCTAACATCATCTTCTATCTATGGGAGAACTGACAATCTGAAGCTGTCCTGGAAAGGCAACACTGATCACAAGATATTTTCCTTCCAAGGGAGGTGAATTCAGAGGTAAGAGCATGGGTGGAGGTCACAGCGAGGTGTTGCATCCTCGCATGCTCCAGCACACTGTGCTCTGGACACTGCTCAGCACAAAGACCCTTCGTTTCTCAAACCTTCTCAAGGATGTGCTTATTCTAAACATGAAATTCATTCCCTAAAAATTAATGAAACCTTTCACTGCTTGCAGTAAGTCAAGTGCTCGTATACCTTTTCCTGGACCAAGGCCTGAGTAAACAATAAAAAGAAAAATAAACTACCTGTCAAATCAAACACGTGTGAATTTCTCGAGGCTACAATTAGTAATAAGTTAATAGGACTCACATTTCAAATGAAATCTTCTAGAACTTATTTAAACTTTTAAAACAGTTTAAATTATTTTAATATTTTTCTTACTAGTATTTCTTGCATTATAAGCAGCGCCCATCCACAGTTAAAACATCCAGATGTTTTAACTAAAGTTAAACTATGAAACAGAACAAAAATAAAAATCCATGAAACACTTGCCAGATAGTTCAAGCACATCTGTTCAGAAAAATATAATACTAGTTCAAAATAATAACAACAACTATCATTTTCAAGCATGCACAGGATTAAAATAAAAACAAACACAATATTGTGCAAAGGATGAAGAATTGGAAAGCTGAGATTCTGCCCTGGAAATACAATATCATTTGACCCCCTTTGAACTAGGGGAACATAAGCATATAAAATAAAACTGGCAGGGGCCAGCGTCCTGGGTGCATTAGGTGGGTCACCACCCGGTCCGACCCAGCCAGGAGCTTCGTCAAGGTGCTGCCTGCATCACAGATCACAAAAACGACCTTGGATGACCTTGGCCATCCAGGCAAGCCTCAACACCACTGCTGTACATGTACAGGACAAAGAAGAGGTGGTAGTCTCCTCGCCTCGGGTTTTAGGGACCCAAAGCCCCCCTTATGGCGGGGGGCGAGGCGAGGAGACTACCACCTCTTTTGCGTTTAAGCAGGAAAGACAAAGTTCTGCAGATTGGTGTCTTGCCTTTAAGCACCTAAATGCAATTTAAGCACATGTTTTCCTGCTACCAGAACAGCATCATTAGTAACCTGACTGAAGCCCATCTGCATGAGCTCTTTGTCTTAAATTAGTTGGGTGGTGTGAGGCCTCATCCTGCCCTGGCTGCATCCACAGGAGCTCCGTACCACCAAGATGAGTGACGTACCCACTGGGGAACCAGTTCCTTCACCTCCAGACTAACCACTTTCCAAACAGCCTCGCGTACACACGTGAATTAAAAGGTTGCACCCATAAAAGTGGAGCTTTGGCATTTCTCCCCTGCCTGAGACGTGGCTGCCCAGTCTCCGTCATACCCCACTAGAAAGCAGACAGCCTTTGCTAAACCCACCCTGGTTCTCCTCCACCTAGCAAACAGCTCATTCTTTTTATTCTGTTTTTTTTCCGCCCAGGAGAGCCGGTGGCGGGGCTCTGGGTGCCCGTGCGCGGCGGCGGCGGCGAGGCCAACGGCGGAGCTGGCTGCGTGCGGCAGAGCAGCAGGGGGAGCTCAGACATCCCATTTGGCTCTCTCCAAATGTCAGTCCTTAAGACCTTCTGAGCAATTAAACAAAATTTAGCATGAATCAATCATACAGACATGAGGGTGTAAAATAATGAAGATAGATGTTGTTTAAATCCTTATAAGAGTTCCTGCCTGAGCTAGATATCATCCTGAGTAGTATTAGATTATCCAAGTGACCTTAGAAGCGTTCAAGTGTCCACATTAGCACGTCAAGATAGGAGGGAGCAGGCGGCGATGTGGAGCCCCGTCAGTTCATTTGCCTCCTGGTTTTGGTCCCTTCTTTTTCAAGGTAACTCCTTCCCCCGAGCACTGCCGGCATGATCTGGATGCATGGAGGCAGAGAGCCGCAGCAAGCAGCACCATGCTGCAGTGACTGCCAGAGCAAGAGGAACACTCGGTTCTCTGGGTTCCTTCTATCTTTCTACGGGCGAAATACATCTTTTGCTTTGAGAGTGAAAATCCTTCTTAAAAAACTCTTCCCAGATGTGGGACCAATATATTTAGTTTCACTTAAAGTTCCTGAATCCGAAGGTCTATGCTGGGCTGGCTGCTCACGCCTGTTTCCTCATCTGCGCTTTACAGAGGAAACAGGTGGGTTTAAAGCTCTCTAAAGACACCAAAGTGGTTCTTTACAAAGTGACTTGCAAAGCAAAAATGAAAAAAGATTATTTTTTTTCCCCAGGGATTTTTGAGCATATGAAGCACAAAAATAATCACATAAATGGCGCAAAGAAAAAAAAAAGGTTTTAGTCTAAGTCAGCAATCCAAATGCAGCCTCCACGCTCCCTGCTGCTTCGCCCCCACGTCACAGGGACACGACACGTCAGTCTGGATTTCAAGGGGCTCTTCTGCTTAGTAGTGGCCAAAGCCAAGACCTTAAATCCCTACAAACTGCAGGAAGCTGGGTTGCAAACCTTGAGATGTGGGCAGGTGATGCCATTCAGAAAGAACAAAACGCGCAATGCATTTTTTTATTCATTAAGGACAAAAATAGGTAATATTGGAGAATACACATGGCAGCAGCCTGTCAGGGAAGTGAGGGCACTAATGGGCCTCACTGCACCTGCCCGTGCTCCTGCTGCCGTGGGTCACCCCATCCCCAGTGCCATCCCCTGCTGTTCCTGGCCCGGCTCCCTGGAGGGACCCAGCTCCCCGGAGGAACCCGGCTCCCCCACCGTGCCTGGGGCTGCTGCTGTGGCTGTCCCCGCCATGGTCCCACCTGGGGCTGGGGGCTGGGGGCTGTGCGCTGCTGGCGAGGGCACTGTGCGCTGGGTCCCCCATGGCTGCTGCTCGGCCTCCACCCTGGAGCAGCCCCCCTCTCCCTGCTCTCGGACACACACAGGCTTGAAATGCTCCACGTGTCTTCCAGACCGACCAGACAGGTCTCCTGGAACAGTGAGATGTCCATGTCATTTCCAGCTGTTTCCCTCTTCAGCCGTAGTTTAAATAAAATAAATAACGAAATAAAAAATCTTGGCTCCTCTAAAACAATCCAGATCTGTATCTTCCACCTCTAGGAAGACGCATACAGCACCAAGTAAGAAAATACACTGGCACCTTACTTTCCTCCTGACCTACGCCAAGTCTTTAAGTTGGGTTTTGCTCCAGAAGTTCTCTACAATTTTCATTGAGAAACCTTTGTATTAGAAAAAGAAATGCCCCTGGGAGCAGCAACCAGGATTGAAGTCAGGGTCTGTAACCCTAACAGCTGAGCTCAGGACTTCCTTGTCCTTGTGCTTTCCCGACCATCCAGCTCCCGCACCCTCCTGCCGACACCTACGATCAGCTGTGGGTGCACACGCTGGCTGGGGGAGAAAGCAGGACTCGGTGGACAGCCTCGATTTTGGAGCATGCTTCTCTGCACAGCTACGGGCCTTTTTACACAGAGTTTTTCAGAGGGCTTGGCTTCAGGTGCACATTGCACATTTCACTGGGATTTGGTTGTTTTGTCTTGAGCTGAAACAAAAGTGGCATAAAGTCAGCTTAATTTCTGTGATTTCACTAATGTGGTGGGAAAAGAGGAAACTGGCTTCTTCCTTGGAAGAAATGCTGATGCTCTTTCATAATTTCTATAATGACATTTGATATTATGGTGATGAGTGCCTTAGAAATACATATGATAATCATTATAATCAAGCACATGTGTCTGGAGAGTGTAATAGGTACATTCTATAAATTGGAAAATAAACATGTGTTAAGGAATGACTTCTAATATTAATTTCCATTTTTAGAAAGCAAGGTCCCAGATCCAACTAGGGATTAAAGAGCCAAAACAGGACTTTGAACGGGATAGATGCCTAAATCCCAAATCATAATCCACAACCCTCCCGCCCAGTTGTTGCTAACCATGAAGGCAACTAAGCTCATTTGGTGACTCAGTACGCAAAGCGTTCAAGTTGCTCAGCCACCAAAAATTCTCCCTAAGTGAGGTATTCCCCTGAGCGCTTCCCTTCGCCCGGCAGAGTCACACCAGGGGCCCTCCAGACGTGCCTGCTGGGCTGCTGCTTCTCGCTGCCTTGCTCGCACCAGCCCACACCGCCCCGGGAGGGCTGGCGTTTCGGATATGCTGCTGCTGGCATTTCCCCGCCGGCGGCACTCGGCAGTTCCCTATTCGGTACCTTGCTTTGGTTGGTCCCCTTCTCTCTGAAGCTCCAAATTTTCATCTAAATTGGGGTTCAGGCTTCCACCGGGGTAGGGGTGCCTAAGGAGTGGGTACTGCTCTGCTCTGCTGGGTGTCACCTCCTCGCCTTTGTCGGGGGCTCTGTAAGCACAACCCGAGTTTCCTCCCGTGCTGAAGCACAGTTTTGCTCCTACAGTTAAATGCAGACATACAAATATGCCACCGCATATGCAATTTAGCAGTAAGTAATTGGAGGCCACTTGTAAAAACCAGTTAATAATTATAAGCAAGAGCCCTGCCTCACCTCCACGCTACCGAAGCTTTGCACTGATGTAGCGTCACAGACAGCAGCAGAATTACTCCGGGACAAAAGTAGGGCAATGCTCTGCTGAATGAGGCACATCACATTCTTTCTGAATGGAATAAAAACAAAATATCACTTTATGGACCTCTCAGGCAAGTCCAACAGCTGTTGTAAATCAGAGTAACCCCACTGGCTTCAGTGGATCTACTGCAATTTATAGCAGCTGGGAATCTGGCCTCGCATTCCCCAGATAGGTACTGGATTTTACCATTAGCAGTTTAATCCTGTAAGTAGGGATTTATTACAGAAAGGAAAACATGAATAACTGTGAACAGAATGAACAATGTTATATTTTGAAACGAGTAAAAGAACAACACTAGAAGGTGCATAATAACTCTTGAGAAACAAAATTAATACCGCGAAGCCTGAGCAGCCAGGCACTGGGATTATTTGGCCTCCTGAACTGTGGAATTTAACTCTACCAAAAAACCTTGGCCCTTGACTGGAGTGCCGCTAAGATGAAAGACACTGTGTCTCTACCACACTACACAGCCTATTGATTTTATAAGTCATCAATGTATATTGTCTGTCTATACTATTAACAGGACAAGCAGGAGGTGCACATAGTCATTTGACTGCATAAGCCAGTTGTCCCATGCTGTGCCCTATGGGAAGCCACTGATTCTTACACTTGGAGCAGGGACAATGCAACTTAATCAGACTGACAGGAAACAGGCAGCAATTACAGTGTGCAGCTACATCTGCTGGGTTCCACTTCACTGAAGGAAGAGTTATCTCAATTTTAATGTACATCCCTTTTTCATGTTTCATTTAACCTCTGCTGTATTATTAAACACATCAAAATATAATGACAGTCGTTAAAAAAGAAAAAGAGAACATTTTGGAAATTTTGGACTCTCCTCCTTTATCTGTAATTTAACGGTATCGGTTTTACTTTCCTGCAACATTCTGCAGCAGTGGAAGTCTAATTTAATATATAGTTTTGTTTATTTTGAATAGCAAGTACAGACCCAATCCTACCTCTTGCAAAGTCAATGGCAAAATGACTACTGATTCACTGAAAGCAAGATGTGACCTGCTGATACTAAGTCTTATTAATTTAGACAGTGGAGTGAAGCCTTCCCAATAGTTTGCTCATTTTCACAAATTGTGTTGCTAACCTTGAAAGGCTCTTATTGTTAGTGTTTAACTGGCAAAGGAATAATTCTGAATTCTTAAAAGCGTCTGCGTGAAAACTGGGGGAAGCAGAACAAAACCTACCTCTTGAAAGATAATGGGAGCCGTAGCACAGACTACGAGGGACAGAGCCTTGTCCCTTACGGGCTGAACAGATAACCGAGGTGCTGCGTGCCTGCAGCCAGGCGCAGGCAACCAGGACGGGAGCCCACCCGTGCTCTGCCGACCACCTCCAGCTCACGGGGAGCAGGGCTGCGCTCACACCAGCTCCCACGTCGCGCTGAGGGCGTTTATGAACTTAGGTCAGATAGATACCTCCATCCATGCAAAGCATAAGCCAGTAATGTCCTCATCTTAGCAGTAGATACAAAGTGCGACTTGGGAATCACTGGGCTGGAAATGGGACCAAAAGTTTTGAGTCTCAGGTCTGTGTGAAATACTAAAAATCTTGGCTGCGGGGTTTGGTGCAGACGAGGCTGGGTCTATCAACGTGGCATCAGGCTGGAAGTGTTTTCCCCCGCCTCCTAGCCAAGAGCTGGGGGAAATTGGTAAAAATTCTGCACCCAACCAGGTGCCTAAGTCACATCTTCAGGGAGTACAGGTGATTCATCTCACCAGCCCACCTGGCTACTGGGAAAAGAGGCGAGACTGGGGTCTTCCTCACGTCCTTGCAGTTCAGGAGAAGAACCGCTCGGGATGGGAGCCCAAAGGTGGAGAACGGCTCCTTCAGTTCTCCCCACCCAGCTTTTGCACACCATAGAATTTGGTCACAGCATGGTCTTAAGTAAATAACATTATTAAATATTTTTAATAAACTGCCTAAATGTGTTCAGGTATCTGCTAAGAACATTCTTATTGTTAATGACTTATTATTGTCACTAAAACCAGGTTTGGGGCTTACTAGATCCAATCTGCCTCAAACTTTCAGAAATATCCTTTCTGGTCAGATATTAATTTATTTCTTATTTTTATACAATACTTCCAATAGATGTTAAATTCTTAATATTGCTGTACAACAGATCTGCATAACATCTCTATTGTGCTGTTACTCTGATTTACTACCTGAGAGCGGCTATCAAGATTTGGTGCATTTTCCTCTACAGCTTATCATTAACTACCCCAATCATAAAATTTCAGTTTTACCCAGGAGTAGGTCTCCAGGCTTTTGAGACAGCCTGCTCTGCCCGTGGCCCAAGCTGGCCGGGCAGGAGCGCTCTCTGAAATCGGAGCAGCGTGGTTCTGTCAGTGCATCCCTACCCTGGAGCCATAAGCCATGGGGGGAGGATGGCTTCAGCAGCCTGAGTGCTGCACCGTGCTAACGCAGCTACACGGCTCCGGGTGCAGAGCTACGGCTACTCTGCTACTCGTAGCTACTCTGCTATGGCTTTTAGCTTCCTTCGGGTGCTCCTCTATTCATGCTTTTGCTCGGTTTGGTTCTTCATTCTGCAGCCTACCAAGCAACACTGTCTTATATCTGCTCCATCAGACTGCAATTTGTAAAGCCAACAAAAGAGCAAGTCAGCACTATCTCTTGAGTTTCCCAGTGTCATCTTTTATCAGTGTGTATCTACTAGATCCAGCCAACACTGCCTGTAATCACTCTTGAGCTTGTGAGAAATCTTACTAAAACCAACTTCTCCGGGTCAGCAGGGGCATTTACACGCTTCCAACGTGACAGTGTGCACCGATCTTTGCAGAAGCAAAGCCTCCTGTGGTAAACTCTCTAGGACCAAGGCTGAGTTTATTTGTGTAGAAAAGTAAGAACAAAACAAATTAGTATGATGATGCCATTGTACTAATTATTACTTCTTGGTAATAATCCTAGAATTGGATGCAGAATAATCCTACAGGAATATATTGTTATAATTTATTTATCTAATATTTTGTTCACTGAGGGAGGCATATGAGTTGTGCATCTTAAGTCAGATTCTCAACCGATTAAATCTATACTGAATTCAAAGGAAATCAAGCGGTTTACATCACTGAAGGATCTCACCCTCTGTTCTGCAGACACTCCTAGCAAGTCTTTCCACTGCAGAGACCACACAGTTCTTCAAGACAACCGCATTGCACACAAATGTCTAAATTATTTTGCGGGTAGCCCTGAGCAGCAACAAAATCAGTTCATTTCAAACTGGCAAGCTTTCTTACCATAAAGGAGGGAAGCGTTTTGACAGATATCGGCATGAGAAGTCAGCATGGTTGCAAGTGCAGCCAAGAATGCAGTGGCATAAATAACTCTATGGCTACAGCTCTTGTTAGCTACAGCACGAGTGAGCCGCTGTCTAGAAGGTAAGCCTGAATGAGGGAAACCTTGTGAGCAAAGGAAGCTCCCCAGACTCCTGGCCACCCTTAGGCCAGTATGCCCACAAGTCCCATTCATGAGGTGTTTGCAACACAGTCTTTGTACAAGGGAGTGGCCCAATGGTGCAGTTGACTTGGAAGTCTTGGGGGGCAAGTCTACACCTTAGTGGTGAGTGAGCTGGCTTCTTAACGGGGCTCCACATACTGCTAAGGACTTAACTGCGAACCCTCTGTGGAGGACTTTCTAGAACTAGATTTATCCTAGTTCACGATTGTCTAGTCCTAATGTTCTCGGCACGGTTGTAGTCCTGCTGTGCTGTTACAATGATCAGAGGTTGACGACCATCCTGGCTGCAGGAGAGCTCCACCCTCCCTGGTAGACAGACAGACAGGTACATGACGATGCAGTGGCAGCACGGGCAGAGCAGTCAATGCATTTTCCTATCGTGCCTCATCCCATGAAGCTTGTGCAGAGGCTTTCTGTGAACAGGGACACAGCAGCAAACGGCCGTGGCTAACTGCAAGGTGATACAGGCTACGTCAGAAAATTTGCTGGGACTGGTACTCACTGCCTCAAGGTGCTCCACGTGGGAGAGGTTTCAAGGCCAGGGCATCCACCGCACCCAGGAGAATGCCCATGATTACAGGATGTATTCAAGATTTCCTCCTCAGCGTGCCAGCTGGGGCACCCGGGGGGACCTCAGGGCACTCTTGGGGTTAGACAGTGTGGACAACGGACCAATTTGGCACTAAGGACACCATGGCAGGGTAGGTCATAAACAAACATTTTGTATAATTTGCAGAGGGAATTGCTACAAAAAAGCGTTTACATGGGATACCGTGTTCTAAAATTTTGTTATGCAGTTGTGGTAAATGCACAAGCACTGCTAGGCCTGGGGGTATGCTAAAACCTCTGGGCTCTCACAAGCTGTGCAGCGCGCGGGTGTTAGAACCCAGCACCGTCACGGTGATGACTTTCCTCCATTTACTGCTCTATCAGGCAAGGCTTTCTCAAGTGCACACAGAAAGCAGCTCAGCAGCAGGTGAAACGCTGCAGCTGCACTGATGTAAATGTTCTCCTTTGTTGTGGAACCAAAACGTGCCAGGATTCATCGCGCAGGATGACAGGTTTCCTCTCGCTGGAAACCAGCTTTTCTAACACTCATTTTATGTGTGATCTTCCAGTCCATTTTCTCCAGCAATCTTTCACTGTTGCATTTAGTATGGAGCTTGGATGTGGCTTTTTCAAGAAGGGAGGGAATCACGAAAGTTTTCTCAATGTTTTTTATTTCTAGTTTTGGAGGCAGGTTTCTTTCCCTCTCCTGGAAGATGAGAATCCCTGCATGCACGGTAAAGCTTAAATGATATGTCCCCTAAGCCTCCAGGTTTATTACAACTTACTTGGAGATGATTACAGCTCCCAAAAGTCTTACCTGGGTTACTAATAATGTCTGACCATTAAAAATCAGATCTGTTCTACGACTTTAAATTAAGGGCATGAAGTTTGAGAAAAAGAAATAATTATCCATTCTGATTTGTTCTCTGTGTAAATACAAAGCCCTGCCTGCTGCCAAATTCTCCTTCCCTGAGAGGCACAGGACAGCCTCCACCAGGATGTAATTCTCACCTACTGCATGACTACCTACATTGTTTTGCCTGCAGCCTAGTTACGCACCTAATTAAGAATCACTGGTTTACATGTGACAATCTAAAACTAGCTTGTCTAACATAAATTGAAAGTGTTAAACCAAGATGATACTTTTAAGCTGTAACCTAAACAAAATATATGAAAGCAACTACTCTGTCTGGAAAACAATGAAGAAATCAACCAGAAGGGGTAATCAGCTTTTGAGGAGTCTTTAATCTAACAAAGACATCTTAAGTGAAGTTGCCTGAAAAAAAGGTTATGTGCAATCACCAAACACCTACCCATATTCAGAGGATTCCTCTGAAGGACCGCATGGTAATTGGAAGGAAGTTGGAAAGCCTTCTATCAGGATCCTATAATAAGCTTCATTAATACGGGGTACAGTGATGTATTGCATATTAATAAAAAGGCAGCCTAAGATAATTAAAGGGTGAAGCAATTGAGAAATATATTGTCTACATGTGGTAGAAAAATCTAACCTGGCACTATCTGATATCCACGTGCTTATAAAAAAATACAGATAAGTGAGCGTGCACCAATAAGAGATGCAAAGAGGTAAGGGTAAGTGAGGAAAGAGTGGCTCAGCTGGAGGTGTTACGACAAAAGCAAACATCCTGCAGAAATGCACATAAGTAGTCCCATTTTCTTAAGACTTTGTGAGTGCAGGACCTAAAGAGGTTGTCGGTTTGGGACAAATGACCCCTAACTTGCAATAAGTACTGCTGCTCAACTCTAAGAGCATAACTAAAAGAATCATTCTGTTGAGCAAGACCTTAGATTAGATATGAATTATTCCATTTTCATTTCATTTAGTTTGATTTTCTCTTTATTTCCTATTTTCTAAATTAAATAAACCTTGCTTGATTTAAGATAATTTGCCTTTACTGACTATTACTTAAGGATAAGCATTGCAAAGCCATTCCATGAGAGGAGGAAAACAAAAACACCGAAATTTAGGGTTTAGCAAAACAAAAGTAAAGCAGATATCCAAATGAAATACATGATGAGAGGTGAGTTGTCTACAACTCAGCCCCAAGAGCTGTTGTGAATCCAGGAAGATTCTGGATACAAAGGAAATAGGGGAAAATCTTAAAATGAAGGTGCTAGCTACGTGTGTCGAAAACTGACCATGTACAACCAGTATGTAGTAGATCTTGTTCAAATATTTCCTCCCTTTCTCAACATCTAACATCACTGCCACATTGTACTACTCTACATATGTACCCACTACTCATTTTACTGCCATCAAATAAATAACAGAATTATTTCATATTTCCCTCCTGTGCACTGAAGAGACATTTGTGATGGCAACATCACTTGCCCTCCAACTAAACAAAAATTTCCCAGGTATATTATACTGGCAGAGAGTTTTCGGCGGCACAAGGATGAACAATAGGGCTGGGGAGGGAGTCACCTATGGACTGGTAGGAGTAACTCCGTGGTGGGAGGAGCAGCAGTTTTGGTGCAGGTGAAGATTTGGGGAGGGGAGTAACAGCAGCTGCTTCCATAGATGGACTGCTCTCCATGCATGGAAGATGTGGAGAGCCCACAAAACCCACTGCTGTGAAAGGGAGGTCTAAAAAAGGTCAGAGATTGTAAGCACGGTATGTAAATGGTCATTGATAGGGCATGTTTATAGGGAAATAATCCCTTAAGGTGAGCAAGACAGAAGGGAATAATGGAGATAAAAATGGTCTTCTCTGTGGGAACTGTAGGCTCACAGGCTGCAAGAGGAGATGTTTGCAGTCTCAACATGCTGTACATCTTTAAGAAATAAGCTGGCTTTGACCAATGCCACAAGCTTTTCCAGTGGCTCTACAGACACTGTCGAGCTTCCTTTGCGTATCCTATGCTTAAAAATTTTATAAGCTGAGCTACTCTTGTATTTACAGATAGTACAGCAACAGGGACCCATAACCGGTAAACAGAGTTGGATGATACACCCTTTTTCTTAGGGGTTATGTGGAGAGATTATGGGCTTCAACGATTTAACTGCCTTGGTTTATTTCTGCTTTATATTGCAGTTGCATCTGGAAATCAGAAAATTCAGTTTTAAAAAGAAGAGAGGGAGAGATAGGGGAGCAGAGGAGAGAGGAGGAAAGCAAGAAAAAAGAGAAGAAATTGAGCAAGTTAGACTGGACGTGTTCAGTCGCTTATTTGGCTTGACCTAATCACAGAGATTTCCCCAAAACTGTTAGTATCTGAAAGCTGAATGCCATTTTACTCCTTATTCTCTCATTACATTTTACTGTTTCCAGAGAGATGGGCAGCAAAGCATCTCTCTGACATTGCACCCTTGACCCCATGGAAATCTTTAACAGATTAATGTCTATAGTCTCGTATCTCTTTAGTAGCTGCTAATCTATGCAAAGCAAATTGTTTTGGATTTACCTAGAACATCGTTGCCCACCCTGTAATTTGTAACTGCTGTTTGCAGTGACAGAAACTCTTAATCACACTACATGCTAGAGATATACCTTAAACTCATTAAAAGCAGCAAACTTTTTAAGGGCAAAACACCAGGAGCAACTAACCACCTCGGCAGCTCGATTCTGAACAAAATTTTTCTGTGGGACAATTCTTTCCACAGATTATTGTCCCTTGTACCATGCTTCTTGCCTGGGAGAACAGGCGTTCGTTGGCTTGGATCCACCAGCTGCACCCATCTCCTCTTCGTGCCCACTGCTCCCACCTCCGTGGCATCCCACCACACTGCTGGAGCGGGGCAGAGAGGAGCCGCACCGTGGGGCAGCACTCCCCAGCACCACCCTCCCACCTCCCATCCCACAACAACTCACCGACCCCCTGGTAGGACAGGTCTCCTGGCCACGGATCTGTCCTCAGTTCTGCCACCGTCGCCACCACTGCACCGCCTGAGCACCTTCTTGACAAAAATCAGGATGTTCCACCTAGTAGAGAGACATATCCATTTAGATCAAAATGTATCCGGGAACAATTTTCGCATGAAGATGTTCCTTCATTCCCATCTGTGCATATCACAGTTTCAAATACCGCTTGCACTTTCCAAACTCTTGCTTCACCAGAAAAAATAGCCAGAGCAAACTACAAGAAAAAAAAAAACCAAAAAACAAAAACCCCCAACAAAAACAAATGAAAATGAGTAACGAATAAAAAACAAAGAAGCAAGGAAATGCTGAAGCAATCACTCCTCCTTATACATTTGTTTTGCTGTCTGACATACACAATAAATTGTAACAGTTACCAAATAACCATTCAAGTTCAAATGATGTACACACATCTATAATCTTAGTTAGCTGCTTGCTGGCATACTTCAGGAATGCCACTGTGTCCTCCAGTGTAATTCTGTATCAATGACTTTTCCAAATAAATCTACTTGCTGGTTTATATTAATGAACTGTCACAGTTCCCATTGTTTTCCCATGGTCTTGCAGCTGCATTCTTTCACAGGTGCTTGGCAAATTAAAATGATGCTGGTTTGGGGTTTCAGGCTGATACAAAATCACTCCTTCAGCAGATTGTTAGGGAGTTATTCATGCAAGAAACACATCTTTACTTTAGACAGTCTGCTTTTCTCCTTATCCTCTTCTTCCTTCACTGACCCTTTGCATTTCTGATGCTTCCTGGCGATGAAATAAAAAGCAAGATTGCTTCTTGTTTCTACTTAGAGAATAACTCGTTTGACAATAATAAGCTTGGAGTGGAAAGCACGGCTTGACTCTGCTCTGTTATCCTGATGTAAATCAAAAGCACTCCCAGCAAAACCAGCATGCTGGGCCTCATGATTGTGTAAACTGGCGTAGCTCTGTTGTTTGAGTGGAGCTGGACTAGTTTACAGACTAGCCAAAGTTCTGGCACAACTTAAATGGGTATGACTGGTAGGGTAATGGGGCCAGTAATTTTGTTATTCTACTAAAAACATAGAACAATAATGGTAATCGTGATTGTTTAATTTCTAAAGCACAATTCAAAGTGAAATCTCAAAGCATTAGGAGTATTTATGACAGAACTCTCTGCCCCCGATCCCGGGGAACAGCAAAGCCCGGCAGCTTTCCCTGAAGTCAGCAGGAGATGTGGGTGCTACCACTTCTCAGCCTCAATGCTCCCGTTACTCTGCGACAAACACACTTTAACCACCAATTACAAAGTTAGCGGCATCTGACATTTCAGGCTGTCTCCATTTTTGGATGCAAAAGCTGTAACATTCTGCTAAGGACCTCATCTGATGGCAGGCATCCCCACTGATTTGCAGGATCTTTGTGTACTCAGCAGGGAGATGCTTCTCGTGGTGGGTGACTGCAAGCAAGAACCAGCCTTGGGTGCTTTGAATTGCCAGCTGGAGGCATCTTAGCTTTTGCTATTGACTCATATTAAGCCTAGGAATATCAGCTGTTTCATCTATATCTTCAGACTAGACCTGTAAAGTCACAACCTATGAATCTCTTTGCTGTTGCACCTTTCTCAATGCAGAAGCGGAGAGCTGCCCAGAGAGCTCGCTAACAGGCACGTGGCCGTGCCCCTTCCGAGCACAAACAGAACAAGAGGAAAGCTTTAGGTCAGCCGAACGAGATATTCAGCTGGTGTAAATCCGTGCAGCTTTCCCTGACTCAAAAGGTAGCACGCTGTATTCTCATCCCTTGGGTAAGGCTGATCTCAAGGACGTGCAAAAAGGGTCACGGAGGAGCCTGCAGACTGCACAGGCTGCCGGGCTCTGAGGATCCATAGGAAATGTGCACACCAGCTGCGCCTCCGTGATTCCCCACTGAACCCAAAGGCTCACTGTTAAAGTCATGGGTGAGGATGAGATATTAAATATTTGCCATGAGGTTAAACAGTTGTTGAAATGATCCAGTAGGGCATCATTGCTTTTATTTAAAATATTTCACTTGTGACTCAATATTAACAATAACAATGAGAACATTTAATATGCAAGAACCTATTCATTTACGCTAGCCAGATGCAGTTTTGCTTTGTGTTTCCTCCCTCTAGTGCTTTTTTTTCCTAATCCCTCATTTCTTTTCAACCTTTTAAGCTCTCTCTCTAGTTTTACAGACAACACAATCAATGTATCTGAACAAGGCCCTAGAGTTCCTGCTGGGGAACAGGAGGTTATTATATTTTAGGGATAACTTCATGCATTTCCATTACTCCTTCTAAACCAATTTTAAGATATTTATTTACATTTAGTGCATATTAAGCAGCAAAAGAACATTGCACTGGAGATGATACACACGCTGCAATCAGTAGGTTCGGAGTTGGCAATTTTCAGATCTTCTGAACGAGCACAAGGCGGAGGGAGATCTTGTGTCAATGCCCGTTTTACTGTCTCATGTGTAGGCGGTGGCCCAGAGACAGTGCAGAAACACATCTGTATCTCTGCTACTCTAGCTGGGGTGTCTGGAAGCACCGACCACAACTCTGCTGTAGGGTTATCATACCAGGAAACAGTAGGTCTGGGACAGCGTACTCGGACTACGTCCTGCTCTACCTATTCCCTCTTCTGGTCTCTCCTCACTTTCTGCTGCGTAGAGCTTTTGGGTTTCCTCAAGATCAATCACAGGACCTCACCCAACAGAAGGACCTCTCCTGCCACCTCACTGATCGCGCTGCTGTGCAACATTTGAGCTACTCTGGCAAGGGACAAGTTTCCTACAATTTCTAAGTCCCACTATTATTAATGATACAGGTTCCTAATGAAAATGACAACTTAAGGTAAATTACATGGATACGTATGCTTTTGACTTTATAATTGATTTATGCTGCAGGGCCCAACGTTCAACATAAAATGTACTATCCATAAAACGTACTTGCCCCAGACTCCAGCTCCTGGGTTTGGTCCCAAAAGGACTGGGAGGCGTGACGGAACAGGTCAGAGCATACTTATCTTGATGGAGTTATGGGAGAAAAGTGAAGGACATTTTATTTTTCAGGAAGGACAGCTTACACCAAAAAAACCAACATCCTGATCCTACTAGTTCTGATACCAACCAAGAGCTTTTAACCAATGTAAAGCACATCTCAGATCATACAGTGCACAGAACTGGAGCATGACACACACCTTCTTCAGGCAGGGGTTTTGTGATCCAGGTTCATCTGACGCTGTAGGTTTGCCTGTTTTGTAAAACAACACACAGGTATGGCAATGAAGGTTATGGGAAAACAAACTTACAGGGTTATGATATGTAAGAAGAAAGTAGTGCAAGCAAAGATCTTGCAGAAAAGCAGCAGATGCTAAAGAACTGTGTCTCAGGAATTCTACAGTTACACTGAGCACAGTGAAGGTGTAGAACTGCACTCAGACACTGCACGTGGTGATAGACAAGAAAGCCCACGAAGCTAAGTGTTACAATCAGCATGGGGATTTTGTTGATAGCAGTAAGATTATCTGTTATGGATCCTCGCTGTGAGAAACCGGGTACCCACTGGAGATGCACGTTGCAAGAAGCCACTTGAAAAAGCAGCAGGCAATAGAGTAAGAGAGCGCAGAACCATCACTGGCTGTGGCAAAAGGCACCGTACCGTACACCAGAGAAAGATGGAAAGCAGAAGACTGGAAGATTTTCTGAGGTTAATATCCTAGGCAGTTCATATTCTCCTGAGTCGCATACGCTCAGTGAAGCCTTACAAGTTGCATTACTTGAGTTCAAACACAGATCTCATCCTCCACCTTGCTTTTTCAAAAGCCAGCATTCAAAAGTGCTGTGCTTGCTGCTTCACTCACCTGTGTGAACGCATTTCCTTCTAATGGATCAACAGCATTGTTTTTTCTTAAGGACTTCGCCTGTAGCAAATTTAAACTACACCTGGCCTGCAGATATCAAAATCATACCAACTGGTGTGGATAGGTAGTTCCACTGCCCCCAGCTCACACAATGCAACTTCTTTGGGTTTTATTCTTCCTCTCAAAATTATTGTTTCTGGGCATGAGAAAGTTCAGCCCATTGTGTGGTGCTGATTATATCTGCAAAAGATGGCATAACATAACCCTATTTCTTGCGAAAATTTAGAATAGGTTTCAACCTTAAATATGACGGCTCTTTTTTAAGATTCCAGAGGGCCCTATTAGCCATACCACATTAGCTATTAATGCAGAACTCTTAAAGTACATCCAAAAATTTGTCTAGCTTATTTTTAAAAAAGAATGGGAGAGTCTTTATTTAAAGAATCCTAAAACTGCAATATTACCGCAACTCTGTCATGTTAAAGGGATGATGTCAGGTAGTTCAGTTTAAAATTTAACTTTTTATCAAAATCAAAATATTCTACAAAAGCCAAACCCTAGTTCACTCTCTATTTGTGACAGTCTTTTCTTGATATCTTCCCTCTAAGCCTTGCCTCATCAGAAAATTTGCCCAGTTAAGGACAAGAAAAGACTTTGGAATTTGATCTCATTTTTAATACAAATGTCTTCATGCTTTTTAGGAAACACTGCTTAAAATGACATTTACATTGGATTTAACCACTGTCCTGCAATGCAATATTAGCCCACAGGGGGCTTGCTACTGGTTTGTGCAGAAATGACAAGTCGCAGGGTGTTTCACCTCTTTCTTGCCAGCTGCTAATTGCATTACAAGATGCTAACTTTAAGCATATGCAAGTCTTATTTCCAGCCTCCAAGCAGAGAGGCAAGTCCAGAGAGGTGCTGTGCACCTGCAGCTCCTACACAATTTGCTCTAATCAGGTTATTCTCCCTCTCCTGGGTGCTTACAGGCAGCCTGTTATCTTAGCAGTTGGGTATTTTAGTTCAAATCCTAATATTCCCTGTTACTGCAGTCAAATAACTCCATCCCCATGTGACTGGCAGGGTGTGCTGAAGCTTAGTTACTTGCCCAAGACCACAGCAGACGTTTGTAAGGGAGCACAGGTTTGACCCAAGACGTGTCAGAGCTTAACCGCTGTCCATCCTTACCCCCTCTCTGGAAGCCCGTGAGATCCTGTTGGTGGTTGAATTACAGTAGCGTTACCAAAATACACAAGCCAACCCTTAGACTTTTTCCAGATAAGAAAATTCAGCAAATACAGCGGTAACACGCTTGGGCTTGATCTCGTGCCATTTGTAAGAAATATTTCTTCCTGATCTGCTGGCTTATTACTATATCATGCTATCCCGTCTCTTCCCTTCGTCCCAGGCTAAGGTATTGGGTCTACTCAGTGTTTTTTGCTGAGATGTCTTTGATGTCTTTTACGATTTCTCATAGCCAGAGGAAGCTTCTTTCTCGCACTTCCTCACGCTGGACATTCGGGTTGAAAGACACGGCACTTAGGATTTGGTCGTGAGTGAGGTGCAAAAAGTAAACAGATGTTGTAAGTGAAGAAAACTAAATTACATCATGGAATTTCAGGATTGTTTCATTTGGAGTCACAGCTGGGAAGTTATTAGGAACAGAAATAAGGACAAGTATTTTCTTTCACTATCCAATTTTCATCCTGAGTAAACTTGCCTGAGCTCATCTTAAAATTGTGCGGCAACAGTCACCTCTCAGCCACTTTCTCATTCACCTTTTCTGAGATTGTCAAACCCGTCAAACACTGTCATTGGGCTGTGAGCTACAAGTTTAGGAACGCCTTTACAGTCTGTGGAGATATGTGGGTGCAAGATGGCCAAACACAGGTGTCTACGCTAGGGTGAGCAGACACACGTACCTCCCATGTAAACATCTAAAGTGCAGACAGCCTAAATTTAGATATCTGACTCAAGGGTAAATCTTTCCTGGAGCGATAAGAAGCACTTCATCGGGATCCAAGACCAACAGAGGTTTGATGCTGGAAAACTCATGCCGCTATGGGTTTTCTGCTCTTTGTATTACTGTTTCCTTTCCAAATTCATGAAGATGAAAGTTAAGCTGTTCCTAGGTCTGCGCAGTAATTGCACAGTGGAATATAAACCAGCTGCCCTTGTAACTTGTGAATAAAAATAACAACAGAGCTGGGGAATTCAGATCTCACAGTTCAGCAGGAGCCTATCCACTAATCCTGCTATGACTCTACTCTCTCGACAGAAATATCATGGTGTATGAATTGACTTGCATGAAGACCTTGTACTTATTCATTGTTCCTGATCACTTGTTGAATGATGCCAGGTTGATAAATTACATTTGAAACATAGTCTATAACTGGCCGGCTCTTCTTGAGCAGGGTACGTTTTCAGATAAGCCACACCATCAATTTTGACTGCTAGATGCTATACCTCGAAACTTCAGCAGTAGGTTGGAGAGTGGATGAAAAAATATTTTTGTAAATATAAAGCAGAAGGTACCAGACTGACTGTTTCTTGGCAAAGGAGATGCAGACTGACTGCCTGTGCCCACACAAGAGGCTGGAAACCAGTAACAGGGCTGGCTTCAAATTAGAGCAATTCATGTTCTGACTTGGTTAGAGAAGCTTACGTTTTCACTGGTTGGGGACCACTAAATCGGTGCAATGATCTGGACTGAGATTAGAGCAGGTTATTTTACATAAGATAAACAATAATTTCTGGGATGATATCGACCAAAAAGATTATGCCAGCTCCCTTGCCAGAAGCATAACATAATTCTGAGATCTGCTGTTCCCTGCTCAACAGTTTCCAGGCTCTTTGTGTTAAGGGTTCATGCATCAATCATTCCCCTACTGCCCCTTCCTAGCTGCCATAAGCATCCTGCATTCCTTTATAACTCCATTTATTACAGAAAATCTGTAGGGAGCAAAGGCTGCTGCTTCCTCCTCTAACCTTTCTACACTGGTACTATTAAAAATCCAGAAATCTCCATGGGAACATGACTTTGTTTTGGATGTTGGGTTCCCTTTCTTCACCATTATCGATGGGAGTTGACGGCCCTGCACTCACGAGCATACCCTGCTGATGCACAGCATTGCAGTAAGACTTTGCAACAAGCACGTTCACGCTCAGGGTAGGTATCACCAGGTCCTGGGGGCTGGGCTCCTGCGAGGGCAGAGCAGCGCTCTTCCCTTCCCCGCTCACGTGGACGCACGCCCCAATGCTCACCAAAGCTGGAATTGAGACCCGCAGTAAAAATGTGAATGGTATATATAAACTGTCCTATGTCAAACACAGTCCTTCATGAATAATTTTTCTTGCAATTTAAAGTGAAATGAGGTGAGCCTGTCAGAACCTATAGTTCAATAAATTCAGCACTATTATCTATATTTTTGCTACGCAATATATTAAAAATAATTTTACTTGGGAATCATGCAGCTATAAACATTTTAAGCCTTGAATTACTTCCTCCCTCTTCTGCCAAAAGACACACAGTTAAACAACATGATGTAAAAAAGTCAAACGTTCTGGATCTTCCCATTTTTCTCCTCAAGTTGGAATGCTGAAGGTGCAAGTGTACAAGCTCTTTTCCACAGCCATGAAGGCAAGAACTCTACTTTCCTTCCATGCCAGTCTCAGGCAATAATGCCCTACAGTCCCTATAGCTTGTTGGGACATTAGATAAACGGAATCTCTTTTGATTAATAACAGCTTTGTCAATATTCATCATCTGTGAACATATACAGAGGAAGAGGTCAGGAGAAGGCAAAGTGCCAGCCCTTCCCTTCTGTTGTTAATATTCTTGGAATTCAATAACAGTAAAAGAAACAATTATGTGGACAATTATTTCAGTGTTTCCTTTTACAACAATATAAAAGGTACAAAATGAACATTTTTGTACGATATACTATATTCACTCTGATAGTATTCTGATGTTTTCAATTACTCTTGTTTCCAAGATTACATTGCACAGATAAAATAGTCATCTTGGAGCATTAAAAAACAAAACAAAAAACATCATTCTCCATTTATGTAAATTTTATTCTTGACAATTATAATGAAGGCCACATAGAGAAGTTAGTGCATTTGTAACATCATTCTATTCATGCCTTCATTTCTTAGGCTTGATTGTTCAAAACTCCACTGAATAATTGAATGAACAGATGATAGCACACAAGAATATTTTCTTTTAAATAAGACATTTAATTATTATGTTTTATATAATATGGAACATTAAAGTCACTTGGAAACAGCTTCAAGAAAAGGCTTTTTTAAAAAATGTGGGTTTTGTTCAAGATTATTTACTTTGGGTGGACAAGTTTTGTAGAAGTGCCCAAGTGATTTAGGAGCTTAAATCCAGGAATAAGCCAATGAAAGAAGAGCTGGTAAGATACCTAAGTATCTTTGTACAATGTATTTTAAATAATTTTGAACAAGCAAAGATTGAGAGGAAGACAAATTTGTCTAGAATGTAAATAATTTGTCCATTAATTACAAGATAATTTATGTGAAAAGTGAATGAATTTATATACATATATATGTATGCCTCAAATATATATCTGAATATTTTTTTAATGTCATGCGTATTACAGTTTCTATTATGCCTAAATTCATGTCCCTAATTCAAAGAGGATCTTAGGAAAAGAATGTTTTTCTATGAAGCAAAACAAGATACAGAAGTAGCCAAATGAAGGCTCACCGAGGAAATAGAAAAGAAGGTATTACTTGAAGGGAGATTTACTTTATGGCCTCAGCTAAGCTAGCGATGTTTACACTTGCAAGGTCTAAACCTAGGATGAAGGGAATACCACCGTCTACGTTACCATGTTGAGGAGAAAGCAGCAGCAGCAGCAGAAGGGCCACTGTCAGGGACAGGCAGAGGAGCATCCTACGGAGGTGTATTTTGTTTCTCTGTGCACACAGAAGATACTTGGGCTGAGTGGAATTGATCAAAATTTGCCAAAAAGGGGTGAGAGCCAGCGAACTGAACTTTCTTACCCTTTCACCATGAAATTTAGTGAACAAGTGCAGTTTTGTTTTGAAGAAGTTGTTTTGCAGTCATTTCATTGACTCATTAAAGTTGAGGCCCCATATATAAATATACTTTACTGGTACCAAATACAGCTGGGTAAGTTGTGGTGAAACACTTGGGAAGCAGAGAGCCGGTGCAGGAGAAGTTGTGCCCAGGATACCCCACCCTGCAACAGAAGTGAGGGGCACAGGACCGAAGCGGTCGAACGTGCAGCATGCCCCTTGCTCCTCCTGCCCAACTCTCCTTCCACCTCTGCCTGCCAGGCACGATCCTACCGTGCTCTCCTCTGCAGCAAGCCTGCAACAACTAACCAGGGAACAGCGAGCCAACTTCATATCCAGCCTACCTCTTCACATCAGTGAAGTTACAATGGAGATTAATTTAACCCAGTATGTTTTGGTCTATTATTTCAGTAATTGTTAGGTTTTACTGAGTGATCTGGCACTCAGATTTGCTTGGATTGTATTCTCCTCTGCTCGTACAGTTCCTGCTCAGCAATAGCCAGACTTAGAGCTCTGTTTGTGTCCTATCTCTTTTTTTCAGAAGAGCTACTTTTAAAACCTGGTGCTGACTGAATTTCTAATCCTTAAAACATTTGCAGAAATAGAGATTTCATCCCACACAATGGATTATCTGAAAGAAAAAGAAATATTGGCACAAATATCGCTCTGGCTGGGGTTTATTCTACAGCAAAGCAAATAATCTGAAAGAACAGAAGTCTGGTGGCCTGACTCCCATGTGTAGGTAGCATTGATGAGTAACTTCAAATTTCTATCTGCAATAGTTAACTGTAACTTCAGCTAGTCATCTTGTGCCTTAAATAGACCAGAAAGTTTTTTCATTACAGCATGAAGATATGCCAGCTTTTGAAAGCTGACTCTCCTTTCAAGAAACTGTAAGTAAATTTTACAGCCTTTAACTTGACTATGGTCTGACAAAATCTGACCGTTTTCAAGTACGTCTCTTGTGTGTTTTGTAGTTCTTCACCCCAGGTAAGCAAAGGTTTTTCCATGAAGTGTGGACACTCAGGTTTATCGTGCTCAAACACCATTCCTTGTGCCCACAGCCACAGGGTTGGGTGCTCAGGATCCCTCCAGACCTGGATGCCTTGGAACTCGCTATGGGCTACCACCGTGCGTTTGATCTCGGACAACCATAGACCTCAGAACTGGCACCTATGCCAAATGCTCTTTGGGCTCGTTGGAAGAAGCAATATGGCAGGTTTGGCTGAAACCACGCCAGTCAGAGGTTGTCCTGACTGCAAACACAAGGACTTTGTTACGTTGTGTGTGCGAGAGGCAGGAAGCTTTGAGATGCAGCAGAGTGTAATCCAGCATGAAAGACAAGTTTTAAAGCACAGACCTGCTCTTGAGCCAAAGAACTAGGGATATCTGAACAAAACAAGTCTTTAGAACATTCGTATGTGAATAAAAGGAGAATACACCTGACCAGTATTGCTATTATTAGAGTATTTGATACAGCCAGAAGAAAAACAAACTTTGGGGAACAAAGCATTTGTACCATTCTGAAACAGAAGCGAAAAACTTCCAGATAAGTACAGGTGGAACACTTGTGCAGAGTTCAACTTAACATGTTGTTCAATTAGCAAGTTGGAGAGAAAAATGTAATTAGCATCTCCTGAACAAAAAGGATTGTTAGCAAAGAAAGAGGTGGTAAGACCCTATGGGATATGATACAGTTATGTATTTTCAGTATTGAAATCTGCGGTTTATAAAAAATACAAGTGCTCAGAATAGTAAAAGAAATTATGCCTAATCTTATAATATATAACATAGAGGAAAAAGGGCATTAGTTATTCCAGTCATTGTCACACTTACTTCAATAAGAATTTCAGACTTAAGTTCTAAAGGTAAAGTATAAGTTCTAAAATTAATTTAATTTTAGAGATTGAAATTCTGAAGTTTAATTTCTAAGAATTTCCTCAGTTGGCAACACCAGGACTAGAGGCTGATAAAAGTAATGCAGATTTCAAAGGCAGGTCTCCTAGCTCAAGTGTGCTCTTCAGTTTTGTATTTAATCTTCACAGGTAGCCCAATCTGAGCAATCGTGTCATACCTTACCAGTGTGTTACAAGTTAGGAGCAGGGATTTTCTATGCAACCCAAATATAAGGTTAAACATGAAGACTGACAATTAAGGAGCAATTAACCTGTTTTTCATGTATTAAATCATTCACCAGAGAAAGCCACAGTGTTATTACTGGACCAACACTGTATTGTTATCAATTTCAAAACTGAGAAACAAACCAAAAAACCCCCTTGTTTGGAAAATCACTAAATAAAGCACAGAATCTTCCTTTCCATCACTTTACACAGATGAAAATAATCTGAGTTTTTGGAAGCTTCAAACAACAGCATGTCACTGAACTTCTAAAGGTAATGCAATGGCGTCAAAGAAATGTAATTGCATGTTTCACTGCATCTCACAGAGAAAATGAACTAGAATGATCTCACGGTTTATATGCTGACTATCTTACGATACACACCACCATTGCCTGGAGCCCTTGGCATGTGGCTTACATGCCCAGAACCTTGTTGTTCCCTCTTGGTTACAGTTCTCCGTGCCATTACCTATCTATGTGTTATTGTAAAGCACAATGTTTAGGGCTAAATTCATGAAGTCTCCACCAGCTCAAGCTTTGAAGTCATCATGCCAATGGCCTTTCTGGTGACACTAAGAGCCATCGTTCCGTCTTCATTGTCTTAAACATTCCAGACTTTTAATTTGTACCAAGTACTACCAAAATCTCTTTCTTTGCCCTTGCAGGTTTGGGAAAGGCAAGGTAACAAGGAAAGGTAGCATGCGTTTTTAATTCAGACAACGGATAGAGTTGACAAAAAGACAACAAACTTTTGGACAAAATCTCTTTATCACATCCCTTCCTTACAGATACATACTTACTACTAAAGCAGGGAAAAAAGCGAAATGCCAGAGCTGGTGAAAGGACTATGTTACTGAAAGCTTGACAACTTTTTCCAGTTATCTGTTGGCCTAATAAAAGACACTGCAGTCTACAGCCCCCGCAGTCCTGCTTCTCCTTTTCCCTGACACAGTCAGGGCTTCAGCACTGCTGTGAAATGGCATTACTCTTCTGATTTGTGATATTTTGGCATATCGCTGTTTAGTGTCTTTTTATACCTGCAGGAAAAAAAATGTGATGGGTAGGGTACTAGAAAAGAAGATTTTCTATACTGACTCATAGCTAGGGTAAGCTTTTACAGGATGCTATCTGTTGTAGGCTGTCCAGAGCTAGGAACACTACGATGCAGTGAGCTTCTTGCTACACATCTATCAAGGTATGAAAGCTAGTTGTCTACCTACCTAGTGAAAATAACTTGAACTTTCCAGAGACTCAGGGGGTTTTCCTTTAGATCACAGCTGAAGTTACGGCTACCAAATAGAGTATGTCTGCAATCCACAAGGAGATGAAGAAAAATACATTTTGTCAGAGGAGGTTCTTTTAATACTGAAGTAATAGGAAGGAAAGAGGGCATAGTTCCTGAGGCAGAGCCTAAAAATAGCAGTTTAGGTTTTGCCTCCAAAAGAGCATTAAATACATGCTTAATTTTAACCACATGTGTGTTCCCATCTTGATTCAACACGATGTTTAAGCATGAAGCACATGCTTAACTGGGATTTTAAAATATACCCTTAGAGTTAAGCACATACGTGTGTGCTTAAAACCATAGAGATACAACTGCTCATGTCCCTACTTCTGAGCATATATTTAAGCGTCTTCTTGTCATTGTGCATAAGAAAATCAAGCGCTTTGTTACAGTAAAGGCTGCTCTACTGCCATGGAAAGCACTGCAGTGGTCCAAAGACATCTGCTGAGAGTGCTTGTTTCATTGCAATCCTCTGAAGTAAAGCCTGGGGTGTGGAAAATAGATGGAAGGAAGTAAGCATCTGGTTTCATACTGAATGTGTTCCTACAAGAAGATAGATTTTTTCCCAACTTCAAATCCTGAAAAGAAAGCCTCTGAAAGAAAGAAACTCAATGCAAAAGCCAACTGTGAGAGCAAAGGGTTCAAAAGAGCAGAGGAGACATTCTGTTAGGAAAAGGGAACGAGGTAGGACGTCCACCCAGAACTTGCGGCTGTAAAAATAACACCTTGTTTGATGGGATCTTTGAGGATTTGGGGTGATTTTTTGCAGTGACAGTGGACACTATGCAAAGCATGAGAGAGAAAACTCAGCAAAGACCCAAAGAGTCACTGTTTTGTCAGAAGGAATGGTGATACTGGTAACTGAGGATGAGTACGTTGAATCTGATAGTGATAAGCTCCTCAAGTGGACGTGAAATTTAAACAGAAAAGAGTTTGTAGAGTGAGGCTGCAGGGTGTATTCTCACCCTGTAGAGTGAGAATATAATCCTCCTGCCTTGCATATTCATCCACATGACACAATAGTGGGAGAGCTTCCAAGGTACTTATTAGCCAAAAGTGTGAATGTTGGCCAGATGGTTTCTTTGGATTCTGAATAGTCAAGAGGATTAGACCTGTGATTTATTGTGGGTTCGGTAAGATATGCAGCTACAATAGGCTTTGCTGCTGTTGTTTGGTCAGCTATGGTCGCATGTTCATGCTGCTCTTGTTTTACTAAATCGAGATGCCTTGGGTGAAATGGTGGACTTACCAGAAGCCAAAACAGCAGTAGCCAAAGACAGCTGAACAGATTGTCTTGCAGTTCTTTGAACTGTCTCATTGGTCATCTGAATATCTACTGCCAAATATAGCATCTTCCTTTATGTCATTAGCAAGAACAGTTAGTTTAAATTAAGAATCCAGAAAACAGCCCTAAATGTATTTCCTGAAGGCTGGGGCATGGACTCTGGCTAGTTCTTCCCCAAACATTTTGGCATCCATGGAAAGACTCCTTGAGGATTTTATTTTCTCTTTACTTAAAGTTTTTTAATTAACTGTACCAGAATGAAAAATCCTGCTTTTGTAATGTGTATCACTGGTTTACATACACGTTTAATACTTAACTCTATGATGGCCTCTTCACATTTTCAAAAAACATTTACAAAGCTGACTGGCAGAGTCCTTTTTTGTTCTCAGTTCACTTCACTGATTTAGTCTCCACTACTTGCTTTTGCTGACCAAACTCTCTGAAATGTAGAACTCACTAAAATTTTCTGACCAGCTTCGTAGCAGGAAACACACTAACGTTCACAGCATTCCATGATGCGCTCCAGTTTTCCATCAAGTACTGAAAGATATTTTATTGCTTTTGATAATATTCAACATATGATGTGAAAGACGCACATACATTTACTCTTTCAAAATATATATTTCCTCTTCTGTATTTACTCTATGATTATTCAATCATTGCACAAATAAGTGCATAGAGAGTACATGCAAGGTGCTGAAATTCTAAATTGGCAGCATTTGCAAGCCAGCGGACACTCACATTTCACAGCCGTGGATTGCCATGTGCACTACAGGGCCCAAAAGAGCAGAAATTATCAGGGATAATTTACAAGAAACAAGGTACAAACCCAGCTAAATCCCAGTGCGGTCAAAGTTAGATTGAATGTGGTGGCTTGCTGCAATAGTTTTTCAAACTATCTCCCCACAAAATCAGTTCACATTTACTGAAATTCCAAGATGAGATCAGCCCTCCATGACAATGAGAAACGATTCTACTAACATCAACAAGCTCAATTTAAACTTTTTGCATGGTTGCAGAATCTTTACAACAACGCGTTTGAATAGTGCTTCTATTGTTCTATTTTTTCAATCTCTGAAATAAATTTTCTTTTAACAGGCTTTCTCTTACAGTTCTATGAGAAGTTACCTAACTTTTTTCCATAGCCATCTTTAATTTCCAGTGGCAGTCCCATGACAAACTACTAATCTATCACTGTAATGAACTCCCAGAAATCTTCCCATGGCTTTCAACTATGTTCTAAAATTTCTGGGGAAAATCCATTTATGATGGAGAAAAGCATGTTCCAGATTAATTCTTCTGGTTTATTTGATATTTTTGTTGTACGACACAAAAATCTGACAGCCCTTGATCACCTAAATTCATTATGTGAACTGGAAAAAATGCATATTTTATGCAGTGGGTTCCCTGCTTCCACCATCAACAGAACACTGTAATGAACATTCTCCTAACAACTCTCACAGTTTTTGTAAGGGAAAATAAAGTTTGTGATTGTTTATGTCATATTCATTATTACAACATTTTTATGGAGTTAATCTGTGAATGAGTACCTCACATACCTCACCTGCAATTTCAGATGTGTTACTAGTTTTGACTGGTTATGGATATCAATATATATAACATGTACTTATGTATATCAATATATATATAATATGTCCATATATATCTCTCTCCATAAATACATGGTTACATGTATCCAATGTCATCTTTCCTCTTCCTGAGTGGATGAACGAAGACCTACTTTCAACTTCAGTTTAATATGGAATTTTGTTCCCTCCAAAACATTGAAACTAGTTTGCCATGAAAATTAATTCTAGTAGAATTTCCTTCCTCATATTCATCCCAAACAATAAACTTAATTTTGACCAAATGCTAATAGATTTTCTTGGCAGTTTTCACATAGCTATTCCCTTTGTTTTCCCCTGCTGATATGGCACTCCACCTAGCAAAACAGAGATAGATCGATATAATCAAACCTCTGATGACCATGCCAGAGAAAACACTGCTAAAATTACGAGCTGATTGATGGCAAAGCAGACCTTCTCCTAGATCTAGAAATAATATACCTGTGTCTCCAGTTCACAGTATTTAAATCAAATGTCAGATTTTATGTTCAATCTCTTTATTAAACACAAATACATGTTCTTTTTTAAAAAGTTATATTACGTCCTGGGCTGTTCCCAGAAAACTCTGTTGCACTTGAAACAAAGGTTGAAGTTTCTATCATACACCGCGTGGTTTAATAAAAGGAGCTTAATACGGAAATGAAACAAATCTACCATTAGAAAAATACGCAGAATCAAAATCCATTTAACTGAAACCTGAAGCTTTTTATATTTAAATCATAATACACTTACAGTAGCAGCTTCACTAAAAACTGTCCTTGTCAGAGATAGCCCTTTATTCTTTCTTCTATATTGCTTGTCAAGTAGCTAATTCAAGTAGCTAATTGTGAAAATAACTAATCCAACCACCATGTATTCCTTCAATTATTTTCTTCTTCATCCCTTTTCTATTCTTATTTCCATGTATTTTTTACATCATCTTTTAATTAGATTATAAGGACAAGCAATGTATGTCAGCGCACAGCACCCAAACCCAAGGATCTCTGATAATCTTCTATGCATCTAGGCTCAATAATAAACATAATACATAATAACAACAATATGTTGTTAATATATAAAATATATTATGATAATATATAATAACAACAATTTTCCACCATCAATAAAGACTTCAAAGAACACTCAATATGTTAAATAATACCATTTGGGTGAATAGACTATCAAATCTCATAAACTCTCTAAAAGGGTCCCTCCACATGATATACGAGCCAAGAAAATGCCATCTATCTTGGCATTTTTGAAGCAGGCTGTATAAAATGTTGTGAACTTTCCCCTTGGCCTTAGATAGTTTAAAATAATTTTTCGTGTAAAAACTACGAGCATGGAGACTCATGTATAAAAGAGGAATATTAGACAGCAGACAGTTCTGGTTGTCATAGCCTGACTTCAGCTGGGCAAAACTGGACATGAAAACTCTTGCAGACCTACTCAAAACTATCTGGTGGTTTACTTCACATTATGAAAAAAAAAGCTAAGCAGCTATTTTTGTGATACTTGGCCTTGAGTGTAAACATATCACCTCCAATGAATTAGCCATCACTAAGGTTTTTAATCACTTAGTCATACAGCAGCTGCACGCTTGTATTCTTTCATGAAGAGTGTCACTTTGAAAGAAGTCTCCTATTTTTGCAAGTGAAGAACAAGCATGTTTGATTTCAACAAAACCAAGTAACTAAGTTATTCTCGTTCAATTAAATTCTAGGAAGAAAGAATATAAAATCTCCAAGTGGATACATTTTCTTTAGCATTCTTCCATTATTGATTCAGCAAATTTGTTCCTGAGTGAATTGTGACACTTGTTGCATCTCTCTGAAGACATTAGCTGCAGCACATCAGCACCACCCAGTAACCGTGGGTTTAGAGCTGCCGATAGCCTGAGCCCAGGCTCCATATGCCAACTCTTCTTCCAGTGTTTCTTTAGAATATTTTTTCTTGATTGAAATTGTTCAGAAGACAGAGACTGATACTTGTTCTGTAGGTATTGAGGAAAATGGTAACTTCTTGAAATACCAAAATAAATTCATATTTTATTTCCCATGACATTTGGGAAATGACTGTAGATACTCCCATTAACTGGGAGCACAAGACACTAAAACCTTCCATGGCACTCCTTCCTGCCTTAGAGGTCAATAAGATTCAAGTTCCCAGTGACTCCTAGGAAAAGGTCTGTAATATTTAATTCAGTATCTGCTAGAATTAACTAAGACTTCCAAATCTTCAGTCTCTATTCAAATGTCATCATTTACATGAAAAAGATGTTTGAAACAACAGCAATATGATTTGTAGAATTTGCAAGCTTTGTCCTACCTTTGCACAGATAAAAATATTAGTTCAATGCCAAAAATACAGACAAAACTGCTAATGAGAATAGAGCCATAGAAATTAAAATGATCACATCTGAGATGGAAGCAGTACTCAAAAACTTTAATGTGCTCAATCTGGGAATGATCTCCAGCCCAGATGACTTAAAGAGCTGGCACAGTAAATCACCAGTCTATCAAACAAGTAGCACAAACATATTATTGAAGCATGGCAAATGTGGACATCTTTTAAGAAAAGCTCAGCAGCCACCGAACCATTAGCTAGACTTTAATATACAAAGTTTAAAAGTAAGTTTTGAAGAAAACAATAATTAAGCACATGGACATAAGTGGGAGAATGACTTATGAAAGACAGATCATGTTAGACAAATCTAATGTTTTCCTCTGATAGGAAACCTTATGATTTAAGCAATCTAGACCCAGTGTGACTGGACTTTGGAAGTGTTTGATAATCTAACACAGAAAAAGTGGTAGTTAGCTTGAAAAAACATGATATTTAACTAACAGAAGAGGAGCTGACAGTAAGTTTTCTGAACGTACTGGTTGAATATAACCCACAATATTCATCAAGGATTAGTGCTGGAACTGATCTTACTGCTTATTTCAACAACAATCTCTGTAGTAAGGGGAGGAGTACGCTAATGAAATGTTCCAGTGACAAATTAAGGGAAGTAATGGCAATGACAGGAGCATCATACTGGAAGATCTGCTCAATGAAGACCAAAGCAATAGCAAGGAGATTAGGTTTAATAATACATAATGAAAAATATACTTAGTGAGGGATTCACCTCATCTAACAGAGCCATCCGGAAGACAGGTCTCTAGTCAAATGCAGCTAGATAGGGAACCCTCCAGAGAGCGATTCATCACGGCTATTGCTGACACCTCTTTTTGAGCTGAGGATCCACATCTGGCCTGCTAAGATTAGGTAAGATGAGTCTACCAGTTTGATAATCGTAACAAAAAGGCTATAACCTGACAGACACCAGTTAGAAATAATACAGGAGAATGATCTAGACATACTACTCAATTGCAAGATAAATACCAGTTATCAATATGATATGGTTGTAAGAAATCAAAATGATCCTAGGATGTGATCCAGGTTATTTCTAGCAGATGTACGCAACCATTAATTGCACTGTACAAGATGCTACAAGGGCTATATGTGGAACGCTGTATGCAATTCTAGTCAACCTGTTCAGAAAAGATGGATTCAAGATGAAAAAAAGGCAGGGAAAGGCTACTTAGAAGGGAATGAAGAATCTATCATGCAAGGAAATTAATGTTTATCCTAGCATGATTAGTATTACTATTCATAAACAAACTCAAGAAGCAAACACAAGAGAGAAAGCACTACGTAAGTTACAGGATGACACTAATAACAAAAATATTGTCATGCTTACGTTTACATAAGGAATTAAAAGACTTTTTTTTTATCAGTTGGAGGACTGAGTTTCTGAAGCAGATTTCCAAAGAGAGCAATACAGTAAAATTCCAGGGAGTTTTAAGAAAATTCTCACACTTTGTGGAAGAAATTACATGGTGTGTTTTTCTGACATAGTAAGGGGTGATCAAGAAATTTTATCTTCCATATTTGAAATAAGAATTTAAAATAGAATTAAAAAATTAGTTGAAATTTTGACATAAGAAAAATAAGGGCATTAAACATTTCCCAAAACACATTCACAGTTAAACGTTTCAAATACATCCTTTATGAAAAGTTATGTTATGATGTTATCTCACAGCTCAAAGCTTCTTCCTTTACTTGGAAAATAAGATTTGTCTTCAAACATTACAGTGGACTTGTATTTGAACTGGTAATTCTGATATCCATACAGTTATATTTACGACTACTCACAAATTCTGAATTAGAAGAAAGAACAGAGAAGAAATAAAACCCAAAGGAAGAAAAGAACAGTTTGTTTCGTACATAAACTATGTTGATTCAATTTAAAATCTAAAGAGAAATAACCTCTGTTACCCTGACAAAGGGGTTGGTCCTGCAACATAACCGCACATGCAAATCGTCAGTGAAGACACTCATCAGCACACCGAATTCGTCCAGAAGCCTAGACACTTCACATACATTTTTGTTTGTGTTAGTGTGAAATGTACATTTTAGGTGGCACAGCTCATTCCAAACATCTCCTACCTTCATTTTTCAGCTTTGTGAGGAAAGCCATAAATTATATTATTTTAAGTAGAATATTGTGCTGTACTTCAGTCAGCAACTAGATGACGAGCAGTAGACAAACAATAACAATAATGTTTGTTTTACTGGCTTTTCACCAAGTAAATCAGCTATGATACACCTCCAAACAACATTTCCCTATCATTTCATGGAAAAAAAAGTATTTTAAAAATGTTTCCAGGGGAAAAACATTTTTTCCAGATGCTGGTTCTTTCGGAAATATTAAAGATACCTGCTGAAATCTTTATAAGAAATTGCTTTATTGCACATTTTGTATTCTTAGCCAAGCTGTCATCACGACCTATGCATTTCCATAACTACCTACATATGCCCATTTACTTGACTGAAGTAAACGGACAGAACTAACTTCACTGTAGTTTGACTCAAAAAGAAATTTTTACATGACAAACTTAAATGGCAAAAAAATAAAATACATGGAAAACCTCTTTTGAATTAAAAAATACCATGTAGGATGATGCTTTGAACGGAATACTTTATTTTTTTAAACAAGATTTTTGTATGTTAAAATTCTCTCTTGTGGACCTTCCTCACTTACAGAACCTACTGTAGTCTTATTAAGAACAAAGTATCACCAACTACCTCTGCTGCCAATGAACACAGTGGACGGTTACAGCACGCAGCATTTCCAACTGGGCCACGACTGCTCAGATCCGTGAAACTGATGATGAGCCTGAAGGAGTTAGGAAATCCATCACCAGAAAGGTCTAACAGAGACAGCCCTAAGCCCTGCAATTACAAGGGAAAGCAGGCAAGAGGAAACCCACTGCCCCTGCAGTGTGCTGGTAGAATACATGTACGCACATATTTTCACCGTGAACGTGAAACATTCCCTGTACCTACTGGCCTTTTTCCAAATCCACTGTCTTCTCCCTAATGGATTAAGGTATTGCGTAGCCATTAAAACTACGCAGTATGTCCTAAAATGATGACATTTTGTTTTAATTGAAATCAAACATACTCTTCCACTAGGGAATAAGAAAGCAAACCCAATTTTAACAGGAATTCACAGAAGTACAGAAGAATATTTTTCTCCCTCCTATATTATCTTCCCATGGAAATCTGAGAACAAATATTTTTGAGGCAATAGATGAAACCTATTCTTAGTTAAACTGTACTGAAATTAGTGAAGTTATATTAAGTATTAATTTGGTTCCTTTGTTTCTGTGGAAATGAGACTGTACTGGGTAAGTTTACTAAACTACACTACTCATCATAAACTTCACAATATGTACCTATAGATTTAGCCTCTAAAATAAAGTTTATTGATAAAGGGAGTCTACTCTAAGTCTACTCTAGAATAACTTTGTGAATATTATTATTCTGGAAGAAGAGTGCTATTTTCTAAATTGGCTTTATATACTGTAAAAATTAGTTCAGATGATAAACCAAAAAGAGACATCTCTTTTCTGTAAAGAAGCATCCCTGCAGAATGTGTTTCTGGCACAACAATTCCTCTTTAGAGTCACATTCTGGTTTACTCTGAATGATGTTTCCTCCTTACATAAATCCTAATATGCTCTCTCAGAATTTCCCTCCAAACTCTCAAGCCACCAGTTCCAAAACCAGTCATATCTGAGAAGGGAAGAAAGGTGAAAGCACAATTTTTGTTTCTGTGGACAGGCTGGACATAATGAGACTGCCCAGGAGCTGCAAAAGGTCAGACTTCTGCCAGCAGAGAGGCTGTAGCTCGTTAGCTGTTGGTATTGTAGCAATCATGATCTCTCGATTTTCTGGGCTTCAAAGAAATGCTGTGGACGCTGTTGAGTGCTAGTAATAGCTGGACGTGACAGCGACAGATATCCCATTGGTCAAACAACTTACAATCCTGCAAACAAGGAAATCACCCATCTCTAAAACACTTCCCTAAACTGGACAAGGCAATGCACACTGACTGCTCCCTAGGCTGGTTACATCGAAAGAGTGTACCTTCAACTACTTCTTGCTAAGATGAAACTGTTTTGCGGAAATAAATGGTTCTGAGCCAATTAAGAGCTCAATTGCTACTTGTTAGATGTTAGAAAATAGATTGCTTAGCTCACAACTGTAATTCTGACCGTACACTCAGAACTTCAGTTATCAAGGTTAACTAAAAATTAGGTTTGGGCTATTTTTTTCCCTCTCTGTACCCTCCTCTCAGGAAAACACAAAATCCTATGACATTCCTACTGATCTTGGACAGTCCATGATATCCACATTTTACACTATGTTCCTGTCACGTACATTTTTCAGTCCTCAGACCTCATATTGTAGTGCAGATCTCTTGTAACAGAAAACGTGAGCGCAGAATTCGACAGTCGTTATGAATTTCTACAGCAACAATGTTTTCTGAAACTACTGACAATGAAGCACTACTTGTACAATCTCCTCTGATCAGAGTGCGCCGGACTCTTACACGCTCTGCTAGACTTGAGGAAGAGATATAAAATCCTCAGCTCAAAAGATGTAAGGGCCAGATCTTGACAAATGTTTTATTCTTTGTTATTAAAGAAACACATTGATAAATATACAAGCAAAACCAAACATTTCAGCTGCAAAAGAAGAGCAGAATAATGTTAAGGGAAAAAGCTGACAAAGAAATGTCAACTGTAGAGTGCTGAAGTGTCACAAAGCTTAAAACAAAGTGCCAGAGGTACAGGTGATGGAAGTGGCATGTCCTCGCTCTCCTGAGAACTGTGTGCTTTTCTCACTGGCTCACAGACTTTTCAGCTGAGATCCAGATAAGATTTTAGTTGTTTTAAGACCTATTTAATCCCATCAAAGTCAGCAGTAAAACTTTACAATGATTTAACCAGATGTCTTATAGGACTTGGACACATCCCTCAGGATGTATCATGCAGTCCCACCCTCCCTTCTAGGAAAGCCTTGTTGCTGACAGCATCTTCTGTTGAAACGGGCATTTTTGAAGTGGGCAGCTGTTGTGACAAAAGGACAGGGGACAGGACACTCCAAACACTCCTGAAGACATCAGTGAAAGCATTTTGATCTGCAAAGGCCAAATTTCTTCCTCCAGTTCATCCCCTCAGACTTCTGCCACTAAAGTTTGCAGCAAGGATTTTGAGGTTCTTCTTAGGAAATTTCTTGGTTGCTCTTTCTTTGTCCCCAGAAGTTTTACGATGGTGAAAGATTTCAGTCCTTACTTAAACCTCCCATTTGTTCCAATGAGTATTTAGTTCTAATGAGAATTTTGACCCAATGACTGTGGGATTTAACTACTAAAAATATTTACCGTTTTCACAACGTACTACAGATTCAAGGTTCCTCACAAATGTGAATTAGCCTGTACATACTTGTGAAGCAAAAGAGACTTAAAAATGTCTATAATTATAAAATAAACTACACACTATAGAAAATATATATATTTAACTATATAATTCAGCCATAAAAATAGTTACTGATGTCACAAAGTCAAGTACTTCAACTATAGTTCCATCCCCTTGTTTTTTGCCTTGTTTCCTGAATGAAGCAGAATATAACGGGGAAGCACAAAGGGATGTATTAGAGGTTGCATGGAAACTATAAGCTTTTTTTGTGCTTCATTTTTCCACTTTTTTTAGTGGGGGGGAGAAGCAAACAGTTTAGTGGGTTGGGGGTTTATTCTATACAATTTATTAAGTTCAGCTTTGTTCCACCCCTGCTTCATCACAAAAACCAACATAGCAGCTCTGGATGACATCTCCTTCATCTACAAGATTAGCAGGAGGGAAAATAATTAGACTATCTTGGCCCAATCTAGTCATCTCAGTTGTCTCCACCTCTTCTCAAGGGTGTGCCGTCACAGATGTGAGGATGCATATTGGTACCATTGGGTAGGTCTGGAAGCCTTTCATAAGCCTTTTTTTTTCATTCTCACCCCCAGTTTGGTGTTGAGCAAGTTCTTACCTCATGGGATGCCAACAGGGTTTGGATGGTGTGGCTCTGAGGCATGACTGAGGAGACAAGCTTGGTCCTCCACTACGCTCCATCAACTCTCTGTGGTGTCCGAGCTGAGGCTCCACTCTCTGGCTCTGAGGGCAGCGTGGCCCTAGGCACAGAGAATATTCTTGTGTATTTAAGCAGCTGCAAGTGAAAGAAGAGCAATAACGATTTTTACCAGTTTATAATTCACCCAACCTGAATCCTGACATATCTCAAACATTGAGGGTGTTATGTTAGACTTTCTCCCAAAAAACACCAGTAGTAACTTTCTCACAGACATGCGTTATATAGCCTAAAAATACATGCCACTAACATCTCTGTCTGGAACAAACACGTCTAAGTTTTTTTCTTAGAACTGCTCTGCAATACCTGGACTTCGTTTTGGTGAAGGGTCCCTAAATTTACTACTGCTAGCTCGCTGACACTTCCATGGACTATTGGCATAGTCACACACAAGTGGCAAGTTCGTATATGGTACAGCTTCACAGGGCATGGGCTGGGCGTCCTGGCGTTAGACTACTTTAAAGAAACTCATCAGGTTTTATCTTCCTATTTCTGACCTTGTGAAAACTATTGACTTGCTTTTCTATTCTGGTGGTTTAGCACTCAATAGCTGAAACACCATTATGAATAAAGTGAAGTGTAATATTTTATAGATGTGTGTGGCCTACAGTCCTCTGCCCATTCTCAGTCTTAAGTAGCAAATAAGTGAAGGGGGGTGGAAACAACTGCAAGGTGTTATCTCTGGGCAAAACACAGATATGTTCTTGATTCAGTGCCAAAAATACCCAGTTTTTGAAAATTACCTCTCACTACACATTACTTAAAGCATATCCAAGTAAAGAAAGGCAACACCCATGGGAGGAGTCATTAGCAATAATGTCGTGGTTTCAGCCTCATTCCTTTAAAAATGACTCACCAGAAAAAAAGCTCAGCAAAAAAGACCTCTGTCTTAATTATTGTCCTGGCCCCAACATGGCTCTTTTTGTCTGCTTGTGCAGAGCCACCACGTGAGGAACTTGCTGAGCAGCAGAGCCTGCACCCTTCTCCCCTGCTCCTGGGCAGCCACTGCCCTGCTGGGAGGGAAAACGCACTGCTACGGGGCGAGATGCGGGACGGCGCTGCACTGAGCCCTGCGGCTGAGCATGGCCAGGAAAGCCCTGGGAGAAGAACCCTCTCGTAGACAGGTTGACACGGAGAGCCAGGCAGTGGCAGCCATTCCATCAGCACCGCTTGCAGTGTTGGACAGGAGAGCATCAACGCTGTAGCTGCAGCCAGCTTCTGCAGCACACAGTTTTGACACAGGCATTAATTACTTCATCACATGCCATTTTTTCCAGAGGGCCCCTGCCTGGTCCCGTGCACGGAGCCGATCGTGCTCACTGAGCAAACTGCCATGCAGCCACTTGTTCTGTCGCCGTCATTTGGTGCATGGCCCTAGGACTCATTAATGGCACCGTATGCAGGCTGTGCATGCCATGCCACTAGAATTAGCAATTTCCACATGGGTTCTTCCATGCCATCAGTTATTGTAGCAACACAGCACTTCATAACATTAATCAATTTATTTTCAAAATAGTCTGATAAAATTTCCAAAGAGTTTATCTGCAAATCCATAAAGAGTATCCATTGAACATGTGCACACTCAACTTTTTCACGGGTTTATGATAAGGCCACATTTTGATGGATTTTTATAGGAATGAAAAAGGGCACAATCATAGCCCCCAACTGGAACAAAATGCAGTCTAGTACTTTGCTATCCTGCTATTAAAGTCTACAGACAGTAGACTTTCACAGGGTGAAAAAATTTCTTTGGAGACATATAGTTAACGGACGCATTCAGGAACCTCAAGATGTAAATTTTTGTCTAATGTTCGTACTTGTAACACCACTTACCATGTTAACAGAGCACTTCAGCTAACATCGCGTGGTTCCAAATTGCTTCACATGTCTTCTGAGGTGGTAAAAGGCCCAACTGCCAGCAGCCCCTCTCGGTCCGCAGCAACATCTGCACTTGTGAATTGTCCATACAAAATGCTGTGGCACACTGAAAACTGAACATATGGGGACAGTATAAAATACAGTGGATTAAAATTGCAAAATAAATAATACTGGGGCCAGTACGGCAGTTGTGTTATTCCTTTCCCTATTTAATTTAAAAACAAAACCCCATAGCCCATTATTAACCGTAGCTTCTGCATTAATTTTCAGTCTGCCAACCTAGCGTACTCCAGAAAGACAAGGTCTTGCTACAGAAACTAGCTTCACTTGTGTTACTATGTGTGAAGTCTTACGTGTCACCGTAAATTTACATTTTGTGGTTTATTAATATTTCACTGTTGTGAGGTGAATAATTATATTTACCTCTATTTTCCCTGAAAGTAGTGCATTTTTACATTACTTTAATACCACCAATGCTTCAGTTATTGCTAATATTAAAAATGGATTTAATTATGACTTGATTAATCCAGAACTAAAACATGGTTGATATCCGAACAGGCCAGGCACAAATCAGGTGTAATTTACATCCCTAATTATTACATTAACAATTTCTTTCTTCTGAAACACTGAAATGACACGCCCGGTATAATCATGATGAAGAGCAGCAGCAGGCCAGGAAATGTAGTAAGCTTAAACAAGGTACGCGCTGCACTGAAATAGCTAAGCACAACAGACAGAAATGATATCAATGAAGCATTTAGGAATTAGGAAACGGGGCTGGGACAGCCCTGCACATGGTGCAGGCCCATGATTTCTGAGATTCCCCGATCCTCAGGGGGAAATCTACGAGTCCCTCACCCGTGAAGGCCCGCCATCAGAGCATCACAGCAGCCCCGGCTCTCCTCTTCCTTTCCGTACGCGGGGAATGAACGTCGTCCAAACCGGGACTCATGAGGCCCTATTTTTCCCAGTCTAATCTCTACTAATGCTTCATTTCTTCAGTGGTATCTGGAGATCCTGGACGCCTTCCTGGGTTAAATAATTAAATAAAACCTCGTCTCTCCTCTGTGGGCTCATACTATTTTTTTTCCTCTGGTTTTCTCTGTATTGATTCACTTTGAGGGAAAAAAATAAATCTGCATTTTAAACAATAAGCAATTTGGCACCAGCCCTGTCTTTTCTTTGTACCCCGTATAGCGCTAAGACCGCTGTTGGTGCCAAGGGAATAATAACTCACAGATAAAAAAACTTCAATAGTAGAGGGAAATGGCTGTGCTTTGCGCCCTAGCAGCCTGCCGAGTCCCCTGACACCCAGCTTTGGGGTACAGCGAACAAGGAGCCCTCGCCACCAAAATCTTCCCTCTCCCCTGGTTCTGTGTCCCTTGCCATGCCCCAGGCCCCACCGGCCGGGGACGAGGGCACTGTGTACCTTTGCGTCGCCATCAGGCAGGGCCGCTTCGCTCCTGGGGGCTTTCCAGCCTCTCACCCTCCGAAAGCCACCCACGTCCCTTCGAGGGACCGGCGCCCTGGGGCTCGTACCACCCCAGCAGCCAGCCAGGGGCCTGGGCACATCCCTGGCGGGCGAGCTGTGGGCCAGGGAGCGCAGACCCCACACGCCCTGAGAAGAGCCGGCCTCCCCACGGCAAGGCCGGAGCCAGGCCCCTGAGGGGCCGCCGCCTGAGGGGAGGGCAGGCCGTCACCGGGCCCTGCCAGCTCCAGTCGGCCCAAGCAGCCCTGAGCCGCCCCCGGGGCCTGCCCCCGGCCCCTGCCTGTGGGCACAGGAGCTCCATTTTGGCCCAGGCTTTCTGGGGGTGCAGCAGAGGCAGGGGGTGCCCCGTCTGTCACAGCTCCCAGGCCCTTGCAGGACTTCCCGGGCGGGCTCAGGCCTCACTTGTGAGGTACTGACCTTTCTCTGAGGAGAGCTGCGCTGGTGGTGGAGCTGTGGCTGTCACCACCCCGCTCTGCCCACCCGCCAGAGGCCGTGGGACTGCGCCCCATCATCTGCATCGGGGCCACGGGACTTTGTGCCATCATCTGCGTCAGGGCTGTGGGACTGGGCCCCACCTGTGGTTGTCCACAGCTCCCAGCTTGCCTTCACTCATGGGGCACCCCACTCTTGCTGCTTCCCCACATCTACTCTTCATCTGCAAGGCGTTCAAAGAAACATCTACGGCAGGGAGCGCGATGAAACACACAGCCAGGTCCCAGCGGCTGTCACTGGTTTTGTTCAGGAACAGTTCCAGGCTCAGAGCCTCGCTGAACTCGGTACTCTGGCCATCGAGGCAGTCGTTGAAGACACATTGAAGCCGATATGCTAAAAGCAGTAATATTAACTGTGTACACTGTCCCTTAAATGCTCCCATAAGTCTCCTGAGGCCAAAATCCTGACTACCCACTTCTTCTGGCACCTACGGCATCCCAGTGTGCCTGTATTGTCTGGGTGACTTACACCTGCAGAGACCATTGCAGCGCTGTGAATACACGTCCCGTGCAGTGTCACCCATCTCTTACATATTCTCACACCATGTGCCAGGGTCTGCGAACAGGTCCCTTCTTCCAAATGTCATGGCTGGAGCAGAAGACAGAGCCCTCGTGGCAGTGGGTGCCACCTCCTCCTGGGAGGACATCTGCGCCCTTCCTCCCTGCAAGCAGGACGCACAACAGCTTTGCAAAGCTATTCTGAAATGGGTGCTCGGTAGCCTGCAGCACAGGCAAAATTACAGCAACTCGTGCTCAAGGAAGAAGGACAGAGCAGGGCCTCCTTGATGCATGTGCAACATGTGGTGGAATTGTCGTTGGAGGCACCAAACATGATGCTGTGTTCAGTAGCCACTGGGAATAGGAGAAGACTCCAGCTTGACTTCCACTAGGGCCAGCAGCTCAGCTAGAAGTGTGATGAGCAGGTGAGTGCTCTATCTGAACAGTTACTTCGTGTGAGAAATGGGGGTGCTGGTGGCTTTGGGGGCTCCTGAGGGAGAAGTCTATTGGAGCGGGTTATGGGCAGTTCTGATTCCAGAAACAAACCCAGCCTCCAGCTGCAGAGGGAGTCCACCCCTCATCTAAATGAGGTATCCTCACACCTATGTAAAACAGCCACAGGAGAACATCCGAGTTGGCAGGGGCACCCTCCTCCCCAGCGGCCACCTTAGCGCCCATTTCTCACTTGGCTTTAAGGCCACGCTGCAAGATGGCCTTGTTCACATCAATGTGGGGGACACTCCACGTTGATATCTGGCGGTCAGAGGGAAGCCAGCTTCTGGAACACTGCTGGGGGGGGGGACCAGCGCTGACCTGGTGACATTTTCACAGTTAAGAGTGATCAGGTATTTTTGTATTACACGGTATGTCTGCACTCTGTGCCCTTTGGAAAGGCCCTTATCTTTTAAGTCATGTCTGTTTTTCTCTCACCATTTCACCGTGGGCTACAAATGACCACATGTTCTTATCCAAGAGTATCTCTGAGCGTACTGCAGTGTGTGCATGGTGCACTGTGGAAAGAAGGACACTTTCCAGTCCAGGAGAAGATCAGGGGGAAGACCCAGATCAGTGAAAATGAGGCCTGAGACCTAGAAAGCTACAAGTTTTATAGGGGCTGTACGTGTGGCTGGTATCCCCCGCACAGGTCCCAGGGGCAGCAGCCTTTGCCACGCACCAACACAGTACCTTGGTGCCGCTTTCCCCATGGCACCCACCCACTTGACGGCCCTCCCCAGCCCCGCTCCGGGCCAGGACATCCTCCCCGGTCCCACAGCACTGCGTGGGCGCCTTCCTACCCTCTGGTTCCAAAAGGTTTATATTTATGGCACCTTTACTTTTCTATTACTGCTTTTAGGTTTACAGTTTCATCCCTAGGCCCAGCAGAGTAATGTGGGTGCAAGAAAACCTCCTGTCTGTCAGAGAGGGTCTCTCACCACTGTTGAGCAAGCTGCGGAGGGAAAGAAGCGGGGTCCACAGCTCTCCTGCCCCAGCCGTCCAGAGCAGCACCCCACTTGTTATTTCTCTCAATCCCTTCCAGGCCTGGGCCCTGCAGGCTGTCCGCTACCTGCACAACCTCCTTCCTTTGCTCCTTCCCCCCCCCCTTCACTCCCTTTGCCCTTTTCCCATTCACTTCTGCATTTTAATTTTCAGGAACTGTTTGCGCACCACCAGAATTCTCTGCTCCGCTCCTATTATATTAAAAAAAAAAAAATCAAAACACTCCCCCCCCCCCCCCCCCCATCCCGCCGTGCGGATCTTAGCAGCAGCCTGCACCCCCCCCCCCCCAGGTTCCTGTGCGGGGAGGGGGGCAATGCGGGGTGTCGTCGTCCGTCCGTCCGTGTGTCCCCCCCCCGCGCCAGGCGGAAGGGTGCCTGCCTGCCTGCCTGCCCCTCGGCCCCGGGCGCTCCCGCGGAGCACGTGGACGGGCGCCCGGTGCCTCCGCGGGCGCTGCGCGGTGCGGCCGGTCCGGAGGGCGCGGGGCGGCGCGGCCGGGGGGGGGGACGACTGTGTGCGGCGGGCCCCTCCATCTTGGTCGCCCCGTGCCGTGCCGTGCCGTGCCGTGCCGTGCCGTGCCGTGCCGTGCCGTGCCGTGCCGTGCCGTGCCGTGCCGTGCCGTGCCGTCCCGCCCGCCCGCCTCCCTCCCTCCCTCCCTCGTCATTGTCTGCGAGCGGCGGCGGCGGCGGCGGCGGCGGCGCTTATAAGGCGGCGGGCATTGCCCGGATGTGAGCGGCTGGCGATGTGTCTTCCAGGGAAAGATGCTATTATCCGCGTCTCCGCGGGGGAGGCCGTGGTGGTGAGGAGGAGGAGGAGGAGAGCGCTGTAAACTTGGAACAAGTTTGGGACGGGCGGCTCCGCGCTCGCTCTGGGGGTTTTGCCTTTTTTTTTTTTTTTAATTATTATTTTTTTTTATTTTTATTTTTTTTTATTATTTTTTAAAGAAGGACAGAGGGGAAAGTCCCCGAGCCGCCACGGCGCTCGCAGTTTGTCAGTCACCATGTGTTTGTAAAAACAATAGAGGGAAAAGTTGTCGGACCTTCTTTTCTTCCTTTCTTTTTGCCTTTTTTTTTTTTTTTTTTTTTTTTTTTTTTTTCCGGCTGGCTGGCGTCTCGGCTGTCTGGGTGGGGGAGCTGGTGGCGGGCGTTTGGTGGTCGGGAACCCCAGATCCCAACAAAGCCAGGTGTAGGGTGCCTGTAAAGCTGTGGAGTACCCCGGAGCAGGACTGACACTTACAGTACTTTTTCGTGGTTTTGGAGGGTCACACGCGTGTGAGATAATAAAGCACTTTGGCAGAAGATTCCTCTCTTCTTTTTTTTTTATTTTTGTTTTTTATTTTTGTTCCTTTTTTTTTCCCCCTTGGAATATTGTGAACATATTTGTGGCCATTTAAGGTAAAGTTACAATTTGCTGTTAGAGTAACTTGTCTGTGTTGGTTTTTTTTTTTGCCTTTTTTTTTTTTTTTGGTTTTTTAAATTGTCGATCCCAGTGTGTTATTTAAAAAGAGGTGCAGGTTAGTCGATGTGTAAATGCAAATAGTACACCGTGTGTGTGCACACATAATTGCTCGTGTGTATAAATATACATTATATGTACACGGTGTAATTACACGTGTGAGATACACACTAAGGTGCAAACGCTAAGCGTGGTAACTCGGTGCTTTATTTCCTACCGGAAAATGAAGTCGAACTAGTTTTTGTGGAGTGTGTCGGGCCTGCAATAGCAAAATGTAAAATAAAAGTATAACATGCTGAGGGGGGAGGGGGCCGCTGGCATCGTCCCCAGAAACTTGAGCGTAAAGCGAATCAAAGGGCTGATTTTGCAAAGTTTGCAGCAATGCTCTCTGTAAATCGAAAACCTCGGCTTTGAAATTTAGCTGTAGGCACGGGGGGGGGGGGGGGGATCACAAACAAACCAAAACAAAGCAGAATAAAAAAAAATGGACTGGATAATACAAGGGGAAAAAATATTGTTCCTCTTGGCAGTGTCTCCGCATCACGTGTATTTGCAGCCTCGTATAAACTCGCTTTGCCATGTGTATGTGCGCGAGCTGGGGAAATTTAAAGTATAATCCCTGCAAAAGTGCGGCGCGGGCGGGAGTCGGCGGCTGGCCGGGATCTGCAGCTCCATGATCTGCGGGTACGGAGGCGGCGCGGCGCCCGGCCCCGCGCTCCGCTCCGCTCCCCCTCCGCTCCGCTCCCCTCCGCGGGCGGCGGCAGGCCCGCGGGCGGGCGCGGAGCCGGCGGCGGGAGCGCGGGGCCGGCGGGCGGGCAGGCGGGCGGGCGGCCCGGCAGCGCGGCGGCGGTGGGTAGCGGCGCTCGGCGGGGCTGCGGCGCGGCCAGGCGGCCGCTGCGCTGGGCTCCGCTCCGCGCCCCGCTCCGCGCCTCTTCCTTCCCTCCCTCCCTTCCTCCCACCCTCCCTTCTTTTCCCTTCCCTTCCCTCTCCTCCCCTCCCCCCGGGCGCTCGGAGGGAACCGATGACTCCGCACAGGCCCGAGCCGCTCCTGGGTTGTTGTTATTAACCCCCCTCCTCTCCGCAAATTAGAAATTGGGGCTAATTGTCAAAGGCTGCTCTCTGCTTCCCTCCCGGCCCCTCCACCCCCGCCCCGCGTCCCTCCGCACCGGCGCCTCCGTAGCCTGCGACTTTGCATCTCTTTTTTTTCATTGCTGTTATCGCTATTTGCCGTTTCTGCCTCTAAACGCTACTTTGCGTGGAAGAAGGAGAAGGGAAAAAGTTGGGAGCGGATGGCTGTAGTTTCTTCTCTGGGATCCTCATTCATTCCTCGCTGAACCTCCTGTTGCATAAATGATGCTCCGGGAGCGAGGCTTTTTCTTTTTTTTTCTCCTCCGGATTTGGGTTTAGAGTGGATGTTACCGGGTTTCGATCGCCTCTTTGGAAATACAATATCGCTTTTTTGTTGTTGTTGTTTTTGCTGCCCCTCCATCTTTTTTCCCTCCCTTCTTCTCAACTACCCACCCCCCGACCCCCACCCCCCTGAAAAATCCGATTGTGTTTCCTGCAAGGCTCGGGACTGGGTTTCTGATTGCGGTTATTTCCATGTTTCTAGGTTTGTGTGATTTTGCTAAAATGCATCACCAACAGCGAATGGCTGCCTTAGGGACGGACAAAGAACTGAGTGATTTACTGGATTTCAGTGCGGTAAGAAACAACGGTGGAAATTAACAACAGCTGTAAAAAAATATCTTCTAGCTGATCTGTTAAACTAAAAAAAAAAAAAACCAAAAACAAAAACCAAACCAACAAAACCAAAACAAAACTGTGATCTAAGTACATTGGGCAATTTTTAATCAGCAGCTAGAACCATGGTAAATATCTTTTTGCTTAAAAAAAAAAGAAAAGAAAAAAACCCAAAAATTAGAGTCTTTTTATTATTTCTTATTGTATGTGATGGGAGATGCAATCGTGTTCACAGCTTATTTTAATGTCTTGGATGTCTAAAATAATTCATACAAAAAGAGACGCCCCTAAAACCGAACATTTCTCATCATTAGTTAATAACAATATCTAGCACTTTTATTGTGCTTTACGTTTTATAGCGTTGTTGGCACATGAACTAATTAATTGCTAATTAGTTGCTTATATTCTATTTTCAGTTCTTCCCTTGTTTCATTTTTTGGCACATGGAAAGTGCAAAGAAATCCATGACTGTCTCAGTTTAAAGTTTTCACTGAAATCTCATATGGCTTCTGCTGTCATTAAAACTGCTCCAATCTTTTCCAAAGCCCCCCCAGCTAGATGGTGCTTTTTTTAAAAAAAAAAAAAAAAAAAAAAAAGAAGTACTTTTTGTGTCTTTGGGCTGCTTCTGGCCGGGCTGGTTTGGAGGCCAAACGTTAATCCGGACGTGTGCACTTGTCTAGTTTTGTCAGGCTCTCCCTCCCCCTCCCAGCCCCTTCCTTCCTCTCCCCATCCCCTCCCTTCCCCCCAATATGTCAGGAGTATCTATCTATCCAGTTACTTATTTATTTCAGGGGAGAGTCAGTTTGCTGTGAGATGCATGTACGTTCCTAAAGACCAGCAACACCCCGCAAAAACCTGACACCCCCCTACCCCCCCCCCCCCCCCCCCCCCCCCCCACCCCCGTGTAAATGAGGCTGCTTCAGGCTGGTGCTGCTGCTGCTGCTCCAGACTTTGCTTTGGAGGAATGGCTTGGGGAAGTTTGGCCAGGAAACGTAGCCTGAGGCAGCTTTGCAGCCCCCTCTTTGCTTGTTGCACTTTTTCCATTTGTTCCTTCGCTTTTTGCAGGCTCTGACTCAGGGAAGGTGCGTATTATCCACTAGACACGTCGAAGAAGAGAGAAACCAATTAGGGTCGAAATAAATGCTAGGGAGAGAGAGAGGGAGCGAGAGAGAGGGAGAGAGAGGGGGAGAGGGAGAGAGCCTTGCTTCAAATTGCTCTCGTGTTAGAGACGAAATGAGAATTTAGGGCAGGTGGCACTTTGCATTATTATTATTTGGGTTCACATATGACAGGCAAATCCTAAAGCGGGATGGAAATGGACATTGCTACATTTATGGCCAAGGTTTCAGCAAAAAAACTTTTTTCGCCTTTGTCAGCGTGAGAGTTGGAGAGGGGAGCGAGCCCCGCTTCCCAGCCTGGATAACGCTGCTGGGGACTGGGATTGCTCAAACTCTTCGGGAAGCGAATATTGTTTGGGGAGCTAATGAGCCTAATAAAAACGTGATGATGGTGGTGAGGGGCTGGTGGGGGCTGTAAGAAATATTGACTCGTTTTCAGGTCTGTGGGGGATGATGTTTGGTGGTAGACAAACTATTAACGTAGTTCACAGCGAATGTGGAAGGAACTTTTGACTAACAGTGGACTCGGGAATCTCTTGTTTTCCAGTAGTAATGCCTCTTTGTTTTTTTTAGATGTTTTCACCTCCTGTGAGCAGTGGGAAAAATGGACCAACTTCCTTGGCAAGTGGACATTTTACTGGCTCAAGTATGTAACATTTTTGTTTCGTATGTAGTTAAAATGTTGTTAGTTATTTATCCATAGGCATTACCTTTGTTGTGGTTGTGTTAATCTCTTCTGGGGAGCAGATTCATTCAGATTTGAGCGGAATCATTCCTAAGCGCTGGCTATTATTATTATTATTTCCACAAGACTGGGACATTTTCACAGTATTTCCATACATTTATGATTTTTTAAAAAACCCCTAAACTTCTCCTCTGTGTAATTGTTCAAGGTGAGCTAGTTTAAATCTTTTTCTTTTTTAAATTGAGCATTGGAGATTTTTATTTACAATTTCAGATGCTATCTTTTGTATGTCAGAAATGATAATCAAAACATCTTGCGTTAATTTTGTGAATAAGAATTGAAGGCTGCTTAAATTAAATAAATAAATAAATAAGCAAGTATCTGAGTATAAACACCAACCTCTTCCGGGAAAAGAACTCTTTAGTATTAGAGATCACTGTTTGCTGATGGAATATTTTTTGGTGAATTAAAATCTTCTTTTCCTGGTGGAAGACAGGGCATTTTCTTTCTAAATATTTGCCTGCTTTTGAAGAGTCCCTGAAATTTAACTGGAGGATTTGTTTGTTTGTATGTTTGTTTATTTGGCTGTAGTAGTACTATATGGGCAACTTCTGCATTCCATAAAAACAGGAGTCCTGTTTGATGACAAAAGAAATATCAGAGCTCTTTGCGGTAGAACATATGTGTACAATAATTGTCTGGCAACTAAAGTTTTATATAGAGGATTTTATATGCCTGACAAATTAGAAGTAAAACTAGCAAAGATACTTACGCGTTTGAAATTTCCTTACTCTTCTATTAAGTTCATTTAAGAGGGTTCCCTGCCTTGCGGATGTGGTGTTTTGGACAGGACACAAACACATCTCCGGGTAGAGAGTTGCAGTGTTTTAAAAGCACAGGCAATTACACATACCAACACACTGTACGTAGTATTGTTATACACAGAGTACTGTTCTAAATCAGATGGTAAATTTGGACAAGTCTTCACTGCAAACTGCCAGTGGATATCTAGATATAAACACGTCATTGCATATAGTTTCATGCCTGGTATTTGCAGTTTGTACTTAATTAAAGGAACCTCTTCTGTGTATTCAGTATAGCCATTTTTATTAAATGCACTAGTACATAAATTAAGTTTTTATTTCCAAAGAAGGGCTTCCTAATTTGAAGGTAGTCTGTAATATACATTTTTAAGATACTAGATCAAATGCCGCCTACAATTATTAAGCACTCATTTTGTGGATTTTATTCTATTCAGACTTTCAAAATAATAACACGTTTTTGTTTTATCTTCACAAATTTGGTTATATTATGAATATAGTGACTTGGAGAATTTTACTGTTAGGTTTGAATAACTTTCCAAACATAATTTGCCTTTTATCTCACAAGCTAAAGATTTTAATCCTATTTTTTTGTCATTTTCTGAATTACATAATTTTAATAACTGATTTAACCGAATGCATAATATTCACTATATTTGTTTTCACTGGAGAGAAGCGAAGAGTGTTTGTGCCAGACAAATCAATTTGTCATGCTTATATACCAGTCAATGCAGCAACTAACACTTGTTCTAACAGCAATTGACTAGATAGTTATATTTAATAAATGCATCGTAAACCTCATCTATGAAGTCATTTTGATCAGAAATACCACAGGATAGCAAATCTGAACAGTGAGTGAAATCGAGGGGTTCTATTGTTTTTTATTGTCTCTAAATCTGAAAGCTTTAAAGTAACTTTGGCACATCATTTTAGACACAGATAATTTAATGAGCTGAAGTAAGTTAGTAATATTAAGATATAGACCATTTAAAATAACACCTGAACTCTCCCACACTGTAACAACATGTAAATGCTTGAATACACCAGTCTCTGACGGTGGAGGATGAAGTGCCCTGCTTGATAAAGGGACGTATACTGTATCTTGGTAGCTTGTTTGCACAATGGCATGCAGCACAGGGTACGCTCTTCTAAGGGAAAAAAATTTTGAATTCACTATATAAATATCTGTTGCTTGGTTATTAGACAGGGAGTTTTGTAGTGAGTGATCAGTGATTTCAAAGAAGTTGTCAGAATCTAGGTATCAGTGAATTGCCCCTCACTGATATGGGTGGATGTGTGGCCTGAAGATACAGTTGCGTGAAGGAGAAGCGTGGCTATTGTTTCCCTGTGCTCTTGCTGGCCAGCTAGCTGTGTGCCAGTCTTGCTTCTTAAGAATATTCGGTGTGCGGTGTTGTAATGAGCCAGGACTTGAGAAATTCAGATTTCATATGATAGCGCCCAGACAACTGCTTCAAGAGATGTTTTCTATAACTATATGGAGGGATTAAAGATAGCTCCATTAATAACATATGAACACAGTTTATTATTCTAATTATGCATATTGATAATGCAGAATTTTAGCGATCCCAACGCAGCCTGTTCTTCCTCCTGGACATATGCCCTTCTGAAGTTTGAGCTGACCTTCTCTTAATGGTCCTCTTTTAAAAATTATATTTACTGAGATGGGGAACCACAGATGTCATTCCTCTGCATTAACCCGAAACTTCTTTTACAGGGGGAGGGAGGAAAAAAAAAAAAAAAAGACCCCAAAGAAAAGTAATCCCAAGCAGTGAAGTGAAACTAACTGTACTTTAGGAAGTGTGGTAATATTTCATGCTTAAAGTCATCTTAATAGCTTTTTACTCATCTAATATATGATGCTCTATTGTGATTTGTAATGTGTGAATGAAAATAAAGTAAAGCCACATTTCCTTTTAATCTTTAATTTCACAAACATGGCTTCTTACCATGTTAAGAAATGGTGAGGGCTGCAAGGGAGAAAGGAATGTAACCTGAGCCACAGCCGTGACATTCCCATGGAGCATTTTTCACATGAAAGGCTTTTGTCAACCCAGTAAAGGACCAGGAGTTTTTGTTTGATGTTTGCAGGTGTTCAGCAGAGAGCACTAAAACAATTCAGCCATGCTGGTTTAGAGACTCTGACCTTAACAGGGAGAATTGGTGAAGACTGAAATTATTTTTAAGAAAACTCCCCTGGAGTTACCTCAAATTTATATTGTATTTGTAAAGTGATTTAATACCTGTTACTTAAATTGAACAATACACATCCATTAGAATGAAGCCGGGTTTTTCTTTTTTCGTTTTTTTCCCTTCTTTTTTTTTTTTTTTCCTTTTTTTAGCACAGTTGCCAAAATAAAATTAATTCTCCTGGATCTTCTAAAATTTTCTGAATAGTTTACCTTAGCTTCCACAGTAAAAGCATTTGTCATAATCTAAGTGCGAGCCATTGTAAAATAAGGGGAAGATGATGATTGCTGGTGCTCGATTTTGGGAATGGATTTTGAAGCAGTTTTTCAACAATTGTGGTGCTGAAGAATTTGCTAGGTCTGTCACATTTGGCATATTTCGGTTTTTGAACTGTTAATCAAAGCCCACATCTTCCTGATTATGTTCAATTTCTGCTTCTTCTATTTTAAGTATTTAATTTTACCTAAGTTTTCAAGCATCTGTTACAGATTGCCCACAATGTATATGTTTGAATATTGTGTGGGTGTGAGTAGCAGTAGAATAACTGAATTCTTATGATTGGCCATTCCTATTGCACAAAAAAAAAATCTAAAATCTTTGCTAGCACAGACATCACTGAATAAAGTGAAGTCTGTTCAAAGGATTTAAAGACTTGCTTTTAATTTTGCCATTAGTTAGATTAAGGCTTGTCCTGCATTAGAGTAACAGCGATTACAATCTTTATATACAATACATCTTTAACTAGGGAATCACAAATTCAGCTTGCCTTTGAAGTCCTTTTTTTACTTTGGATGTGTCTGTGAGTAAATTATAACCAAATATAGTTTTTTAAGTACAGTTCATTTTTAGAGTGTTGCCTTCTGGGAAAGGTGCATAATTTTTCTATTATTGGTTGATCGTCAGAAAAACTGAATTAAATACAGTCTTCATCTTGAAAACGTTTTGGTAGCCGCTCAGGTTAGGCACACCTCAGGATGCGTGCACAGGTCCCATTAGGTCAGTAGGAATAATGCGTGTGTGTGCTAGGGAAGAATACACCCTTTACCAGGGAGGATTTTGGAAGAATGTGATTTATTTTGGGGGTTATAATGCAGAATTGCCACTCCAAAGGAAAAAAAAAAAAAAACAAACCATGAGAAATGTTAAGCATATGGATCAGAAAAGTACTTTTAATAATGAAGGAACAGAGTAGTAGGTACATAGCTATTGCAATTACATAGGTGGCTCTGAAGGGTAGTCCGTGTTTGGAATGGTATATGTCAGAAAACACAGAAAATTATGATTAAATTTGGGTGTTGGCTTTGCTTGCATGTTGCACCACGTCCCTCTGTTTGCCAGGCGGCATTCCAGGTCTCCAGCATGCTGGTGCGCAGGGCACGGCACCTCCGAGCCCCAGACCCTCCGGCCCCTCGCCTGGTCTGGTGCTGCTGCTAGCCCATGGCTGTGCTTTGTAATAGTCCTCTCATGTTTTGCCTGTTGGAAAAATACTTGAGGCTTTAGCTACGTAGATACACAAAGGCAACTGCTTCCATATTTTTCATCCCTAATGTTTCGTAATTATGATTAAGAAGAAGAAGAATGCTAGTTACCTCCCATCCTTCCAGCTATGTTTACTTGTGAAGCGTTCGATCCTCCTCCCCTCCGAGTCCTATTAAAGAGAGTACTGTGGGGGCAGAAAAAGACCCACGCTATGGTATTTGAATTGGCCTGAGACACCGTAGTGCATACTTGGAGGAGCTAAATATTTAGTTACAAAGAAGAGAGGTTACTTCTGAGTTTGTATCTTGCTTGCAGTGGCAAACTGAGTGTATCCTGCAGAGGACGTTCCAGAGACACAGCCACCTACAATCACTCACATATATTTAAATCTGGAAGCTAAGGTCCTATCTTGCTCATTTAAAAAAAAAAAAAAAAAAAAGAATCCCCTTGATTTCTGATGTTGGAAGAAAACTAGCCTTATTAAATGGAAGAGGGTCTAAACAAATAGTCTGCAAAAAGGTTGCATTGGATCTAAGTGAATTGTATCTGAAACAGTTCAGTCATGCCTGTTGGATACTGTAGCTTTTTTTAAAATACTTTTTGTCATTATCATTGCGTGTCTACCTTGTCAAGACTCCTGACTATATTTAATAATTCAAAAACATACACATTAGCTGTCTGAGAGGCTGAAATGCTTGGGGGCCAGATCCAGTCAAATGTCACTTGGAGGAGACGTTTGTGCCTGCCATTGCCAAATTTAGCAGTAACAGAAATAATGTTTTAGATTATTCAGTGGATACGAGGTATCTGTGAACAAAGTGTATCTGTTAAACCAATGAACTTAGGTCTGACTTGGAATTAAGTAAGAGTACAAAGCTTGTCTAACGCGTTCAGTAACGGATGCAGGAAAAAAAGGCATTTGGGAGCATGTGAGGTACAATTTGGCTTCTTCCCATTAGATTTGTACTTGTGCCACTCCCAAATTCATATTGATTTTTGTCATAGGCAAATGCAGCTTCCATTGACTGAATTCCCAAGAAACATTAAATAAGCACAAATAATTGTCAGCTTGTGCATCTCGTGAACACCAGGTCACACAAATTTTAATCTTTCACCATTTACACTTATTTTTTGGCTACTGCAGAAAGAACATGTGATTTAATCCCCCCCCCCCCCCCGATTTAAACCATTACTGAATTTTGGAATTGCTTTGATATTTTACTTACCTAGTAAGTAAGAGGATTTAAGCACACGCTTTGGGATCCCAGGAATATTGCGAATGAACTGCTTGACATTTTTTGACAAGATCAGCAAATATCTTTACCATACTATTGTAATGAGGAAATCACTTAAATAACAGATGAACAACTAAGTCACATAAACATATATAATAGAACTATGTAATGAAAGTTTATGTTGTTAATTGCTTGAATCTCTCTTAAATGCACAGAATCATGGAGCACTAAAAGCTGTCATATAAACAGTTTTGTTTTGAGTTTAAAATTATTCCTTTTTTTTCATCTGCTATGATAAACAAAGTCATTTTGTAAGCTTTACAGATCAAACATTTACTTCTAATGGTAAACTACATTTTCTATCTGGAAATTTGTGTCTTTGCAAGGCCCAGAAAGAGAGTAGAGCCCCGGTGGCCCCAGGCCTGTGGTTTTCAGTGTTTGATATCATGGTGTTATTTAGATCAGTTCCCATAAGCCAAGATAACAGATCTGCAATTGTTGAATAAGGAAGAGAGTATGTGTTTGTAATGGTTTAAAGATCTTTTACCAAAATTTTCCCAGATAAATGATACCAGGGCGGTGGGCATAATCAAAGTAGAACTAAAAAGGGATAGAAATGACATTTCAGGAAGTGGAAATGATTTTTTTTATGTCCAGAATCGGAGGCAGCCTATTGTTTTGAAGCTTATGAAGTGCAGCCTTACGAAAGTCAGGTGCCTACATCTCCTAGGGCTCCTCATAGCTGGCAGAGGAGAGATTGCCCCAAGGCGTTTCAGATCAGCGCTGTGAATCATTTTCTGACGACGCCTATTCTCTACCAAAGGACCTAGTGATTTGCTGCGGTGTAGCTTGCTGTGTTCTGGCTGTCGAAAGCTAGGTGAGACGGATCCCCCCAGCCAGATCACACTGTCATTGCTCAGAGAAATTTCTAGTTCAAGGAAGCTCAGTGTGCGGTCATCGGCGAGAAGAGCCGATATAGCCGTTTTGCATGTCCTGCTGAAGATGCAGGCATATAAAATTAATATACATGTAATAGTATGTACCATCTGCCAGTGTCTGTAGATAGTCCACAGAGTTCCTCTTGCACCTCGGAAGACAGGAGGAATAACAACAGTTCAAACGAGTCCCTTGAATAATTCAATTTGGTGTTATTTATTCTGTACTATTAATCACTAAGTAAAAGTCACTACCAAATTTCCTCATCTGCCTTTACGCAGCTGATGCTGCCCGTCAGTCTGAGGCAATGAGATGCTGAGGGGCCTCCACTTTTTTTGTCATCTGGGAGGTATCGTGTGCCTCACGGGATCTAGCCCAAATGCCAAAATCTGCCTCTTGCCATTTGTGCCGTTCAAAGGTTTTCAGACCTGTGACTGTGGGGTTTGCGCCTGGGCACAAACCCGTGGTCTTGTAACACTAGCCTGCTGAATTTTCTTCTTTAACCTGTTTGCAGTTTAAGCTTTCTGCCTAGTGCTTCTTGGCAAAGCAGAGGGGTGGCAATGACCAAATTCTTAGATAATTTTTCTAATGTTTTCAAAGGCTGTTGTGTAATTTCTTTTCTTAGCAAACTTACAGAAATAGGAAAACTGTTGAGAAAGGTTGGCATATTTACTCTTTCTGCCAAGGTAAACACTAGTGCAGTTGATCTGCATATCAAACAACTAGGTGTATTTAAAAATGGGTTTATCTTGGTGGATTTCAGAGCGGTGAGAAAGTATTTAATGTGAAGGTGCAGTAACAGCATTGTTCGTGTGAGAGCTATTGTGACAGTCACCGTTTAACGATGTCTTTCAAGACTACTATTGGTAGTAATGACAATACGTAGCTGCAATCTATTGTTGTCTGCACTGGGTATTGATCTATTTTGGAAACAACGCTTCACAGGCGCTGCTGTATTTGCAGAGTACTCTTGTGGAATTTGTCTAATCCCCTAAGACTTGATTTGTTGAATATAATGATTTTCTTTTCACCTGGTGAAAAGGCTTCCGAGGTTAAGATGATGTATCTGGCACTTGGCGGTGCCTTCTGCTCCACTGTCTCAGCAGGGTACCGGGGAGAGATGCCGGGTGCTGCACTTGCGCGTTTGGTAGCCGCTTGGTCCTCTCCTTACCGAAAGCCCGCTCACATTTTCAGCTGGCTTCGGTTGGCCTGGCATCTGGGCTTCATTTCCTTCATTCAGGGTTTTACTCGACATCTGCGGCAGCACGTGAGTCGCTACCGCAGAAAGGGTCACCGACGGCCCTCGCATGGGCGCCCATGTTGTGCCGAGGCAGGGGCAGAGGATCCGAGGCTCTCGCACTCTCCGGCTGCTGGGAGAGGCGAAGTCGCTCTTGCTTCGGGCTCTGTGAGCAATGGCAGGCTGTCATCCGCTGCCTGCGAGCTGGCGTGCTGCCGGCAGCCTTCCCAGCAGCTCCGTCCCTTCCTGCCCTTTAACACGCTTCCCATTGCCAGTGCCGCCCTTGGCACCCTGCTTTGCTTCATCGTGTGTGTGTGCGTATACAGCACCCGGCTTCGGTGTGTGTGTGTGTACGGTGAGCCGCAGAAGGTGATCTCGGGCCTGATGCAGAGGGGTTCTTCCTTGGTCGGTGCTTCATTCATAAGAGTGCAGAACCAGGGAGGCTTCAAACAGGAGATTTTACCTTTGGATTCGTACTGTTACAGCAGATCCTTTCAGGCCCATGGGCTATTTCTGTGGGTTCCAGCAAAGTTTGCTTTAAAAAAACGAAACAAAAAACCTATTGCATATTACATTCACTATGCAGCAATCAGTACCTCTGCCAGGATAATTTTAGGGGTCCAAAAATGGAAAAAAATTGAAATCACTGAATTAATTCTTAGGCATGTGTGTAATCCCTAAGAAAATAGGGATTCAGTTCTTTTTGTTCTGTGGTATATACAAATTAGACTCTCTCCTGGTGCTGTTTTTCTCAAATAAAAGCCTGTCTTGTTCCTGAAGATTTGGGATTGTCAGGTTAACATGGCACGGGTGCGCTTTTTCCTCTGACTGTACATTTAAATACGATCGACCTATTTGATAAATAACTGGTACAAAGGTTTTGTTATATTAAAAACAGCTAAGTATGACTCCTGATCAAATATCAAGACTGTAATTGAATCTCAGGGGTTCTGGTACTGTTCATAAAGCATTTGAGTTGTTTTGTGCTTCGTGACGTCAGCCAAAAGCTTGATTGAATTATGTTCTTGTATTGTGGGAGCACCTGCCAGTGCCACTGGACTTAAGGGTCTGTCAGCATTTCCATTACAAACCTTTCTGATAAGTTTGTGACTTGGCTCTGAGCGTTTGATCTGGGCTGAAGGCTGGCATATAAACTTTCAGCCTGGAAGCAAGTTGTTCCACAAATACAACAAACCCAAATAAATTCCTCAAACCCTAATACGACGTGCAGTGCTCCTCCCTGTGACTCTTCTCTTGCCTATCTCTTTATGAAGATCTGATGCTGTTCCTTGGGTGCCGTTCCTGTTTGAAATGACTGCGAGACCTGACAAAGCAGAGGCTGAAATGTTGGTGTCTAATGAAACTACATGGAAAAAGGGTTTCTTTAGTATTTTAGAAACAAAGACATGCAGGGATGAGGCTGTGGCACAGTCTGTAATTCCAGTACCACAAGGCTGTTTGGGTGAACTTTCATGCGGTAACATGATTTGGGAGTACTTCTGAGTATGGTCCATCTCTGCTGGCAGTTCTGCAGGGTATAGCAGACGTTTCCTCATTTTTGAGGGGATTCTTGTTGAAGGGAGAAGTGACAGCAGTGAAGCTTGCAGGTACAGTTATAATACTTAAATAACTATTAAATTATTTTTAGCTCTTTATAGATCTGCATACTTAATTATGGGGACTACACATAGCAGCTGATCCTGAAATGCAGAGGAAATATTCAGTGTCGTGCTGCTCGAGGTGCGTTGCATTAGGAATAGATGCTCCTTATCCTTAGATGACTGCTGTCCATTAGGCCTTGTAACTGTTTAAATGCTGCAGATATTTTGAGAGAAGGGCAGGGATGAGACTACTGCGTTCGTGATAAGGCAGATTCACCATCAGACCTCCTGAAAGGAAAGGAAGTGGCCTAATAGCTTGATTAAGTTTTGCAGCCGTGAGACCATCACAGCGAGTCCTGGGTTCGCCCCGAAGCTCACCCTGCCGTGTGTGCGGGAGGATCCCGGCTCTTTGCCCCTCCTGCTTCTCCAGGATTAACTGTTTTGCTTGGGCTGTGCACAGGGGAGGTGATTTGGATTCTGAAGACTTAACAATACTGCAAAACCTTGTTCACACAGCATTTCATATAGCATAAATCACATCTACCTGAAATTTAGACAAGCGTTCTGATGTAGCCTTTCTAAAATCTGCTCCTTTGCAATGAATACTGTGTGGTCATCCCGAGGTCGTGAATGTCCTCTCCACAAGAAGTAGTACCAAATTCTGTGGTATGACTTCATCTGACTCTGAAACGTTATTTTATTTTTCAGACCTAGGATTCATTTTCAGTAGTATCTGAATGTTTGTGGCAGAGGGTTGAAGGAGAAATGGAAGCAAAGATTTGGAAAATACTTTTTCCTGATGTTATAAATATAAATAAATTACATGTTCTGTGATTTCTGATATGACTGTAACCTGTCAGGCACGCTGTCATTTTGCTCCTGTACCACTGATGCAGCTTTTCTAGTCAGGCCTTACAAATTGATCTTCCCGTGCTGTGACTAACTAGCGTCACGCTACTAGTTGCTGTCTGTTGCCAGAGCAGTTGGTTTTGGTTTGCCCTAAGCTCGTATTGTTCGGGACCAGTTATGTTCTTTGTGCTAATCTGGGCTCTCCTAAGCCAACTTTTATTTAACAGTATTTTGTCCGTTACAGTCCTTTGGGAAAAATTATGTGTTAAGTCCTGATTAGAGACTAGATAATGCTTTATTCTGCAGGATCAGAATTGTTAGCAAATGCATTGCTTAACTTTTGTTTTCTGTGTCTAATCACTTTGTTGATTTTATACTCTTTGGAAAGATTTACTTACTTAGGAAATACTGTGTCTTGTTGTATAAACAGAGAAAAATTCATGTTCCTAAAATTAGATATTTTGTAAACACCACAAATTAGAGCATTTAATTTATGAACTAGCTTATTAACTAATGGACATTGTCTTTTTCCCTCTCCTAATTTTCTCATTTATATTCCTTTTTTTTTTTCTTTTATCTCTGTCTTTTAAAACTGAAGCAGTTAATTGGCACTAGTGGCAACATAGTGGTGAGAGTGTTTCAGGTTCATGCTCGTGTCAAGATTTGATTAAGCGGTTTGGTCAGTGTGAAATACTGATGCTTCTTCACATCTCCCTGCCTGTGACTGAAGTGTACAACAGATACTGAAAATGTGTTGATATCCAATTAGGAAGTTAACATGGCAAAATTACCAATTATCAGAAAGTAAACACACAGCTCAGGACAGCTTCCGTCAGCACACAGGCTCTCCGTTGTGTGCGTTGTTCGGGAGATGCCCCCTTTCCAGGGGAGTGCTGGTTCCCTGGCTGTGGCGTAAATCCTTAACAGTAAAATTATTGGCAGCAAATTGTCATTTTCTTTTTAACCACAAACCCAGTTTAGCTGAAGCACAAGAACATTGTCAAATAAAAAAAAAAAAACCATATGTAATGACCCGCGTTTTACTTCTTTTTGAGCCTCTGTTGAGAATTCAGTTGAATCCAGGTTATTTCAGTAGTATCGGATCAGCAGCATGGTCACTTCTTACCTTTACATGGGTCCCAGCTTGTCCAGATGTTTGTCATCTAATTTTCTCTATTTCTTCCCCTTTACTGACTTGTTTTTATTCTTTCCTCGGACTTGTGAATGCAAGCTCTGTAGGACAGGAAAAACACTGCAGTTCATTAAACCTTCATTATCTGAACACTGTGGGGCAAGATTTGGTCTTTTTGCAGTGCAAATCCGGGGTAGAGAGCTCTGCCATTGCACTGTGAGTGTGATGTGGGGCAGTGGCGAAACACCTTCCAAAAATAAGGATTCTCCTGCGTCCAGTAAAAAACCACTGCTGGACCGCATGGTCGTCGGGATCTGACTAGTATAATAACTCAAGCTCTTGATTCAAAATTGTCCCCTTTAATTCCAGTGTTTCCTTGCTTAGGGTACAGAAGAGGTTATCTATTTAAAATTTAGAAGTGAAGGAATAGGAATGGAGGAAGGAACTGAAAACACTGTAAGCCAGAACTTAACCAGAAAACAGATAAGGTGATGATTTTTTGTATTTTTGTGCTTCTGGAGTCCCACTGCCTGTAAATGCCCAAGTGTTTTATGTGTCCATTGAACCCATAGTGTCTGACTACAAGGAGATGATGAGATTTATTATACTAAAAGAACGATATTTTAAACTTTAAAAAATTTATATCTAACTGTTTTTTAACATATTCTTAAGTGTAAAAAAAAAAAATATCCTCTGGCTCTGCCATTGGGCAAAATTGTGATGTGTTTGTAAACAGGGCAATGCCTAATGCCACGCCTAACGGAGAGTTGTCATTTTCTTAATCCAAAATAGAAAGAGCTTAACTAGAAAGTGCAGGATTATAAAAGAAGCAGCTTTATTCTTTTTAATATAAAGTTGTTTCCTCTTATTCAGCTCAGTCGTATCCCCACTGCTGGAAAAAATAAACTTCTGGTGGCCTCCGCAGGGGTGGGATGAAACTCCTTGCACTGACCGGCCCTTTGCAGTGCGCTTGTAAGGGGTCACAAGCACTGTGCACTCTCTGGAGTCGCTTTGCCATTTTGATAATATTTGTACAATCATATTTTTCTGCTTAAGCCTCTTCCCTGTCCATTGCTGTCTAAAAGACCTCATTCAACAGGAAATTAAGAGCAAAAATGAAAATGGATGATCTGTAGAATGTTTTCAAACTGTCTGTTGTATTTATCAGAAGTAAATTTGAAAAATAACAATGCTGAATAAAAATAGAAGTGAATTTAAAAAATAACAGATATAACACTAAAAAATATATTTGAGAAATAACACTCTTCTGGTCTCTCATTTGTGCTGATGGGCGAATTCCCGAATGCGAGCGAGGGGAGTGCTGTGAGAGGGAAGGACGGGGCTGCTCGCTTGCTCGTGTGTTCACAGATGGCACCCATCTTGCCTACTGTGACTTTCGTCAAAGACTGGCATCTTAATTGAACATAATCATCTAGGTGCCTCCGATCTCAGTGGAGAGAGATAGGTGTCTGTAAAGAGATAGGGAGGCTTATCCCTTTTTAAGATAAGGGTTTAAGATGGCTCTTTCAAGGTACCCGTCTCTTCATACTGATTGTAAAGACAGCTCGGCGACTAGATGCCTGCTTTTTAGATGGCTAAAGTTAAATGAGATGAATCCCATCTTAAAGGTCCCCTGGGTCTACTTGAATCCTTTTTTTTTTAAAAAAATTTTTATTTTTTTAGAACCCAAAATCCTTCATTCTTCTGTCTCTGAAGAATCAAGAGCCCATATCATATAGACTGGAAAACAGTTCTCTCACTGCAGCATTTTATGTTATTATTTATGTATGTATTACATTTATTAAAGACTGCCACTGTGTTTGGTGGTGTGCTTTTTAGAGGGTTAATTGGTTCCAGTTGCAGAGTTAATTGATTTCAGTTGGCTCCCAAGGAGGAGATGTGAAATGGAGTCTCTTCTGAGGGTGACCCTTCCCGGGAGAGGGAAACACCTCCTCTCCCCTTCCTGCGAGGTACAATTCTCCTTTGTACCTTAAGAGAGGAAATTTTCTCTGCATTGCCATTTCATCTCATTCTTAACAGCACATCCTATAAAATGCCTCCTTCCGAGTGGCAGGGTGTCTATGCAGTCATGAATGCACGTCTCCATTATTAGCATCTTTTGATTTTATTCCAACTCGGTGACTAATAGCAACAGATTCCAAATAGTTATTCTGAGACTTTTGACTCAGTCCAAATTTTGCCTTAAAATGGGTTTACTTACATACAAGAGCTATTTTGCTCTTCTGCATTCATTGTAGCATTTTCAAATTATTTTCAACTTGAAAAGGGTTTTGATCTTTTCTAATTTAATCAGAGTTTCCTGAGAGGACTTCAAGGAAGAACATCTCATTTACTGATCGGTGAAACTGGAAAAGTTCCTTATAGAGAATCATCAAAAATTCTGGCTGCTTACTGTCTAATACTGGATTTATGAACTGTGCTCAAACAGTTTTTCTGGTGGGTATTCACACTTCTTGTGTCTGGCTCACTCGGAAATACTGCAAATATCGCACTTCTCTTTCTCATTAGAGGCAGCTAATTAATAAATATGAGAAAGTTAACTGATGGGAAAACGTTATCTGGGCACTGTGACTTGGTAACCTTGACTTTCTTTTGGGTAATAAAAAATAATAGATAACATGCGGAAGGAAGTGGTGGTGGATTTATATAAACTATCAGATCCACAACTGGAATAAATCAGCATAACTCTACAAACACCCGCCGAGTTGTGCCATTTTATGTTATCTGGAGATCGTGTGTTCTGCTAGGAAACTAATAGGATAAAATCTAAAATACCTTTATTTTAGTGAGGGCAGTGAGGAGAATCGCTGCTTTCTGGGAAGAAGACGTGCTACAGCTCCATCGGTACTTGTGAAGGTACCGCCTTGTACCCTTCCTTTTTATCTTTCATTGTAAAATTAAAGTACACACTTCCTGGTTGCTTATTTGGCTGAAGCCCCCTTCAAGCACACATTCAATAATTTGTCTTATTCATCTCCTCATCATGCTCATGGTTATGTTACATTCACCTACAGTAAGGATTCGGTGATAGAGGAAGAATGAATATGGATGAATCGATGAATACAAGTGCTGTAAGTGATTTTTAGAGCTTCTCATATTCAGTTTGACAGTCTCGGAAGACTGTCAAGATCAGTCCCATGTTTTGAATCATCAAGTGCACTTTATGTGCTTTTCCCCCCGAGTTGGAACCCTGTCTTTCGGATGTTGAAAGGAATGGGAATTTTCCTGCCGACTTCCCTATGAGAAGGATTGGGCTCTTTGCCTATATTCTGCAGATTTATACATTTCATTGCCCTACATACTCATGCTAATGAAGGAGATAGGTACAGGCATGGAAAGGCATGATATGAATAGGTGGGCTTGGAAAAGGAGGGCTCTGTTTATTTATTTATTCTTTTAGGCTTGCCCAGAAGAATAATTTTCTCTCATACTCTGCTTGAGATTTTGCTGGGAGAAGATGTTTGCAGGGATTGGAACAACCTATTGAAAAGTTGTTTCCTTTCAGCATTTTGAAGTGATTTAAAAATGATTTTTCTCTACCAGGTTCGCATCAATTTGTAACGAAAACTTCCCTTTAAAAAATTTGCTGCCATCCTTATAACTAGTGTACACTTTGTATTTCCTTGTCCTACTGTTTGGGTTATAAACATATTTAAAAAAATATATTCACATACACAACATTATCATGATTCGGCTTAAGCATCTGTGGTTGTAAGTGCACTTCATTTCACCTAATTAAGTTATTTAGTCATTTACACATTAGCAATGTACTACATATTCCACTTTTACAGGAACTTATTTAAATTATACCCACAGTTCTATTCTGCTCCATTATAGCCATAGATCAAGCTGAATAATAACCATTCTAAAAGCCATATGCTAAAAGAGATTATAGGTCATTAAGGCCAAATTAAGGTAACATTTCTGATGGTCACAAACAGAAGCCTAACCAACAATTATCTTCTTTCAGGTCTGTAGATATAGTCCTCTTTGAGCTTTTAAGATGACAACCAAAGGACAATCTCTGATTCCTAATTGTTGGCATTGGTTTCAGAGGTTGTAATTTCTGAAATTAATAAGGTTTGCTAAGGCATAACAGTATTTGTTTGTTTTTCGCTCTCCGATTCTGGTGTTTGCCAGAGGGCCCCAATGTAAACTTGATCTTCTGAACATTCAGCTCTTGCGGAGTACCTGCGCTGTGTAAGCATCCATTCATCCGCCTCCTTTAGTTGTACTGACCATCAAAGCTCATTTTCAGTGGTGTTGGGTTCTACAGCTTTGGGCTTAACTGTCTTCTGCTGAATAGGGTTGGATCTAATTGTCTCAAGATTAATTTTAGCTTGGAGCTTGCACCTAAGAAGCTTACCAGTAATTCCCTTTTGAGTGAGCCTCAGTAGTATTTTCCTCTGGAAAGAGCTGAGCTATAGACAAAGTTTCTGCAGGGAGAGACCTGGATGTCATATCTTTGGTATGTGCTGCCTAGCAAATAAAAGTCTTCCACTAGTTTCTAGCGTTTAAAGTTAACTGTAAGTATCATCGTTTTCAGCGTCCAAACACATTCACAAAAAAATAAAGCCTCTATGTCTACTCTGTATTCATTAGCAAATGTCATATTACAAGCAGAATTACTTTCCCCATCAAGTGGAATAAATATTCCCATTGCACTCAAGAATTCAGAAAAATCCAGAGGAAAAGGCTCAAACGGGACAGTGCTCCTTGAAGGTCAGCGATGATGGGCCCGGTAGGATGAGGAGGGCTCTGCGAAGGCTCATGGATGATTTCAGGCAGCAACATCGCAATGATCCCTTCTTGACTTGAAGTCTGTTAGGCTGTGGGCAGAGGCAGAGACCTTTCTGGAGCGCTGCACCTTGTCCTGCCTCAGCCATATAAGGAGAAGGTGTGGGGTTGTTTTTTTTCTTTGGAAGAAATGCAAATCTTAAACTAGAAAGCTTTCTTAGCTTACAGACAACACTTTGCAACAAATAAGGTGGAAACCATGCCTGTCTATGGGTCATTAGTTTCCCACTCTTTCTTTTAGACTCTTGAGGGCATTTAAGAAAAATGTTTACAATAGCCTTACTGGATAAAAACAACTGTTCTAAAAAAAAAAACCAAAACCAAACATGTATAACCAAAAAGAGTCATCAGTGGTCATACTTACAATGTTCAGTTGGGGCTTGGTTCAAACCAAGCTCCGATAGAAAGACAAAGGAATTACGCTCTTTTTTTCTGCCCGGTGCCATGCTGGTGAGTACCGTAATGGCTGTTGTATCCTTTTGTATTCCAGAGTAAATCACATGAGTTATGAGATATTATAGGATAAGATCCCGTGAACAGCTGGGATTCCTGTTGCATCTCACAAGTAACAGCAGAAAAAAATACAATCTCTTATCCAATGGATTTGTTAGAAACAGGTAATCCCACATTCCTGAGCAGTTTCTCTCTGTAGATAGCCGGCTGGCCACTCGCAGTTAATCATTCCCATGTTTGTGTCTTCAGTTGCCAGCCGTTGGACTTCATAATGAAAGACTTGTACTGCAAAGTATTTCCTTGGTGTTTATAGACATGGGGATGTATATCAATGCCATTTATTAGAGTATTTAAAAAGGAAGTTAGGACTGGAACGGAGGTTTTGGATTAGCAGGTCCAGGTGCCTGGTATTGCTTAGATTGTCATGCTCTGTCTTAAAATTGTTAAGGTTTTTTTGATCCAAAAATTGTCTTGGACTAGTGTTCCAGTATCTCAGTCCTGATGGCCAGAAGTCTTATTATAATGTTTTGACAAAATTTAAATATGGCCAGTTTAGATTCACTTGTTCTTGTTCCAGCACTTAAATAGCATGTTTCCCTTCTCCATCTGTCCCCCTCCCCCAATGTGTGGCATGTCTCTACAGGAACGTGCCTTTTTTGATAGGAAAAGTCAACCAGACATTTGTGTCTCTCAGATGCATGCATGTGCTTGCCCCAGTTGAGTTTGCTCTGTCCTCTTCCCAAGGAGGGAGCGGAGTGCCATGGAGCGATGCCACGATAGCAGGTGCCGTCTCCATAGATCTAAGGGAGTCCCATCCCACCGTTGCTGCAGCTGAAGCCTCTTCACGGTGCCTACAGAGCTACCTGTGGGTGGGCAGGCCCTGCAGGTGTTGGGTGGGCTGTCTAATTGGAGTCACTTAAGCTGAGCTACCAGAGAGCTGCAGGAGCTAGTTTGGGCAGGGACGTGGATGGAGGTGGAGATGGCTGGTGGTGTCTGTGGGGCTCCATGCAGTCTGGCTGGGGTTGGGCTTGTGTGGGCCCTGGCAGTGGGATTCCTGCTTCTTCCCTAAGGTAAGGAGTGGTGAATGGGAGATTTCCACTTGAATGCTTTGGAAGGAAGTACACAGAGGCTGGTGTACGTTGTCTTTCTTGGTCTTACCCTATGGACTTTTCCTTGGGAAGTCTGGGTTTTACCTTGTTTTTTTTCTTGGAAAATCTTCCCTTGGAACTTGTGAATTGAATATTTCTATTTTAGATTGTAGAAGGTAAGCTGGGGTGCCTTGGTGGAAATTCATAGTGTGTCTCTGTGTGCATGTGTCTGCGTAGCAGGTTTCTACCAGTTGTTTTCAAAATCTCCTTGCTTAAATAAGTGAACCTGCTTGCCTTATCTATAGATTTGTGGGGTTTTGAGAGAACTTTATTCTCAGGAGATAGAATCTGTTTTGTTGTTCTATTCTATGATTCTGTTAGGGCTGAAATAGTTAAATCCTGTCTCCTGGTCTGAAATAAAAATACCAACCCAAAATACAGACCCACTGCATGGCTGGACTTGATAGTATGGAGTCCTTTGTATTTGAGTCAAGAGGAACCCAACGCCCCTCTTGTGCATGCACCTTGTCTCTGCTGTTGGCTGTCTCTAAGATAAGGTGGTAGATCCTCACAGTATGTCACCCTCCACGGTGGTGGTGATGTGTAGAGGTTAAAGTGATAAGAAAATTTGCCTGGATATCACTGATGAGATACCTACCTTAAGTGTGTGGGGGCTGGGTTTTTTTTTTTTTTCATCCCAATATTTTCCTTAAATTTTTCTGTGCTCTCCCAGTTTAGCAGACTGGTGTAATCCTTTTACTTGCAATAGGATTGCAAGCGAGTGCCTGCATTTTGGCTTCCATCCGCTTTGAATGTGCTTTTAGATATTGAGTTAAGCGTAGTTTGTACTTCTGAAATTCTGTGTGAATGATAGCATAAGCAGCTCTTCTAGTGTTAAACCTTCTCTATTGTGCAGGGGTCAAAATGTAACCTATATGTAATTTTTCTTAAACTCTGGTCCAAATCCTAAGGAATTCTACTCAAGGAAGAGTCCCATTGACTTTGCTAGAGGAAGGGATCCCACCCCTCAGCAATGCGCTAAATTCCACTTATGTACAATGGTATGAATTGGATGTAACTTTACAAAATTCAGTGGATTCATGCCAGACTCATGCTCGTGCAACTAGAAAACTTTTTTGCATTTTGTCACAGAACCTGATAAGTAGTACCATGGAATCAAAAGTGCGCATAATGTGCAAAGTCAAACTATATTTAAAGCGCCTTATTCACAGAGGAACACCTCTAACCTTTCAATATGTGAATAAGATGTCAACCTAGTTCTGTAACTCCACCAGGTTTTGACATGATAATGCATTTGCAGTTACTTATATGCTTGCATTGGTAAAGTGCAATGATTTGCCTATGTTTATTTAAATAGTGCAAACTTTGAATGTTATCACCTTTTTATTTAAGAGAAAGGAGACTACAAAGATGACGTCATAGGAGCATCATGCATAGACAGTTAAATTTTGAACAGGGATGTATTTTAAGGTGTTCCCTGCTTCTTTGCCTCTCTTTTTTTGAAATTGAATTGCGAGATCCCTGGGATGAAGACCAAATTTTCTTCCTTAAACTGAAGTGTCTATATCTGTGTCAGTATTTACAAAAGCAGTTCTAGCTTTCCTTGCTATATAATTAGTCATCTGAGTGATCTGAATTTCACATTCTGTTATCAGTGAGTTGGAGGAAGACATTTGGTTCTGGAAACCTGGCCATTGATTTAGCTGTTCAAAATAAAGGTGTGGAAAACTTGCTTTAAATCTGCCATTTTAAATAATGAGGGGGTTTGGTCACTGGAACAAGCATAAAAATTGGTATTAAGTAGTGTACATTTTAATTTGAAATTTTGGGAAGACTCCATGGCAACTGTAATATGAAAGGAGTAGGGTCTTTCATGAATCCTTTGGTCTTTAGGTAATCAGGCTTTGTTTGTTTCCTTGGTTGTTTGTTTGTTTTTAAAAATAGGCCGTTGGACTGCCAACTTCTGTACAGTGGTCTTTCTTCAGTGTGTAAATTATTTTGAAATAAGAATTTTGTTCTGAGGCAGTCTTGAAATTTCATAAACACCTTTGCACTCTTTCATGAAAATACGCAGTGTGCATTGTGCTGGGAATGCCTTTAACTTGGAGATTAAAGGGAGGGAGTCATAGTAAAATTCTTAATGTAACAGTAATTAATTGTGAAAGTGGTAAGAAGGAGGTAGACAACTATAAATATATTTTCTGTACTGGATCAAAAATAACTGTGGAGGGATATGAAAATAATGTGAACAGTAATACGGATAAATCTTGAATAACTACCAGATTTTACTTTTTACTTCAGCCATTGTAGCATAGCACTATATTATTAATGCTTATGTGAAGTATGAATGCAAGGAATAACTTTACCAGTTTGCTTGTCACACAAGTTGATATCTAAAGGGAAATATCACTGATGGAAAACCAGAGAGACTAAATAGATATATTTGGTCTCACAGGCAGTCCATTAATTTGCTCAAATTAAATATTATCTTTAAATATTGAAAGGTTAAATGTACACTGATAATGGATTTAGACAGCCATTAAGTCATAATTGCTCTCTAATGTAGTTAGCAAAAGACATTATTTGATATAACTTATTGAAAAGGGACTAAAAGCACCAGGATTTTTTTTTTCACTTGCCCTTTTTCATATAAATGTACAAGATTAAATTCCATTTTCATTTAACACTGTGGGACCTGCTAAACTCTGGGAGTTTACGTGGCTCTAAGTGAGTGGGCAGGATGTGGGCTGTGCCCCCAGATTGGGCTCCGCATTGTTGGGCGCTTGTGCCAAGTCCTTCGTGAATGTGCAAGAAAGATGGATCGCCTCTGCCCCCGCTTAGAGCGGGGGAAAGGCGCAATGCTGAGCGGAAGGAAAACTCCTTGCCGCTGCACTTGCATTCAGGAGCATTAGAAATGAGATCTTAACCCCACAAAAGGGGGGGAAAAAACCCCCACTATCATCTGTGTTGCCATGGTGGTCAGGATGGTAGCCCAAAGGTTGATGAGCTATGACAGCGATACGTGCTGGGTCTTTAGAAATGGTTGGGAGCATCCTCCCTGGTTTGCGCCAGCCGCTTCGGGGGCTCTTTGTGGAGCTGGTCCATCATCAGCTGTGAAATATGAGCCAGGGTTGAAGGAACAAAGTCTGGGTTACAGGTGTGTTATGGTCACACAGGGCTTTATTTTGGTTGAAATTAAAAATATTTTTAAGCTTTCATAATATTTATCTGCAAATGTATGTTGATGCAGCTTTTGAGGCTGAGCTCTTTCTGCAGACCAGGATCGCTGACCTCTTCAAATTATTCTAGGGCCACTAGTGCTCATGCTGCAAATCCCATTCTGTTGAAGTTTTCTTGAGGCCCATAGGGGTTAGATCGTTAGCAGGTATAAATCATCGCAGTCACACTGAAACCCCCCGAGCCAGGACAGGCCGAGGGAGGTGGCTTAGAAAGCGATTGCTCTCAGCTGGAGGGGGGAATGGGCTGCAGGAGTGCCCTCGGGGTGCTGGGGAAGTCAGCTGGGCAACGAGATGGTTCAGCTGTGGGGCTCGAACTTTCTGATTTGATTAGTTCACTTAGTTCTTTGTTTGTTTGTTAAAGCTGACAAATCGCCTTTGCAGTTTAAGTCGCCTTGCTTGCGATCTGTTATCTTTCTTTCTGGGTGGTGGTAATCTACAGATGAAGGGCTCTCGTGAACAGAATAAAGGTGGTAATTTCTAAAGCTGCTCCGGTTTGATTCAGAGCAGCATTTCAGTCTATGGCCTGTGAATTCAGTGTTCAGAGATCTTGCAGGACTTTGTCAGGCAGAAAAAGATACATATCAATATTTTCTTGGATAGTGTCTTTTGTTTTAAAGCCTGGAAGGGCCTTAATCATAAGTAGATGTTATCCTGTAAATGGGATGTTTTTCTTCAGCAATATTTAATGAGATAATATCAAATAGAAGACTTACTTAAAGGAAAATGCTGTTCTCATCTATTACAGTATTATATTAGAAGTAAAAAAAAAAATCTCTAGAACATTGTACTGCTTGTTTTTGCCTCTTTTATGCAACTCATGTAATGTAGGTAATGAATCGGGATGGATTTTTCTCAATTTTCCTGTTCGGAATCTTATGAGATTAAAAAAAACCCCAAATTGCTGCAGAATGATTCACAGTGAAAAACTTTATATGAGTTCTCAATTAATTACAAATCACAAGAAGATGGTTTTGCAAAAGAAAGGTTTTACTTTTATCTTTTCTTTTTTTTCTCTTTTTCCAAATCGTGGTGCGGGGTGTAATTGTGATGAGGACAGTGTTTGACCCTTCTTTGGCTAATAGCAGCAATAAGTACATGGTGACATACTGAACGGAGAGTACATTTTTAGTGGGTTAGGGGATGCCTATAATAAGAAACTTAATTGAGTTGTCAGTCTTTTGCTCTGTGAGCTAAATCATAGGTTTGAACCACCGAGAAGTGCCTTGATTAGATACCTTTGAATATATCTTGCACTCTGGCATGTGCAAGGAAATAGTTTACATTTCTTACGAAGGAAATGACTGAAGCATCTTTGTCTTAATTAAACAGATATTTCCTTAAAAATACATTCTATGTTTTTAAATTCCTGATGCTTTTTGCTTTGGCTAGTTTAATTTGGGCTCAGTTTGTGGAATGTAACCTTTGGCTTAGTGCACCTTTTTTTTTGAAGGAGAGAGAACTGTTTTCAGTAGATTTTGTCAATCACAGATTTGTGAAGAGACCAAGACCATGGTGAGATAACACACTGTATGAGCCGGGCCTCCTCGTTCTCCCACTTCCCTGCAGCATTTAAACAAAGTACTAGGATAAGTATGTTTCCAGGGAAAAAAATCCACATGCAGGAGGCTTACAAAAGTGTTTTTAGTTTGGATAACAGGAAAAAAAAAACCTTGTACAGGAGTGCCTAGCCTTTGGTGTCTCTTGGCTAACACAGTGTCACCTTGCATGTACCTGGAGCCAGAAAACCTGTCTGGTCGTACCAAGAATGCGAGAAGTGACTCTTGATTTGCTTACCCTCCAGGCTCCGTCCAGGAAGATGCTGGAGATTACCTCTTTCCTTTCGATGTAAAGCTCTTTGTTGAAACAGAAGAATACATGAAACACATTTTGAAAATTAATTAACTGTGTATGGTTAATTCTTCCCCATGTGTTAGTTCTTGCAATATTTGATGGCTTTACCATACTCATGGTATGCTGTTTTTGTTATTTAAAATTGGCTTAATTATGAAAGGAAGGAAAGTAAACTGGCCTGTCTGTACAATGGAAAAAAACCCAAGAAACACCGCAAAACCTGTAAAACTAATAGACCTCTAAAAAAAGTTATAATTCTATAGAGCAAGCGGTTTGTCTGTTTTTCAGCACAAGATATTCCCTCCTTGTCCATATAACTCTCTGATACTGTTGCACAGTCTCCATCATGGCTCGAGGGAAAAAAATGGGGTATGACTATTGGGTTAGAAATCCCGAATTCCTTTCCAGTGGGTTTCCTGGCCATGTCAGTCTGACATACACAGGTTTTGAAAATGACAGTAAAAAATGAAGTTGTTTGAAGTTGAGAATCATTAAGTCCCTCATTGGGATTCTGAATGAGGGGACTGTTTTCTGAATCCAGAGAGCCTCACAAGTTCCCGTTACTGTCATTGGATATACTTTGGTAGTCAGGCTTAAAATGAGGTTTCCTGCTTGCTTCAAGACCTGAACGTAGACGGCAGGCTTATGTGCACCTGTTTCCCGAAAATCCAGCCGCAATTTACAGTGATGGCACAAGTGGAGTATTGTTCATAGACAGATAGCCTGGTTGTCAGACTGTGTACATCCAGGATAACAAATGGGTTACCGCTCCTCTAGAGCGTATTATTTCTCATGACTAGTCATATGCTAAAGGAACATACAAGGTACTTTTAGAGAGATAAGTTGTTTTCCAAGCAATCGTCCTGAGCGGAAACCAAGAAAACGGTTTATTTTTAAGTCCTTTTACCTCGAGGGTCAGCCTGTCCCTTTCCCTGGAGCACTGCTTCTTTAGCTATTCCTGTACCTTTTACCTGATAATCTGTATTCATGCAGGGGAATTTCCCAGCATGTAGTAGGGAGAGGGCAAATCTGAAGCCACTGCAGTTTAAATACTTTGACAAGTGCTCATCTCTCTGCACGCGCCGCCTCTCACACCGAACTCTGCTCCAGTTGCATGGGGCCAGCCGGTGTCACCGGCCAACCCTGCTCATCTGGAGAGCGGCAGAGATCAGAAGTGGGACAAGAAGTAAAAAGGAAATCCTTCTCTTCCTTAACAAAAAATGTTGACAAACATTATTTTATCTTTGTTACATCTTCTCCAAAACTTTTGGAGAAAAAAAAAAATGAAAACCAGGAAGAAAAATATCATTGTTTTTCCATCTTTGTCCAAGACAAGTCGTCTTGTTTGCTACCGTTTGTAATTGTTTGCTTCCCTCCAACCCTTTTTTAGACAGAATTTCCCAGGAATCAGTTGGTTCATTTTTAGGGTACGTTGAGGAAAATATTCTTGAGAAAATTGCTGCTCTGACTGAAGAGAGTTGTTATTGTTAAAAGAACAATTTTTAACAAGTTGGATCCAAGTAAAATCTAGGTTTTATTTATTTGTTTGAAAAATCTTAACACTGAGGTGGTCTAGTCCTGAACTGTAACCTTATTGTGACTGAGCAAGCCCTAAACAAAGAGGAGGATCCTTCCTCAGGAGCTTAAAATTGGAGTATGAAACAAGGGAGAACAGATGGATAGACAGATTGGGGAGCACAAGAAAACAAAGAGACGGTATTGTTCGGCATAAATAGCTGTGGTCGGCTCATCCTGGCAGCTGAACCAAACTGAGGGATGGTGAATAATGTATGGCTGATGCGATGGGGACTGGAAGACCATGAGAAGGATGCAAGGAGGGAGTGCAGTCAGGAGGGTTTTCAGATGTATTTTGAGTTGCGAGAGGGTAAAGCTGGAGGTGGAGGAGAGAAAACGGAGGTTTAGGGTCAGAGCAGAGGAGGAAATGGTGAGATAGGCAATGAGGAGACAGTGTGGACTGGATCGCTGGAAAAAATTAATAATGGGCTTGAGGGAGAACTGAGAAGAACCTTCTGTTCTTGAGAGAGGAAGAAGGAGAAGGCTGTAGGAGGGAGAGGGGAAGAACAGGGAGGAAGTCATGTTTTATTTGATAAGTTATTCTTTGGAAGGAATTGGCAAAGCCCTGTGCTGAGGGAGAGCTAGAGCCAGGAGAATGAAAAGGAACGAAGACTGAGTAAAAGGCAGAGAAAAGGCAGCTGGGGTTGTGGGTGTGTGATTCTATGAAGTTGGAGTAGCAGAGCTGTTTAGTAGGAAGGGCACAGAGTTTAAGAAGCCGAGGAGTTGTCTGTGGTGGAGGACATCTACCTGGTCGTGGGATTTCTACCCAGTCAGCTCACGTTGCAAGAGGAGGAGTGAAGCAAGCGATTGCTGGTACTGCTGGCTAGGGCTGAGAATCAGCAGGAACTTCTTTGTAATAGGAGAGAGGGACAAAAGACTCAAAGGTGGAGAAGAGTTATGGTGAGAACCATCAACGATGTCGGGGGCGGGGGGAGAAAGAACGGATAGAAAGAAGAGGACTGAGAACAGCTCAGTCATCCACTATTGGGTTGAAAATCATGGACAAGTGCATGGAAGGAAACCGGAGGATGGCAGAGAGTTAGGAGGTAGGAAAGGTAATACGCCTGCTCTGAAGCTGTGGTCTGACTGGTTTGGAGACTGAATCAGGAAAGATGACACCTTGGTTTTAGGTGGGAAGGGGTTGAACAGGGAAGTTGGCGAACATCAAACTAGTAACTCTCTGGTGCACGGCAGTGAGTAGGTATTGCCTATCAAATGCCTACTTATTGCTCTGTCAAATGGAGACAAAGTGCAAGGGTCTGACTTCACGGAATGTATTGATAACAAAAAAACTGAAGTCCCCAAAAGAGAGAGTAGAAATGCAGAGAAGAGCAGAAGAAAAATAGGAAAAGGAAAAATAAGTCAGTTGAAGAGGTGTAGAGGCAGGACCCAGGAATAACAAGGAAGGGTATCTATGCAATACTGTTGAAATTAGAAGAGGAGGGAGGGGTAAATGGTAGGGTTTGGAAGGGGCAAAAATGGGAGAGGAAAAATTTACCAGCTGAGTTGCAAAGTGTCGGATAAGGACAGGCCTCCAAGAAACCAGCTTAGTGAAAGATGTGTCTTTGCGATAGCTGGGAGGAGTACGGTATGGATAGGCTGTGAACAACTGAGATCTTTTTATACCTGTATGAAGGCCACCCTTTCCCTGGATAACGGTGCTGTTGGAAGCACTGTGCAGCACACTGGGACAGGGCCTTTTCCAGAGCTGCTCATGGCAGGAATGGTGGGAAAAAGTGCTGCAAATTTAGAGTGCTAGTCGTTCAGGTAGCAAAATTGTGCCAGTCAATACCTCATTCTTTGAATATAGATCTTCCTCTGGGTTTCAATGGGATGGCTTTGAAAAAGAATGAGAAATGCCTCTCTGTTGGTGTTTTCATTTTATGCTCAGCTCATGTAAAACCGGTTGTTCTTTGGAAAAAGCATACCTGCAGCAAGGATTGATGCCAGTCTGGGCTTCATCTGGCAGGGATCTTATTGCCATTATGCTGCCGTATGCGCCATTACAAATATTAGCCATGAACAAGATGATAGCCATGAAGTTTAGTGCTCTGTGTTAGGTGTGCTGTCATTGCCTCTCTCGCTACTGTATGTCATTCATTTCAGATTTAAATATCTAATGGCTCTCATCAAACAACATTTAAACTTTCTATGAAATCCTGCAAATGTTCCTTTAGATCATATTATAAGTAACAATGGATGAAATGAGCTTGAATGGGAGGGCTGTGTTTCAGTCTCGGGGGTTCTGCAGCTGCTGGTGATGACAGTGGAACACTTCAATTGAACTGCAGCCTGGTATTCAGCAGCACTCTGCCCATTAAACAACGTATAAAAACAGTATAAATGGTCCGGCACATTTCCTTTTCCACACTATTTTCATCTTAGTCACTGGAGTGTTTCTGTAGAAAATAATTTATTTACTGGGAAGCTAACAAGGAATGTTTTGGTCACTGTGAGCACCAGATGTGGTGTTCAGATTGTAGCATGAACAAACTTAATTCAACAAGGAAGTCTTTATGCATTGAAAAGGATCTCGCGTGACTGTGCCGTTTGCTGCCGGTCCTGCTGGAACAGACCTGTCCTCGCAAGGGAAGCGGGAATGTGCCCCTGACGTCTTGGATGGCGAAACGAAGCCACAAGCTCTGGAGGTCTCGAGTGCCTTAACAGCTATTTATTAGTATTTGTTTATTTATTTGGATAGTGCCATATTTGTGTTAGGAATTTTATAGACTCATAAGGAGACATGTTTAGTCACCCAAGGATATTGCAATCTAGTGTGGACAGATGTCACATTGAGTAAAGAAATCAAGCCGTGGGGGTTGGAGAGTAGCGATGTGATAACACAGGGGGAGTTGAAGAAGTGTTGCTGGGAAAAAATAGGTTTATTATTAAGAGTGCTATTATGTAGAAGCTGAGTTTTGAATATAGTTGAAACCCTACTGTGAAGTATATTTTAGTCAATAGCAATCATATCCTTGGCCATAGGTAATTTCACTTCCCCCATCCCCCTTTGCTATTCAGCTGACTTTTAGGGTTTTTTTTGCCTTCCAGAAATTCACACACCCAATAAAGCCAGTATCATTAAACAGAGGAAAACAAAGAAAGAGGATCAAACGCAATACCATACATTATCATCAGAAATATTCAAATATCAAGAGCCATCAACAGGCAAATGCCCTTGCACTCATTGTGCCGTGGTGCTCTGGCCAGCCTTGCTCTATTGAATCAGGAAGGAGGACCGGGCTGAGGAGACTGGCAAAGTGTCTAAAATTGAAATCACGCTGTCCGGTTCTCCACCGGCAAACTGCAGGGTCTGAGGTCGGTGGGAACCGAAGGAGGTTAGCATCACAGAGAAGGTGCGGAGCCCACAGTGAAAATGCAGTAGCTGTCCCACCTCTTGCTTTGCAATGCGTAAAGTAGACTTCTTAAAAATACATTTTCTTGTTTTTGTACTGCTTATGAAGCAGTCAGCCAAATTTTCTTAAACCTGTGACTTTAGGATGATGAGCTCTACAGAAATAATCCATCTTCTCAAACTCTAAATTTTCTTTATTCCAACAGTTTTCAGGAGGGCTTATACAGTGACGTGACAACTTGAGACACCTTTATCTCACTGCAGTGAACTGTAATGAAAATGTAATCCAAATCAGTAAAAATAAATTGGTGCGTGTTTAAACTTTAAAGTTAAATATAAAAGCAATTGGTAGCTTAACTGCTCTTAAAGTATTCTGTGGGGTCTTGAGAGCTGTTTATAGTCTCGGTCTTTTGCCACCGCCCTTGGCAAACACGGGTGAATATTACACGCGTTTCGAGGAGCGGTCAGTGGAAAGCTGAACCCAACTCTCTTGAAGCGGCGTGCGTGCAGCCACGCCAGGGCCTTGGAGCTGTCGGGGAGCTGCGGGGCCGGCCGGGTGCTGGGGCGAGGGCGTCCCCCTGGCAGCTGGGAGGCAGGTCCTCCCCGTCCCTCCCGCCGGGCCGGGCAGGGGGTTGCCTTTCCTTTTTCTTTACTTTCTCCCCTCTCCTTCTCAATTTTGATTGATGGAAACACTCACTGGGAGTTGTTTTTGACATCCTTTAAAAAAAACCTGAAAGCATGAAATGTTATGATAGTGTTATGTCTATTTTTGAAAGTAAGGCTGTTAATGTAAAAATGGTGCTGATATGCTGGAGTGAATTATAAAGGCAAGATTATTAAATCCCTGAAAATTGCTAATTTATTATTTTTCTCACCTAATTTTGATTTATGGTGCATGATTATAGTGACACACATCTTCAAAAACAAGTGAATTGCTGAGAAATTATTTGCATATTACAAAAATTTTCTATGAGACTTTACATTTAACATTTGCCAAAAAAAATCCACCCCTCTTGTTCTCTGCTTTCATTTGAAAAACCTCCTGAGCTAAAAGAAGATTGTAAGGGTTTTAACTTTCATAGCTTCCCCATACAAGTGAAAGGTGGTCTTATGCATAGTGAGGATTCTTATCCGGTTTGGCTGTTAATTTTACTCCCATGGGAAGCATATGTGGGTTCACGTTACTGCATGCTGCACGTTGAAAGCTCTAGCACTTTGCTATATGGAATGATTTAACTAAAAATTAACGATCACAGACATGCATTTGAAAGAGCACTGAGCCCAGGATCTTACCACGTTTTGTTCGAAGGAAACTGATTCAGTATAGCAAGGCTGATTCTGCCAGCTTTGAAGAAACTTGGGGCTGGATCCTGTAAACCTGATTCACAGGATTTGTTTTGTTTTCTTTGAATGGGATTGCTCCCAGGCGCAAGCACTGGTAAGCAAGGGTTTGCAACATCTGATCCTTCTGACAGCTAGGGACGAGTTCTTCTTTGAGAGGGGTGGTGACACTAAGCCCCGAAGACCCAGTTCTCCTGCTGGTGTTTGTGCTTAGGTTCTGGCCGGGGCAGTGGAAAATATATGTGTGTATCTTAGGGAGAGTGTTTTTGACCTGTTTTCAAGAAGCGGTGGGAGCCATCCTGGTACAGCGGTGTGTGGCGGAGGACAGTGAGGACAGGCAGGTGTCTGGCTGTTTGAAAGCACAGTGTGTATATACTGTGTGTATATACATACATAAATCATCTTGTATACAGTAAAGGTGTATTTCCCTTGATTGGTTGTGCCTTTGGACAGTGTATGGGGACAAAGAGCTGTTTGCCCTTTGCAGTTGGCCATTGGCGTGTTGAATTAACTGAAGTTAGAGACAGGAGGAGGTGTGCAGTCAGTGTAATAAGGAATCACCAAATGCTCTTGGCCAGAGCTCTGCCTGCTGGATGCTCCCATGATGAGCAGATTAGGGCTCGCTGGTGCGGGCAGAGAAGGAAGCGAAGCACCTCCGAGTGTGAAGGTGACATGCAACCAAGGCTGAAAGCATTGCTTCACGTGGATGCCTCTGCCTGTGCTGGCGAGAGGAGGAGAGCAGTGTGATGAGATCGGGTGAGGTGACATCGCTGTCCCCATCCTGCTGGGCAGGGGAGGTCAGGACTGAGTTCCCTGTACCTGGGGACTTGCTCGGGAGCTCCTTGGTGGAGCAAGACAGTATGCCGTGGAGGGGATCCACAGCCCCCCTGCCTTGGCACAACCATGCCTGTATTGTACCCTACTTCCTTTCTGTTCAAATTCTGCTCTTACTCCTACTGGCATTAACTGCGGGAATGTAAGCCTTGTTGGAGATGCTCCAGACTTAAACAGATGTGAATAAGAGCCCAGATTAGTAATGTGGTTTTCTCTTTACTTCTTTTCTTTCTTTTTTTTTTTTTGTTAACACCCACCTAAGTGCACCTTGCTCTTTGTGTGCAAGAGATAATTTAATCAAAGCATTCATTTAGGGCTGGCTCCATCCTGCTCAAGTTGTGGAAAAGCTCCTGTTAACTGTAACAGTGCAGGATCACGCTGTAACGGCCAGATTTGTACAGGCATTAGATGCCTAGACCTGCAGGTAGGTGTCCAACAGGACTTTGAGGAGCACGGAGCTATCTAACCGTCATTGAGAATCGGGTATCCAGGCGCTTGTGGAAATCTTGGTAAGCACCTACCTGCACCTTTAAATGCCCTTTAGAAGTCTTGCTTTGAAAGTCAAATCTGGAAAAAAACAAATTAAATCAGTGGCAAAAGTGACCTTAGTGTGCAAGCAATAAAGCAGCTGAGGATAGAGGAAACTACGATCGCTTGGATTTTTATTCATATATGAAAAAAGCTTGAGACTTGTTAATTTTGCTTAAGTGCCATGGCAACATACATATCTGTTTTGCAGCTTACGAAATGTATTTTTGGAACTACTGACTCACACACTTGAATATTTCTGCTGTACTAAGAGAATGTATTTCCTTTTACTTTCGTGTAGCTATTCAGCATGAAAATAAAAGCAGTTCCCTTCTGGTTTGTATCACGCTGCAGCTCAGGGCTGTTTTCTGGAGCAGTCGCACCTGGGCTGAGCGTGCCCGATGGGATTGCTGTGTGCCGCCGCTGCTGCCGGGATGGGCACCGTGCAGCTCTCTCCATGGGCATAAAACTGTAAGCTGTGGTCTCTAAGTCAGATACTGGCTGGATGGTGGATAACTGAGGCTGGCAGTGAAGAATATTAAAGTACCCTGTATTTTGTCAGTGCGAGCACCTTACATTTTAGACAGTACAAGTTACCAGGTTTTCAGGCAGTCTTGAAACTGTAGTGAAATGGGGTTGATCCCCAGGGTGGATTATGAGTCTATGGAGTGCCAGTGCCATAACCTCAAACCAGCACGGCAGGGTTGGCAGCATTGCAGATTTGAAAAAACCTTTGCTTTGCTGAGGGTGCTGGTAGGTGTGCCACCTTAGAGGGGCTGGGGAGAAATGCAGGCAGTCCCTGTTGAGGTGCCAGCGTTGGCAGGACGCAGCTGACGCTCTGGGTGAAGGCAGTGAGGGATGGAGCTGATGTCTTTTACCTGTGCTCGCACTGTGGCACTTCAGGAGAAGCTTCCATTTTCAAATAATACAGTTGAGAGTTTTTGTTGCGTGCCCTGCAGTTCTTGCCATACTCGATACTAATCTCCTGTTGATCAAGGCACTTGGCGACTTTTGGCTGGCAGGAGTGAAGCTTTCCTAACAAACTGGCAAGTTCAGGACGTGCTGTGCTCACACAAGAGCCTCTGTCATCGGGGGGTTTGTGACAATGAAAAAGTAATTTTTACTTGACAGTAGGAAGCAAGTGGCATACCCTGCTGCTATGAATATTCAGTGACGTTCCTCTGGCGACCTTTTGCACAGATCCGGTTGGTGAACGGTGTGCCTGCGGTACCAAGGTGTGATGTGCTTTTTCTGCCTCCCCAAAGAAAGCTGTGCTGCGGGTTGTGTCGTTGCGGGAGGGCTCGTAGCAGGCACACCCGAAAGTGGGAAGAGGATGTTACCGTTCTAGAAGATTTCTTTTTCTGGCTCCACTTGAAACCGCATGGGCAGAGTTTCCAAAGGCCTATCTATGAGAAACCTCAGTGCCAGCAAGCAAGAAGGAGCTTGTTTCCAGTGGGATGCGGGCAGGGAGGCTGTGCAGCTCCTGCTGTGCTGCTCTGGGCCGGCTTAGCTCTCTTTGGTACCCACCTGCCGTGTTTTGGCTGGTTTTATTCTATTTTTATTTGCTTCGCACAATGGCACTGTGATCCTAATGGAGAACTTTTACGGCTACTTTGAATAAAAAGCTAGGTCTGTCATTATCCACAAAACTGAAGCAATTCAATTTCTGGGTTGGACCTTGCCAGGAGATAATAGTATCTGCTTACCTCACAGGTTTATTGTGGGGCTTTTAAAATTAATAATAAAGTGTACACAGTGCAATGTACTCTACAAATTAATTGTTATTATTTCACTTCTAAGCAGTAAGTACGTGTATGCCCTGTCATTTAGAGAACATCAGAATGCAATTACTTAAAATATCTGCCTAGCAATTTTGATTAGTTGATTGTACTGTGTTTAAATTAAAAAAAATAAAAAATTGAACAATAGCAGTAGAAAAAATGTATTTAAAATGGGAGCTGATTCTCTATACTAATTTTTAAGATACTAAAAAAGGCACTAGAGATGAGACTACACTGTAATGTGACAGTTTCCAACCAGGAATGTTAAGGAAAAACCAAACCCTGCAATGTGGAGCTGTGCACCCAGGAAGCTGGCAGCAGAGAGCGAGGGCTTCTGCCCGCTCAGCCCCTATGAGATGGAGACCTGCACTTGGCCCCGTGCATTCGGTCATGCTGATGAAAGACCAGAGGACAAGGCAAAGAGTGATGATGATGAAGGGCCAAAGGGGTGGATTTGTAAGTTTTAACTAATAGCTGAAAAAGAGGTGATATTTCTAATGTTGCTAATCGGGAATGGGGAAGGGAGCGGTGGTATCTCCCCTTGGGGAAAGGGGAGTGTCAGTCCCCAGGCTGATGAACGGTCGTATAGGGTAATGTGAGGAGAAGTGTATTAAGTGTAAGAATACGACGGTGCATGTGGAAATACGTGGAGTAGGCAGAGCAAAGAGGTGGGAGGGCTGTCTCTGGAGAGAATTAAGCCAAGGAAACGGCACGGTGGGCCAGGCAGCTGGGCAGGCTGCATGCTGTGGGCACCAAGCAGGCGGGAGCTGGTGGCCGTGCCGGAGCATAACAGCACTGCTCACATGTGCCTCGGGAGGTGGGGCGCGGGGCTCAGGCCATACCTCGCTCTTTGCTTTGCTGTTCATGACACTGTAGGATAAGTTGGAGCCTCAACTCTTTGCCTGAACTGGCTGTGCACTCAAAGAGCAGAAGAAGTGTCTTCAAGGTTCTTTCAACACTGTTTCCTCAGATTAGCTGTGTCTTGGCCCCTGGTGAAGATGCACTGATGTGCCCTTGTAATTTGCCTCACTTGAAGCCCCAGAGCAAAAGCCAGGAGACAGAGGAGAGAAAGGAGGGAGTTCTGGAAGGGGACGGGGCGTGACGCCCCGGGGGAGCCCAGCTCAGCATCCCCTTCCCCGGGGTGGGAGCCCGTCCCCAGTGGGGACTGCCAAAATGTGGGTCATGGAGTATAAGCGGGGCACGAGGACAGTGGTGGCACGTTGTGCAGATATGTTCTAGACAAATGTATGCAAGATATAGCCTGGGGAAAGTCTGTTTATGATGGGAAAGAAGAATGGGGCACCATCAAAGAGTTTAAGTACTTATAGCTGCTTTGGAACAAGGCTGCGCTGGCAAATAGATGGACTAGATGACCCGCCAGGGCTTTTTACATCTCTGTCTGTGTTTAATTGCATTTGTCACTGGACTGTGTCTAGAGGTTTTAAAATATTATTTTACCAGAAAATGTTCTGGATTGTGCTATCAAGACCAGGTGGCAGCAGTTTTACAGCATGTATTTTCCCTTCCAATTTTCAACATTGAAACTTGTAGAATGTCTTTAACTGATAATTTAACTCCCTACCTACTAATTGGACCAAGACATAACTTTGTAGCTTTATCTCTTTCCTATTCCTCATTTTATTTCTGTTTCAATTAGTGAGTGTGCCTTTAGGAAGAGACTAAGATTGTTTTTCTATCTGTTATAAGATTTGCCTGCAAGAGAAATGAATTTTATTGCCTGTCTTCTCAAATGCTCAAATAACATTCTCCCCTCTACAATCAATGAAAAGACCAACAAGCTCATTTGCCTTAGGTTTGGCCTCCCTGCGCAGGGCTGCTTCCCTCTTACTGGAGCTAAGGAGGTTTACCTGTGTCAACACTTTCAGTATAACAAAAACCTGCTTTAATCTCCATCTTGTATCATATTTTAAAATTGAAAAGAATAAGCACGGAAACTTGACTTCATCAGAGATGCCAAAATGCTAGTGAAGGCTGACGTCCCGCAGAAAGCTCCGAGAGCAGCAGCACCTATTCCTGTGAACGGGGGGGGTGAAATGGCAGCACCCGCCTAGTCCTGCAGCTGACCACCGCCGGTTCGAATCGCAAGATGATGGCACTGAACATTTTATGGCATGCAGGTTATTGAGCCTGATTCGCAGCTGTTTCATCCTCGGAATGGTCATTTGCAGTGAAGTTGCTGGGTTAGGATCGTTAGTTTTAGTTGTTGGCTGAGTTGCAGAAGTGCTTAGGAGCTACTGGCAGAGTAGTCCGGGACTCAGCTGTGTTCAAGGTGATACAAAAGAGGTGGCAAACACTTGAGGTTTGACCAAAATATTTTAAGTGTTGCTGAACAGAAAATCTCCATTCACTGACTTTAACGTGATACCGAGTACGATAGAGAAAATAAAAACCCAGAGGGTGATACAGCGTACAGTGGTCCCAGCCAGAGACTCATGTTCTTCTGTCACCAACGCAAAGAGTGGGCAGTTGTGTATTTCTTGTAGACATCGCATGTGTCCTGACAACCTCCTGCACAGCTTCCCAGTTGCTAGAAAATGTAGATTCTAGTTGCCAGCCACAGTTAATTGGTTATTACTCATTATTTATTTAATGCTCTGGTTGACCATGCACTCAACTTATTTAAAATTCTTTTAAGAAACAGTTTGTCTTGTTTGCTGTAGAGATATTAACAAGCAAAACAGAAACCTTAGAAGTCTGAAACTTAAACTTTATTTCAGAGCTCCTGTAAAATAGCTCAGTGAACATAGGCTGTCTTTACAGACAGAGCTTTTTAAAAACCAGAAGACTTATAATTAAAAGCACTGCATTAAACTGCATTCTCTGTGTACTGGGTCTAGATGTTTAGTTTGTGGACAGAGGAAGAAATACTCCTTCTGGCTAGTTGGCGTGCTGGGGTTTCTGCTTGTGATCACTTGATCACCGCTGGTTGGACAGTGCTTTTCTTTGTCCACCTCCTTGGCCTCATCTGTAACTTCGATTAGTTCTGCTCCAGGAGTGCCGTTGCATGTTGCCTTTTCAAAGATTAATGTCTTGGGTGAAAATGTTCCTAAAAAGTACTCTTTAACTGCAAACATGTTGCATTTTGTTCTCATGTACCTTATTTTCCTAAGCAACAATTACCCAAAAGAATTAAAATATTTAGAAACCATCTTAGAACAAACTTACTTCTTTGCTGTTATTCATACCTCTTCAATGGTTGCATTTGATCTATAGGAGGTCAGATTTGCTTAGCTTCATGCCTGTTTATTGCTCTGTCACCTGTGGGTCCTTGTGGACTCTTACACCTGTGTTGACAAGGGTTATATTTTGGGGATGAATTGCTGATTTTGTCTCTTGGAAGCTCAATCTTTTTTCTTTTTTTTAATAACTTATTGTAAATTGGCATTCAATTTTAAATAGATAATTTCAACTTTCATGATTTTTGTTAATCTTGGCTTTTGCAAAAAATAATTGTCAGCGAGTCCCTTCACCTGAGGTTTAGTGTCTGCAAGTTAAATAACCAACTTCCTCCTAGTAACTTCCTAATCTGCTAATTTCTCTTGATTTTCTTCTCTCACGTTCTCCACCCTCCTCTTCCTGGCTTCATGATCCGTATTTATCACTGCATAATGTTATTTCCTTCCAACCCCAGCATCTGCCCGGGTGAGCACATCTTCCTGCGGTCGGCCGGCTGCCTCCTGCCTCTCCCCACTGTGCCCCTCGCTTCCACCATCAATCCACAACCCATTGCAGCCTCTCACACACCGCAGTGCTCAAATTTAGCTTGTTCAAATACTGTGGATCTCTCTACTTCTCTCTGGTCTCCAAAAGGACCTAATTTATTAGAGAAACTGAACACTTCTGTAGTCAAGGTTGTTGATAGCTTATTTATAGCCTTCAGTTGTGCTCGGTCCCTCCCTTCCCCAGCAAAGCCATTCTGTGAAAAAAACAACCAAACCGCAACCAAACCTCTCCCTTCGCCTTTTCTGAGGCTTTTGAAGAATAGTGAGCTTGTGACATTTTCTGTAGGGATGGATAAAAGATCCCCAGATATTGCAAATCTGTGCCCAAAATTCACATGTAACGAAATGTTTTTTTGCAGGTTGGTGGAAAAATGTTCTGATAGTGTTTTTTTCCAGTATTTTGCTCTTGAGCACGCCTCTGCACTTCCTGGGTTTGGCCGGGACCAGAAGTGGAAGTGCTGAAATACCAGGAGACAGACTGTTCATCTGAGGTTTCCCACTCACTTTTCCAGACCCAAGCAGTCTGGGCACTTTTGATAAACATCTGAAATTTCTGGATACTGATCTGAACCGAACCTCTGTACTTCTCATTCTGGGTTGCTCAGCGATGCCCTTTTTTACTGACGGGCTGTTGGTCCTCCTTGAAAGCACAGATTTCTCCATCTCCTCCAGTTACACATGCTTATCCAAAGGAACTGTCTTCTGCACAGTTTGCCAGATAATTCTGTTCATCTGCTGTTATCCCTCTACGTGTTGTTCTGCCAGGCCTCAAGATCACCAGCCCTGCTTTAGTCTGGCACCACATGGGTACCACTTTTCTTTGATGGCCGTTGAAGCCTTGTCTCTGCAGAGCACAAAAAAAGACAAAGTTTTCATCCAGGTGGAGGGATTTAATGGAGGGGGAGTTAAATCACTGATTGTAATCACTTGCTATGAGAGCCTTGTTTAAACAAAGAACTTCAGCTCTCTTCTGCATTGGTACTACTTTTATTTTTTAGAAAGCAGAGTGGTTTTGTATGTATCGTTTGCATTTTAGCAATTATGTTGCTAATTCAGATAAGTAATCTTTGTGTTACATTAAAAAGAGCGAATGAAACTCTCATTAGTTATTTGGTTGTGGTTTTAAATTGTGGTTTCCAGCAAGTTTTGCATTTGGATGAAATTTAGAGTTGAATTATAATAGGCAAAACCCAGTGGTTTAAATAATTTTTAGTAGTTTGACTATAAGCTTACAAAATTTTTCTGCGTTGAAATGAACAGTGGCACTAAAAATATGAACTGTTAGTGATTTGTATTAGCTAGTGTATTGACTTGATTGTTTTTGGTTAGTGTCCTTCAGTGTTCTAGAACTAGTAAATCTCATGCTTTCTCTTTTTGTTGATAGCTTATCTTTTTCTTCCGCTCTATCATACATTTTTCAGTTCCAGCCTTGAACACATTAGCCATTGGGCTGTACTGGTAGAACAAATGGAAATGAAGGAAATGTTCTGTATGTGTTCAGAGAAGAGGCTGGTGATGTCAAAATACTGTTGTTTTTCTGCATGCCAGAGTGCTAGGAGTTTGGCTAGTTATTTCCATTAGATTAGTGGCTTATATTTCTTTGAAATATGAACGCCAAATTTGCAATTCTTGAATATTAACTTTTAGTTCATTTATATTCTTTAATTACTGCAAGTTTAGATCTCAAAAGAAGCCAAAGTTTTAAATTTACATTGAATTCTTTTAAAAAGAAAATCATATTTAATTCAAAATGTTTGAAGTTTGATTTCTGACTGATAAAAGTAATTGTTTTCCTTACTCTGGTATTAGTTTTCCCCGAGAGTCCTTAGTTTTCAGTTTTGTAGCACAGCGAAGGAAGTTGGGGAGGCAATGGCAGTGAAAAAATCCTTTACGATATTAAATGTTGAATGATTAAATAAAAAAAAAACGAAACACCAAATAGACTGGAAACTCCCCACCAAATTGACTGATACTATATACGGTTTCTTTCAGAACACACAGCAATATATTGCAAATTAGAAAAAAGTGGATGTCGCTAAATTCAGTCCTGTTAAAGCTCACAGTTTGGAGCTTTCAGTTAGTTGTGTCCTAGAAATCTCATGTACGTATGTAAATATACATAGCGTGTATATATAAATATACATACATGTACACACATGTGTGTTTTTGCAAAATTAATTTGCAAATTAGGCCCAGAATGTTTTTCTCTATGTATGGCTTGATTCTGCCTCCAGCAAAGTTAATTGCGTATATGTCAACTACACGGGTAGTTGTAGAACTTGTAGAAGTTAGGTGAAATGTGCACAGTTACCCCAAATGAGAAACTGCTGATCTTATAAACGAAACTATTATTAAAAACAGATTAATCGGTATCTTTTGTCTGATATCTCAAAAATTCTGACCTGGGGAATTTTTTTCCCAGTGGTCCTAGTAAATGTAGTTATAAGCACTCAGTAGTAAGAGCTGCTTATTTCATGCTCCCTTTTTTTTTCTTGCTTATTTCTTCTGCAAAGTGTTCCCTCTTTGTTGAAATTTCTTAAGTGAAAAAGCATCTTAGGGAACGATGCATTTTGATGCAAGACAGACTAGCGATAAGCACTAACTGCTTTTTCTGAAACAGTAGTGAAAAGGAGGTACTAAGCACAGCCAACATCATTTTGTAGCGACTTACACTTTTATTTGTGAAACAGCGTATTTAAATATGTTAATGTTACGCACATCCATTGGAACAGAATACAGGCTATAAACTTCACACTGCGAGCATGAAACTTGGGGCTGCCTCCAGAAATTTTTGCCAACTCTTATTATTAGTTTCATATAAAATCATAATGGACAAAGGTCAGAGAAAAACAAATTATATATATCAAGTGGGTTTATTTTGTATGTTCAAGATTATTTTCTGTATTTATTTTCACAGTTTCCCTGGCTTCCCTGCAATCCTTGCTTTTACAGAGCAGCCAGAGGAGACAAAAACTATTGAAAACAGGAAAACTTAATCTGAAAAAGAAAGCCGTTGCCAGCCGGTCCGCGATCAGGTGTCTTACCTTTCACTCCGCTGAATTTGCTTTCTGAAATTAATTTGGCTGTTTAAGAAGAACGTTTGTGTTATCATAGCATAGAAATGTATCATCATTTTTATACATGCTCATAAATCATATGGCTCGTCCGGTAATTTTAAAGCTTGTCCAAGAGTCATGTTTGTGCTGAAACTCTGCAGAAGACGTTTCAGCTCAAAAGAACAATTTTGGAATGAAACGCCGTATTTCGCATGAGATGGAATGGCTCTTTCAGCATATGGCAATTATGATGTAGCTCGTTCTGGCAGGGGAGGCAGGAAGTCTGCAGCTCGGGGTCCTTTGCATCGCGGGGTGTTGACAATTACTCCTAATGTTGTTAAAAGTAACCAATTACAAATTTTATTTTTTTTCTCTTTCGAGGTCCTAAAATTTTTATAGTTTATACAGCTATTATAGATTCAGCCAAACCGTTGCAAACTACTTCTAGGCTGCGGCACAGGCATGATGCTGTGTGAAGCGCTGGCGCTCGCCGCAGGCTGGCACTGACGGGCGCCATGCGGGATGTCCTTAACCTGACATTTCAGTAGCGCTTTCTTGCAAGGTAGACACAAGGCTAGAGCACAAGGTCAGTATCCATGTAGCAAAGTTTCTCTTTCCACCGGGCATGTAGGGCTAGCCTTTTTTTTTTTTTTTCCTTCCCCTTATTATTCATTCATTTTGTAAAATAGAAATAATGTTGTCAATGCGGCGCAGCAAGCGAAGGCGCTGGGTTGGGTGCACAGGTGAGGGAAGGGGCCAGCTCCGTAGTCACCGTAAATCAACATGGCCCCGCCAGCTTCCCTGGAGCTTTGGTAGTTTGTACCAGCCTTCATTTTGGAATGATGAATTTGATGCATTATTCAGTTTTTTGGAACCGAGTGTAATTTTCCCCTCTCTGTTCTCATCTCCTTGAAGTCAGGAGGGGTAACAGGATCACTGTGTGAAAATACCGCGGGTGGAGTGAAAGGCTCTGTTTGAAGGAAATATTGGCCACAGAATAGAAATCACAGGTCCGTTGCTGGAAAATTAAAGTAAAAGTTGGCTTGTTCTCCTTATCCTCCCTGTCCCCAGCATGCTGGGGCCATGATAGAAAGATTGCATTAGAAGGAAATAAAAAGCACTTGTGTTTATTCTCTATAAAACACATTTCAAGCATCAAAACCTGTAGTCAGTATAAATTCTAAATGGGAAAGAACAGAGCATATTAGACCTGTGAAGAGGAGATTATTAAAGGGTTGATTTAACTAGTCATGTTGCAGCCCATAAACCATATCTAAATCTCTGGAGCAAGCTTAAAAGACTACATTGAGGTCAATCTTTAGAATACCTGGATTGGAGAAAATTGAAAACAAATTCTATGCAGAGGAGTTCAGATTCAGAAATCTCTGGCTCATTCTGCAGGGCAGACTCCTCTTACTAACGTTATGAGGAATGAGTGCTTCAGCCAAAGGGTGATGCTGACACAAGCAAAAGCAGTGACTCATTAATTCAGCTTTGTTTGGTTGGGCAACCAAAGAGAAAAAACGTCCTAATCCTCTTACACCTAGGAGAGGTGCCTCTTCGTGGTGCTGCTCGAAGTGCCTCCTCTGCAACCCAGTTGCATCCAGCAGCCTGCTTGCCGCTGGTTTAGCTGCGGGTCGAGCGGCACTTACGCAGAGCCCCTCGCCGTGGCACCGATAGCATCACCACGTCCTGCGCCAGGTGAGCCCGGCGCTGCCAGGGCTCGGCTCCCGGCGCGTGGCTCGCACTGCGCTCGGCCGGCTCCCTGCCTCCCGCAGCGCTCACGGCACGCCGGCAGACAGATAAGTGTAGATTTGGTCACTTGCCTAAAGTCGTATAATAAGTCAGCAGCAGAGCTCTGAATTTGATAACTAATATAAATATTTATTACTGGTTTTACTCTGGCAGTGCTAGATATCTGTGCTGCGTTGTACTGCACCTTGCGCAGAGATTCTGCCTTGGAAAGCGCGGGAGCCTTGCAGCTGCCTTTGCTTTTTCCTTTTTTTTTTTTACATTTTTTCTTCATTTTATGGAAAAAAATGGACAAAATTAAATACGTGCATTTTCTTTAATTTTATTGCAGATTTGTTTTTTAATAACATTTCTTTCCCAGCCCAGTTTCTCTTTTAGTCTTTTCCCGTGCTGAAGTCGTACTCCAGTGAATGACATCATCGCTCTACCAAGGAGACTACTCTGATGTAGTTCCTGTAATTCAAACAGTAACTCAGTTAATTCTCAATTAAAGGAGCTGCTATTGCAAATACGTTTTTAGCGCAGGATCAGAAGATGACTGGGAAGAGTTTTCCTTTATAGAAGGGGTAGGCTCCCTAATTAGTTAACTGTAAGGAAATACATGGAACAACAAGGAGGACAAGAGGAACTATATTTGTACTCTGATCAATTTGCAAAAATTGTCTTCATTTGAAAAGTACTTTATTAGACTATCTGCAGAAATCTGTAATGATCTGCCAATGTAAGTAGTGTGCCCAGACTTGTTACCCAATTATTTTACATGGGCAATTAACAGCTAAGAGGAGCTCCCTGGAAGCAGTTTGTCTATGTTATAGGTGAATCCTTGCCTGTGTGCTTGCACCGCAGTACTGGTGTACGCGAGTGAGGCACACGGAATTTAATTTCTTTTTGTCTATGTATATGGGAGTATGTAATTCATATACTTGTTTATATATGCACATAGCAAACCCTGTTTATAATACTTCATGTAAATCCATGACTCAGAGACCCCACTATGGTCAAATTTCATGTCTTTACCCAATCCAGTAGTGGTTGCCATTAATTTTCATGTGACCAAAACAATGTGTATTTCCCTGGACTTGTTCTCAAGAGCGGCCAAAAGTATTTTGTTTGGGTTTTTTGGTTTGTTTGTTTTTCTTCTAATCAGCTGTGGAAGATGTTAGCCTAATGGCCAAAACTTGTCTTTGCTGTAGGTAGCTGCAAAGAGGATTTAGCGGGAGCGCTGGGCAGCCTGCCCGTGGCAGGGTGCCAGGGCCCCGTCGTGATGCTGCTGCGGCCACATCTCATGGCCGCAAGGAGCACGACCTCCTGGGGCTGGTGGCCTCTCGGAGGCAGTGCACGCTGCCCGGCCGGGTGCCGTGCTCTGCATGGCTGGGTTTTCTCAGCCCGGGAGAGGGGGGACACCTTTGCTATGGTACAGATGGGTTGTTTAGACTTTCTGTAGTCGTGTCCCATGGGACTCGTATGCTCAAGGACAGTGTCAGTGCCTGGGCTTCTTGACCAGGTTTACTCCAGGTGCTGTTCCAGCCGTGACAAGGGTGGTGGAAGGGGTGTCTGAAGGAGGTAAGGTGCTCCAGCCGTGCGGGCTGGCAGTGCTGGGCTCTCCTCTGCAGAGGAGGGGGCCGGGATGGAGGGGCTCACCCGTGGGCATGAGGAGGTGCCTGCAGCCCCAGGCGCCCTGGAGATGCTCCGGCTCCCCAGCCACAACAGGGCAGGAGGGAATTACTGTTTCACAGCAGGAGAACATGGGAAGTTAACGCATAAAGAAAGGAGAGCATGTAAAGGTAAAGACTTCAGTTGAACTTGGGGTGAGGTTTTCCTGTCTTTCCCCACAGACTGTGACTTCAAATGTCTGGCAGAACAGCAGAGTTTGGCACTTTATTTGGCATTGCCATTTGCATGTATGTGCAAATGTATCTGGAAAATGTATAAATATATTGGGAAGATATGTACAGGAAGTCCATTAGTAAGTGCATAGATTAGATCATTTCTATCAGTGAATTTCCAATCCTGGGGTCTAGCAACAACCATGTACTTACCAGTCCCACTTATAAGCCCCACGCTTAAAGGCAGTTGAGGGAAGAGTTAAGGTCACTGCAAACTGCATTTCACACATAATAAATATGTGTTTTTCAACAAGTAGAAATTTACACCCATCCCAGTAAGCCTGACCCAAGGGTGTAAGTGCTGTTTCTTCAGCCCTAATCTCTGAACCAATGTGCAGAAGAAAGCACTTGGACAAGAAATATAGTGAGCACACATCATTTTCTCAGACGTGATGCTCACAGAGTCACTGGTGCAGGGGTAATGTGTGGGTACGCTGCAGCCGGGCCGGAGGGGCAGACCCTTTCCACGCGGGTTGCAGACGTTTATTCCAGCCCTGTAGTTTATCTGTTGGACAGACCTGTTTTTGCAACTTCAGGATATTGTGGCAGCATCTTCAGCTAAGGGAACAGGAGGGAACCTGAACCTTTAAAAATTGATTTAAAATACTTCGAGTATGTGACATCCTCCATCACCTTCTCTACTGGTCTATGCAACATCTGTAAATTGAGCTGGCAAGGGAAAATAAGGGGTAGATTGGTCTGGAATATCATAAGTGTAAAGAAGGCAGCAGTTAATTTTTTTTATCAAACCTACATGGAGTAAAGTTTACAAATTCCCAGCATCTGTGCGAGATTGAATTTGGCTTGCAAATTATACTCAGTAATGGCTCTCAGCTTTTGGAGGCTGTGATGGGCTGACTCTTCTGAGCAGAGGCTTTACCTTGAATTCCTGAAGCACATCTAGTGCTGGGAGTACTCAGGATTCCCCATTTCTGATCCCCCTTCTCCAACCTTTCTGGATCCCGTGAGCTGCAGAAAGTGGCATTGGTAGTAAAGCAGGGGTAAATAGATTACTCTTACATACAAGTACATGTTTGTTATGGGTCAGTAAAATTGACCTTTGGAATTCACCATCCACCATGAAACCCTCGAAAAATACCTGGGAGTTAATAGCCTATTTATGGCAATAAAAGCAAATTTTATAGTGTATTTTACAAAGTACGGTGAGGACTGGGAAAGAACAAGGTCCAGCTTTGAGGCACAGTACTGAGAACTGGGGAGGGAATTACTGGGGAGTGGTGCATGATTGCTTCATTTGAAGTAATAGAAACAATGCTTTGCACTTCCTTGTAATATCTGCTGCCATCCAAGAACATGAACATAAATGAACAATAGCCCCATATAGAATGGGACATTTCTGCTATCTTTCAAAATATCCTGTATAAATCAAGAGGTGTAATAATCAGATATGAATAAATAGAATATTGTACACGGTCAAGAGATGGAGAAGGGTAAAGACAAGGTTTGTGGGAGGGATTTCTGGGAATCGTAGGTGTTACCAGCATGGGCATAAGGGGAGGGAAGTATGGGAAGGACTTCTGGGAATGGTAGGTGTTACCAGCGTGGACATACAGAAAGGGAATTATTCCTGTAAACACACACCGTATCCTACACTCATGGCTAGTTTGTATTTCTGAGCAGAAGAATGCTTTGCTTGCAGGAGGTAGTCGTGAAGGCTGACAGGGCTATGTTTTTACACACACACCTATGGATTTACTTTCATGAATAATGAAAATACGATACCTGTATAAATCTCCTTAGATGAGACTAAACTCAAGTTTACTTTAATGATGGTAAAATAAAATAACATGAAATCCCCTGGGAAAATTGCAAATGCAACTCTAGCTACTGAAGAAGTGTTATGCTGAAAGGCATAGACTGGTTATGGATGGAAAGAAAAGACTTTTTACTTAATCCTGGAAAGAAAGTTGAGACAGACATTAGTGGCAAAGCAATTATAAGACGTTAGAGAAGAGACAGTGATTATTGGACTTTATGACAGGAAGTCATTGAGAATTTCCTGAAACAAGTAAAAGAGGAGTGTATTTGCATTCTGTTCAGTGATTTGGGAGTACTTAGATATTTATAGGAAAATTCCAAGAGGTTGTGTGTTTTCCATTATACAGATTTCCTATAAAAAATAAATAAATGTTGCCACAGCAAACTAATGGCTGCATTTTCTGCTGTCTGCAAATCTTACTCATGTTAGATTATACTGGGCTTAAATTTTTACTGAATCATTGATTTACCTTGCATGATTGCAAAATTTTTTACAATACAAAATATGAAAGATCTATATTAATGAAAAATTCATAGAATTTAAGAAAAAGAAATGCCACTGAACTTTTTAAATGAGGAAAAAAACCCAAACCACCTGTATCTTTAGATTTGGAGTCCATACTGCTTTCATGTCTCTTTTGTTTCTATCTGTCATATAAGATCTCTTGTTTTGTAGGGGTAACCTGGATAGAAGTTGAAAGATCTGTGTGCTCTTAAAACTGGTGTAGGGTTAAGTCTGGTGGGTATGTTGGGCTGACTTGTATGGGGAGCAGTGTGGGGCAGGTTTGGGTCAATAGCCCCCCAGGGGCGTTGGAGCGCTTGGGATGCTCTTGCCAGTTAATGAGGTCCCTTTCTAACCAGTTTCCCCTGTTCCCCTCGGTAAGTCAGCTCTCCTTGTCTTGCGCTTACTCTTCTGATTAAAATTTATTCATCCCAGAATTATGAATAATACACAGGAGGAGGAAGGGGGGATATAAAACAGGAGGAATATGCATATAAACATGCAGAACTTCACACCCCAGACTCTTTCATTGCTCTCTGGAAACTATCTAATGTCTGGTTATTTCTCCTCTCTCCCCGTTGTATTTGAATGTATTCAAACAGCAAAAGAATTTTCCTGTCATTTTTTTCTTTCATGCCTGTAGGATTAATAGGTAAATAGCTGGGTTTGTTCTTAAGGCTTTTGTTTGTGAGTGAGTAGGTGGCATCTGGATGTGAAAGTTTAATGAGGGGGAGCGGCGCTGCGCTGGAGTGGGTTTTCAGTGGAGAAGGGGATGGGGGCTTGTGCTCCCCTGTGCCTCTGTTGGGAGGAGAGACCCTCATCGTACGGGGTCCTTGCTCTGGGGCATCCATCCCAGGTTGCAGAGCTAGTACACCTCACAGTTTTCGGGCAGACCAGTGTTTGGACCTGTGGACAGTTGTTATTTTGGGGTCTCTGCGCACTTTGTGGTCGTCTCCAGGCATTGCTGGGAGCATTGGCTTTGTGAGCTCTCATGTGCCTGAGCTTCAGCCAGGTCCAATGTGATCCCTTGATTCCTAATGATCTGCTCGCATCCATTGAAGAAATTGAGATGCAACGAACCTTATGATTTGGGATCTTAAATGCTCTGTTGAAACAGGGCATGGGAGCACTGGAATGCCTCAGGTCTGATCCTAGCATGTACATCTATTCATTATGTGGTTGTAGACAAGTCGTTTAGCATGAAGATGCTGACATTTACGTGGATGCCTAATTCCACAAGTAAATGCTGAAATACGTAGTTTTCAGAGAGATTGAGCAAGAGGGCCCACATTGTTCTTTGTGAAGCCACTCTTGGTTAATTACTGTATAAATAAAATCAGAATCAGACCCAATTTCTCAGAGAAGAGAATGAAAATGATTTCTGTTGTTTGGTATGGGGGTTGGGGTAAAGAGGTCATAATTCTCCCAAATTGAGGGATAATCTGATCCTATCAATTCAATTTTCCAGTAAATGTTTGTTTTGTTCCCCCCCATCCAAATCCTTCAAGTTCTGTCTCAGAGTGTTTCAACAATTAATCTAAAACATATTAATGCTCGTTAAAGCTTCTCTCCACACAATGGCTTTTGTTTGGCTTCAAGTTATGGTGTGTGTGAACTTCCTTCCAAGCTCATATTCCAAGCTTAGATTTATCTGAAGCTGTAAAACCTAGCATCGCCTTTGGGGAGTTGGAGCCTATCTTCCCATCCCAGAGGAATTACTCTGGCACTGCGTATCCTGAGCTTCTGAAGGTTCGTGGTATAAGAAACCAGGCTCTGCTTCTGAATGTCAGACTAGGCGATACAGTTGGTCAATATTCTTTCCTCTTACAGACCAAGTTTGTATTAGGACTGACCCGACTTATTTAGGAGCTTTATTTATTCTCCGTCATGAAATTCCAAGTTCACCATTATTTTTGGCTCCCTTGCTCTCTTTGGGCTTGATCCTCAGAGCTGATGGGCTGAAGTGAGTTACGTGGGTCTGTTGCTGGATTGTTCTTTTTAACTGGTATATGTGTGCATGAAGGCACATACATTATTATTTTTTTTAGAAGTTGATCTGTGCAGACATCAACAGGATATTATTAGTCCCAAGAACTGACGACAGTTTGACAGCCTGATGCGTAGAGGAAGGAAGTTTACAAACATCTCAGAGAGAGCCATGTTGAGCAGTTGAAGGAAATGAGGCATGTCCTGCTGTTATTGTGCTTATAGCACTGGGATTCCCAAGGGGCAGAACAAGCCCATCTTGAGACCTCAGTCTGGCAAAGAACAAGTTGACTCATATTTTATTTTTGTTGTTTTTGTTACTAGTCTGTTATTGTTCCAATTGTGATGTTGCTTGTAAACAAACCGCTGCTACAGTTTTATTTGCAGCTATTGAATGATAGCTTAGGCACATACAGGAGAACAGGCGTCTAAAGCTAGTCGTTATTTTATACATTTTTGATGTTGCAGTGCATCGGTTATGGGTATCTCCCAGACTAGTTAAGTGCAGACACTGAGTCCGATTTGTGCGCGGAGAGCTCTGCATACGCTGAACAAGAAGCTCAGTGTGAAACGTGGGACCCTGAGAGCTCCTGACCGAAAGCCCCTTGTCTTCCGTGTGGGGTCACCAGTAAGGGCGAAGCTTGTCCCGTACGTTTGGGGACTGACTCTATTGCTCAGTCTGATTAACCATAACATAGGACATTCAGTGGAATGAAAAATAGGAAGCTAGTGACAAATTTTCTATGAAATAAAAGTGTTTAAGTGATGCAACATCATCAGGGCTGAAAGGCTAAATCCACTGTTCGTGCTGAATGGGAGGAGCACTGGCACCAGTGTTTCTAAAACTGAAGCAATAAAATGCCAAGAAATCAGACGTCCTGTGTGCAGAACATGCTGGTGCATCCTTAGAGACGTGCTTAACGTATGCATGCATTTCCACTCAAAGACTGTAATGCAAACTCTGTGTCTCTGACCTCTTTCACAGCTATCTGTAGGTGTTTGCCAAAACTTCTTCCTGCATTCAAAAGTAATGGGAGTCCTCTGACTAAATTTGTGCCATAATTCCTCCTTTCTAAGTTACATTTGATCAGCTGAAGTGTTAACTGACATGAGCTGATCTGAACTCCTTTCTGCAACACTCACGGTGTGCCAGGTCATTCACAGTTTGGAAAGAAGACATGCAAAATTTTATTAAAAGTTTTTATTAAAACACAACAGCTACAGCTGTTTAGTGAGCGGTTACAGTGATGGTGGTACCATAGTCTCCCAGTAATGTCAGGTATCGTAACAGGGGTAACAGCAACAAATTGTGGCCGGGGAGGTTCAGGCTGGGTGTCTGGAAACCACCTCCCCCAGGCAGGTCCCGCAGTGCTGGCGGGGGCTGTCCAGGGGCATTGCGGGATCCCAGTCTGCAGAGGTTTCTGAAGCTGGGATGGAGAGTGCCGTGGCTGACCTGATCCAGTCTTGGACGTGGTGCTGCTTCTGATGGGAGGTCGCACGAGACACCTCCAGAGCCTCTTCTGACTGACAGTGCTGTGGCTCTTCCTTTCCAGGCTCTGGCGAAGCCAACAGGATGGCTGCCATAACCTCGGCTAAAGCTAGCCACAGCAGGCAGTGAGCCTGGGGAGAGAGGAGAAACATGGCACAGGGCAAGCGCTCAGTTTAAGACTTTTCCTTTGAGTGTGTTTGTGAATAAAACTTTCCCTTTAGTTGTGTTTTTTGTTTTGTTTTTTTTAAAGTATTTCCTTACTTGGAATTTTAATCTCTGTTTCTCCTATTTTATTTTCTCTCTTCCGACTTATACTCTATGGCTGTTTTGCTGTTCTCTCCCCACTCTTTAGTGTGACCCATGTTCAGAGCAAGTTCTCGGGCAGTAACAGCATATAGCATCTTCAGGACTATGTCATTTTCAAGCTCGGACTAGATCTGGAGATCAATGTCATGCAATGCTTCTGTGTCATGGTGGCTAGTCCAGCTGGACAGCCAGTACAGAGCTGCCCCCAAACCTGGGCCTGGAGCTGGGGTAACAGCATCTCCTCCCTCCCAGGGAGGAGTGAGGGTAAGGGAATGGGAATGACCACAGTCTGTGGCCAGGTACTGTGCTAACCAGGGCAGAGGAGTCCCTAGGTTATATAGGTTGGGATTAAGATCTCATCAGATATGGCTCATAGCCAGAAATCACTTGGTCTCAGAATAGTGAGTCAGCTGTTGCCATTTCCAACATTGTTTTGGGTTTTCTTGCAGTATTTTTTATTTCAGTAGCTAAAGTGATTCAAGAATTAAACAGTCATTCATGGGAGTGAAATAAACTAGACTTTTAAAATATATATACTAAATAAAAGGCTTCATGTTGGCATGTTGATGAATATCTACAGGTTGGGGTTTTTTTAAAGCTGGTAGATTATCACTTGTGTTACAAAGAATAGTTAAAAAAAAAAAAAACAACCCAAGGTTAAAGTGTATCCTAACTCTCTTGCTCATGTTTATAGTACAGTTTTATTACTGAAGGTGAGACAGATAACTGGGCATTACTCCAAATTCCTGGCAGTTTTCCCTTTCCAAGGCACTAATATTGGGATTAGCGTGTTATTTTAAAGCCATTACCTTTCTTCACCTTCATAATTGCTTGTTCTTAGGGGAGAACAGTGAAAACTCAGTGCTCATAAAGTAGACTTGTTATGCAATGTATGCAAAGTTATATTTTGTTATCGATTGGATTTACTTTAATCTCTATGTGTGCGTTTTTTGTATGGTCTATGCATAAATTTATAGGTTCGTTGATTACTTAAGCATATATATGGTACACAGGTAGTGGACCAGAGCCAGAACTCAAGATCCTAGTGCTTTTTTGCTTCAAGAAGTTGGTATGTCACCTCGTGGTAATAATTTACCATTCATACATGAACACTGCTGCCCTGCCCATTTCTGGCATCGTGATGACATGGCCTGCTCTAGAAGCTGTGGAGGTGTATGGAAGGGATAAATTCTGTATATGCAAGTGGAGAAGACATTGTTCCTTGTGTGGCTTAGGGCTATTTTCTCTAGGCTCAGAACTGAGCTCAGAAACAATTGCATTTCTTCTCTGGGTGCTCATTCCCAAGAAGACCCAGAGCGAAAACATCAAGACTACGGTCAGTGAATTGTTTCCCGTCTGGGTAGCTGGGAAACAGATATAACGTATATCAATTCGCAGTGCTGCTGCTGCTTGGGGGAAAAGCCACCTCTGACCAGCGGTGGAGCGATGGTCTCATTGGGAACAGAAAAACAGGGTCTCGGAATCGGAAGATGACAGGTAGTCAGTGGAGCAGCAGCAACCTTTGCTGACTGCGGCTAGGAGAATCTGAAATGGGTTGACAGAGAGAGAGACAGCAGGAGAGAGCATTTACTGCTAACAATTGACTAGATCCCATGCCCTTGGGGAAGTTTTTGTTCTGTTCTTGGTAGGGGAAATAGCTTGGATGAAAGATATGAGGATATGAAATAAGTTTAACAGCAGGAAGTTGTGTAAACATGATTAATTCCATTAATGGAAACTTTCAAATTGAAGGTTGTCAGTCCTTGTGTATATACCTCTTGTTTTCTTGTGAAATGTCACACAGAGTATTGAAACACTATCATAAGGGAAAGCATTAAAAAAAAAAAAGAGGGAGAAGAATATGCTTGGTTAGTTGCCTGGAAAGAGTAAGAAAATGCTGCTGCCTTGCCCAAGATTATAGATTTGGAAGGTTTTGTGTCATATTTTCCTGCCATGTTTTACTTGTCCTGTATGAATAACAGTTTGTTTGCAAAGCTTGTCTGGGAAGAAGGCATGCATGAGAGCACCAGAAAGGCAGCTTCTCCACGGCTGCTGGTGAGAAGATTACTCGAAGCAGTGCAAGCAAGAAATTCTAAAATCGAGACGCCAGTAGCATCACTCAGCAAAAGGACAGCTTGCAATTTTGAGTTATAACAATACTGTTAGAAAAACACCCAGTGGTATTGAGTCTGAATTCTGAGGTGCTAAGAGGCACGTATGGACCATCAGACTAACATGGGAGAAGTAACAGCAAGTGACTCGTCTCTCTCCAAAAAGTCATAGCAATGCTGAGATTGCAGAGCACAAGCATACGAGGTGCCGTTCCCTGTGGCTTGGAAGAGATAATGAACCTGCATTCATTTTCCCTGTTATTTAATCAGTTTTTCAAAGACTATAAATATACATTCGTGTGTGTGTATATGTATACATATATATGTGCACATGCATGTGTGTGATCTCATATATTGGGCTGTAGATGGTCTTGCTTGCAATCCACAAAGCGTCTCCCCCCGTGCCCCGTCCTGCACAGCTGAAATAAGATGCAGCTGACATCAGTCTCTTTGCCTTTTTATGATATGGGGATGCGGTGGTATCAAAGCAGGCAGGATGAAAGCACAAAAGCTTCCTGTTTCCAGCTGTTTTCCTCAGCAAAGATTTTTTTTTTTCCTCCCAAAGATGATGCTTCCTTTTAAGGGGTTTTTAATCTGCAAACTGTTTCCTCAGTTTATTTCGCTACAGTAAAATGTGTTCCCTTTAGGTCATATCTGTCTCTTTTAAAAACCAACCTGCCCTTTTCAGTAGTTTTATTTGCTACTCAAAAGAACAAACATGACTTTATAAAAAACCTTTAATGAAGTACAAAGACCAATAAACCTTTTGCCACTAGAGCTGAAAATTTATGGTGATTTTTTTTTTTTAAAGAGAAACCTTGAATAAATTAAGTGGGGAAAATGTACTGACTTCATAACACTTCGGAGTTTTTAATACTGACATTCTTGCATTTGTACCTGTGCTTAGTGTACAAAAAAAAAGGTTTAGATTTATGTAATCTAAAAAAAAAAAAAGCTTAATTTGAGGACACAAGTAACTTTAAAGAATGGAAGAAATAGTGATTGGGATACAAAAAAAAATCTTCCAGCTGCTTCCATTATGTTAGTCTCTTTTCATTAAACTGATCTCTCTTTGTTTACTTTCTTCTAAAGTAAACGTGTATAATTAAAGTATATTGTGCCTCTCTACGGCTCTAATTCTGTATGTGGGTTTGTCGCACTTGGAAATACCCTAAAATGCTGCCAACGCCTCAGTGGAAGAGGGGCCCTGCATTTCATTAAGGTAAAATGTTTATGGGGGAACTAGATGATGGCTTTAAGCTCTTGCCCAGGTTGGGTACAGCAGCCGTGGTGCTTCGCTGGTGTCGCGGAGGTGTCCACCACCAGCACTGTGTCTTCACGCTCTCGGCCACCCCGATGTTTTTGCTGATGGAAACCCTTGGATGGGTTCCTGCCTCTGCTCCCTTTGCAAGGTGGATGGGGAGCACGCAGAGATCAACCACCCCGGGCACGAGTGGCTGTACGGCGTCGCCGGAGGTATATGGCATGTCCTTAAACCGCAACAAAAGCGAAAGCATAAGGGAGAGAACCACCTCATTTCGTTTGAGCTGTAAAGCTTTCTCTGACATATGTTTTGAATGGAGATGGTGTCCCAAATGCCAAGATGTGTTGAAGGATAGCTGGTTGTTTTTGGATGATTGTCCTATATTTACTGCTTACAAGTTTCATTGTTGTTGAAAGTCTGCTGTGGTCTGTAAATATGTTCTGGAGCTGTATAAAAATATCACAATTAACATATTCAGAAGGACAACAATTGTCATGGTTGAATGACTTAGAAAGTAGCACAGGCTGTAAACAGGATGTGCTGAAATGAACTAGCACACAGTTCCGCTGCAATGGTCTTTTCAACGAGCGTCTGCTTGTTATCAGCACTTCTGAAAATAATCTTTGGATCCTCTAAAGGACATAATGCTCTGGTTTTTAAATCAGTTCTTCTAAGACGAGAAGCTTAGCTGGCAATGCTACCATTAAAGATATCCAGGTTTGGTTTGGGAGTGATGTCTGGATTCTTGCTCTCTAGCTTAGCAAAATGCTGTAAAGGGAAGAAGGGAGAGAGGGGAAGGAAGGATGAAAATTCTCCCCCAAATTCTGCTGGAAAAACCCTTCTATTAACAAATTCAATAGCTAAGAGGGAGGCAGGATGTCCTAAGAGGAACCCATATCTCGACATGGTGGGTGTAAAATTTCCATCTCTTAAGCTTGTGGTTGTTTTTCACTCAGTAGTGCTAAGGTATGTAACAGGAAAAAATACGTCATCGAAGTGGTATAACGTACTCCAGTAAGACATTGCCGAATATATGCTTGCTTGGTGGAGGGACCTAACTTATTCAGTTTCGCATCTCTGCAGTTTCAAATGCTGTAACTTCATTTCAAAGGATAGCTTTAAGGACTATTTCTTTCTTGATGACCCATCAGATGAAAAAGTACAGAACTTGCTAAAAACACCTTTCAGAAAGCCAGGGACTTTTTTCCCAGGTTTAATTCTCAGCAGTGTTCTCCAAAGCCCTTGTAATTTAGAAAGATGACTTGAATGATGATCTAAAGACAGAGGACTTCCAGTGATGTGCCGAAACTTCTCCTTTTGGCATCTTTCCCTGCGGGAGGCTCCGCTTTCCCTAATGTTCATAGGAGCGGTTTCCCTTAGTGCGGGCAACTGGGCCTCAAGTCCAGCAAGGAGGAGGAGACGCTGAAATGGTTTCCATCCTTCCCTTACAGGTGGCTTTTAAATTTATTTTTTCTTAATGAGTTCCCTTGCAAAGAAATTGTGGCCTTCTTGGGAACAGCGAGAGAGTCGGAGCCCTGTAAGTTTCTTGTGAGCATATGGTCAGGCTGAAATATAGCAGATGCTGCATGAGCAGAGGGCAGAGCCTCAGAAGGTAGGAGATGAAGAAGGCTTCAAGAGACCCTTGCTCAGTGATCTTTCAGTTCAAAATCAAATGCTGCCATTATGTAAGTTATCCCTGGCAAAAACTTCAAGGTTTGCAGTCATGCCTCAGCTGTTTGTGGAAGAGTGGAAGTTTTCCAAAAGTGACAAATAATTTCTCAGACTTCCGTTTTATCAAATACAGTTGAGTTATGGTGCCTCGAAAGAGTCCAGTGAAAAGGCCTAACAGTCTGAATACATTTGACACAAGAAGCTATGCAGGGCAGATATTGAAGACTGAAGAGGTTTTGCAGCTATATTTGGTATTCATTATTATCCTGTAAGAAGAACACAAAGCCTCGAGAAAATTAATGAAATCATCAGGTTTGAAGAAAGGAGGTTTCATTAGTGGTCCCTCGTATACCAGGGAAACGAGTGCATGCTGTGTGGTGAAGGTAGCCCCGGAGGCTGCCCGGCACTCGGAGGCTATGTTTGAAAACAGCACTGGGTGCAGATGGATGGGCGCTGTGCGTAAGGGAAAGATTCCTTGCGAGCGAGCAAGTCGGCTGTACCCATGGTCAGCCGTACCTGTGACCACGTATGTTGATTCTGCTGAGGACAGGCATCCTTTTATTTTTTTGTCAGTAAGTATAACAAGTGGGTAGTGCTTTGTGTATTCTACAGTGATGAATTAATTTGGTGTTCATTGTGGTAGCACTGATCATAATGAATTAATTTGGCATTCATGTGGATGTCATGCTTTTTTTTTTAAGCTTTTCTATTACAATTCAGAATTAGTTAGACACTTAAAGCGTTACACATCCGATTCAGTTGTCATCATAACCTGTTTGTACTGTTCCCTTGTCTGGATGTTGCTGGTGCATTGTATTAATTTTCTGGAGAAAGGCTTACTGGGTGGCAGCAGGAAAGTTTCAGTTACAGTGATGGTACAGCAGCAATACGAGGTTTAAAAGTTGCCGTTCCTCTTCTGCTTGCCTATTTTAAAGTACCTGAGCAAACTCCAAGGGTGTAATATGTGATTGATTTTACACAGTTTGGAATAAGAAAAAGGCATTTATTTTTGCTACATAATGCCCAAATCTAAATGCATCGTCAGTAATTTGTGGCATCACTGAAGACAAATAGACTTTTCCTTGTGTAAATATTAAATAATGAAAAAGCCATAAAATGTAGTCCTTTGCTCCGTCTCTCTTTTTTTTCCTCCTGAAATGTGCTCAGTTGATAAATACATATACACCTATATTACTTATCCCTTCTTTTGAAGAGGGCATGTGATTGCACATGCATTTTCTCTTCCATTGGTAAAGTGTTTCAGTTTAACCGGGAGACATGCTGGTGAGTTGAAACAGTAAATGTTGCTTTAAAACTGAGCTGATGTGTGGTGATGTTGCAGGAAATGTTTAAAATGCAACTCTCACATCAAGGGAGTGATTTTTAAAGCCTTTAAACAGCTAATTCTTTATTTGTGGATGTTCTAATATTTAGTTCTTTATATGTATAATGTATATGAAGATTTTAGACAAAATATGTAATTCTCACTGGAGATATTCTGTGATGCCTTGTAGACACAGAGCAGTTACCTGGAATTTCTTGTTCATGAAGTGCCTAATTTATTAGTGTGATCTGAACCTGAGAAGGTATAAACAGTGGAAAAGGAATAATAGGTTTTTTTTTAAGTCAGAGAGCATTACAATCCTCCTGTGCAGGGCTGCCAATTTGTCACTGCACCATGAGACTCAATATTTGGTGTTTGATTTGGCCAGGGGAAAAACGATGCAATTATCTTGGCATTTGGTTTTTTTCTTCTTAACCAAAAGGAAATCTCTAACTTGCTTGCAGTGAAAAGCAAAAAAACATGATCTGAGCTTAATGCACCATAAAAACTAAAGAAAACAGAGAAAGCAAAGAAAGCAAGTTTCATTTTAACCAATCATGAGTTAAGCTATTTGGGTTCAGCAATGTGTAATATGACTTAACTCCTGCATCATAGAATTGTTTAGGTTGGAAAAGACCTTTAAGATCGAGTCCAACCATTAACCTAGCACTGCCGAGTCCACCACTAAACCATGTCCCCAAGCGCCACATCTACACGTCTTTTAAATACCTCTAGGGATGGTGACTCAACTACTTCCCTGGGCAGCCTGTTCCAATCTTTGACAACCCTTTTGGTGAAGAAATTTTTCCGAATATCCAATCTAAACCTCCCCTGGCGCAGCTTGAGGCCGTTTCCTCTCATCCTGTCACTTCTTACTTGGGAGAAGAGACAGACCCCACCTCGCTACAACCTCCTTTCAGGTAGTTGTAGAGAGCAATAAGGTCTCCCCTCAGCCTCCTTTTTCTCCAGGTTTAACAACCCCAGTTCCCTCAGCCGCTCCTCATGGGACTTGTTCTCTAGACCCTTCACCAGCTTCGTTGCTCTTCTTTGGACATGCTCCAGCACCTCAGTGTCTGTCTTGTAGTGAGGGGCCCAAAACTGAACACAGGATTCGAGGTGCGGCCTCACCAGTGCCGAGTACAGGAGCACAATCCCTTCCCTAGTCCTGCTGGCCACACTATTTCTGATAGAAGCCAGGATGCTGTTGGCCGCCTTGGCCACCTGGACACACTGCTGGCTCATATTCAGCTGGCTGTTGACCAACACCCCCAGGTCCTTTTCCACCGGGCAGCTTTCCAGCCGCTCTTCCCCAAGCCTGTAGCGCTGCATGGGGTTGTTGTGACCCCAGTGCAGGACCCAGCACTGAGCCTTGTTGAACCTCATACAATTGGCCTGGCCCATCGATCCAGCCTGTCCAGCTCCCTCTGTAGTGCCTTCCTACCCTCAAGCAGATCAACACTCCCGCCCAACTTGGTGTCGTCTGCAAACTTAGTGAGGGTGCACTCAATCTCCTCATCCAGATCATTGATAAAGATATTAAACACAACTGGCCCCAATACTGAGCCCTGGGGAACACCACTTGTGACTGGCCGCCAACTGGATTGCACTCCATTCACCACAACTCTTTGGGCCTGGCCATCCAGCCAGTATTTTACCCAGCGAAGAGTACACCCGTCCAAGCCGTGAGCAGCCAGTTTCACCAGGAGAATGCTGTGGGAAATAGTGTCAAAGGCTTTACTGAAGTCTAGGTAGACAACACCCACAGCCTTTCCCTCATCCACTAAGTGGGTCACCTTGTCATAGAAGGAGATCAGGTTAGTCAAGCAGGACCTGCCTTTACATAAACCTATGCTGACTGGGCCTGATCACCTGGTTGTCCTGCACGTGCTGTGTGATGGCACTCAAGATGATCTGCTCCATAACCTTCCCTGGCACTAAGGTCAGACTGACAGGGCTGTAGTACCCCACATCCTCCTTGCAGCCCTTCTTGTAGACGGGTGCCACGTTTGCTAACTTCCAGTCAACTGGGACCTCCCTGGTTGGCCAGAACTGCTGATAAATGATTGAAAGTGGCTTGGTGAGCACTTCCACCAGCTCCCTCAGTACCCTTGGGTGGATCCCATCGGCCCCATAGACTTGTATGTGTCTAAGAGGTGTAGCAGGTTGCTAGCCATTTCCCCGTGGATTATGGGGGCTTCGTTCTGCTCCCCATCCCTGTCTTCCAGCTCAGGGGGCTGGGTACCTGGAGAACAACTGTTCTTACTGTTAAAGGCTGAGGCAAAGGCGGCATTAAGTACCTCACCCTTTTCCTCATCCTATGTCACTATGTTTCCCCCCGCATCTAATAAAGGATGGAGATTCTCCTTAGCCCTCCTCTTGTTGCTAATGTATTTATAGAAACACTTTTATTGTCTTTTACGGCAGTAGCCAGATTAAGTTGTAGGTGGGCTTTGGCCCTTCTAATTTTCTCCCTGCATAACCTCATGACATCCTTGTAGTCCTCCTGAGTGGCCTGCCCCTTCTTCCAAAGGTCATAAACTCTCCTTTTTTTTCCTGAGTTCCAGCCAAAGCTCTCTGTTCAGCCAGGCCAGTCGTCTTCCCCACCGGCTCATCTTTTGGCACATGGGGATGGCCTGCTCCTGTGCCTTTAGGACTTCCTTCTTGAAGAATATCTAGCCTTCTTGGAGTCCTTTGCCCTTCAGGACTGCCTACCAAGGGACTCTGTCAACCAGTCTCCTGAACAGGCCACAGTCTGTCCTCCTGAAACCCAAGGTAGCAGTTCTGCTGACCCCCCTCCTTACTTCTCCAAGAACCAAAAACTCTGTCATTTTGTGATCGCTGTGCCCAAGGCAACCTCCAACCATCACATCCCCCATGAGTCCTTCTCTGTTTGCAAACAACAGGTCCAGCAGGGCACCTTCACTAGCTGGCTCCCTCACTAGCTGTGTCAGGAACTTATCTTCCACACACTCCAGGAACCTCCCAGACTGTTTCCTCTCTGCTGTATTGTATTTCCAGCAGACATTTGGTAGGTTGAAGTCCCCCACAAGAACAAGGGCTAGTGATTGTGAGACTTCTCCCAGCTGCTTATAGAATATTTCATCTGCCTCTTCATCCTGGTTGGGTGGTCTATAACAGCCTCCCACCATGGTATCATCTGCCTTGTTGGCCTTCCCCATGACTCTTACCCATAAACACTCAACCCTATTGTCACCATCATTAAGCTCTAGACAGTCAAAACACTCCCTAACGTACAGGGCTACCCCACTGCCTCTCCTTCCTTGCCTATCCCTTCTGAGGAGTTTATAGCCATCCATTGCACCACTCCAGTCGTGCAAGTCATCCCACCATGTTTCTGTGATGGCAACTATGTCATAGTTTTCTTGCTGCACAATGGCTTCCAGCTCCTCCTGTTTGTTGCCCGTGCTGCGTGCCTTCGTGTAGGTGCGCTTCAGTTGGGCTATTGATCCCACCACCTTTTCAGGGGGAGAAGCCCTAATTCCTATGTGACCATTCTCAGGCACTTCCGTGGTTTCTAACACATCATAACTTGCGACATCAACTTTTAGTTGAACTCGAGCATGTGTTTTAGAAGGGAGAGATTTTCAGCCTAAGCAAAATCTAACCCACTGCATCAGAGCGTAATAACGAAACACAGAAAAGATGATTCTTGACCAATGATGGAATGCTTTTGTTTGATCTTTTTCAAGTCAGGTGCTTGAAACCCATTTTATGAATATATATTACTGGATCTCTATGACTTTCATAAGGGGTGTGTGAGCAGCTTCGAAACAGGTACACAAGGAAGGGTAGGAGTCATTCCCTCAAAGATCAAGAGAAGCCTCAAAAGCTGTCATGGAAACTTTGGAAGTATTCATTTTGGGGAGAAAAATAGAGATTTATGTTTTTAGTAGTATTGTAACGTTACAAATAATGCCAAATCTCAGAAGAGCGTTGAGTGTGAATACATTCTTTTGGCATGCTTAGAACATTTATGCAATAGTTAAATGTAAATGCTTTATTTAGTAGCTTTTAACAGAGCTGGCTCTTCAGGAACCCGAGCTTCCTTACGTGCATGGAAAAGCTCATTGTGGGGCTCCCGTGTGCGTTCATCGCTTCCTCTCTGCTTTGTTAGTGTTGAAAGACACAGCACAGTGCGCTGAGTGTGCATGTGTGAACACAGAGACAGTGCGGGGAAGAACAGAAAGCGGGTTGGAGCACCAGGGCCTTGAGAGGTTGGGATGTATCCTGGAGGGGGAGCGACCGTGTCCCCCTGGGGACTCCAGCAGCTGGCCGGGCCCCCAGGAGAGCAGGGCAGGGCAGCACCGGGGGCTGCTCTGCATGAAACTTTGCTAAATGCCCAAGTTTAAGTATAAGAACAAGTAGGGTTTTTTTGTGTTTGTTTTTTTTTTTTTTTAATACGAGGTGTATCTGCATCTACTGCAGTGAGGAACTCTTTTATCCAGGACACTGAAATAATTGGGGCATGCAGATAATAGGCTTTTGGGGTTCGTGTTTTCCAGCTGTGAGAGTTGTGGAGAACTGCAAAACTGAAAATTCAGTGTGAAATCTTGCACGCTGATGGCCGTTGGAGAGAGGACACACCTGGGGCTGAGGTGTCTCAACCCCTTTCTCTCTCCTTGTAAATTCAAGTCAGAGAGTGAAAGTACGGAGAGAAAATATACCCATGCTTAGGCAGTTTGTTGGGGTAACTATGTATCTAGAGCTGCCTCTTGGGCATCAAATTCATCCTATTTAAATTTATAGCTTTAACAAACTGACGTCAAATGAATTTTAAAAGGCTTTGGGGGTGGCAGTGGTTGTTACAAGCCCAAATCTGTACCAGGGCCAAACATGGCACTAAAGCCAATAGTTTACTGTCGCTAACCTTTTACCAGTGGTTTATCTTTACTGCCAAAGGCTGCCTTAAACTGGGTAGATTAAGCCAGGTGAAGTCACAGCATGTCCTTGAAAATATAACACACTCACTCGCTTTGCTTTAAAAATCCTTTTGCACTACAGTGTAATAGATCACTTAAAATTTCTGTAGAATTGATTTCTGGTAGATTTTTCCCTTGTCGGTTGATACTCTTTGCCCAGAAGCACATGGATTGCCTTATGATAGCAAGTGTCCAGTAAATAGAAAGTGTTTGCTAAGGGCTGTCATAATACACTTTAAATGCAAATATATCTAGGGCAGTTTTAATGTAAATTTTCATATAAATGAAGTCATTCTAAAGTAGGCTTAAATTAAAGCGCTGTTCTCCAACGACTACAAGTTTAGCAGAAAATGTCCTTTAGTTTCATTAGATATTTTTCTTCTGTTTATGTTTGATTTCCCTTTCATCGGATCTGCATGGTTTGCAATCAGGACAGTATCTTATTCACTGCAGTTGGTATAATTTGTGACTTTTGCAGCAGCCAGTTGGAGGATGAGCTGGACTGGTGGGGGTTGTTTTTTGGTTGGTTTTTCTATCTTTTTTCTATCTTTTTTTTACCTTAACTTTTTCCAGTTACACATTCCTCGCTAATCTTTCTGTTTCCAAGAAACATAAATATTGGGAATTAACCAGTCATGTACTGGCCAGAGAGGTACAAAACCCAGCTGCTGGTGTGGTCTGTAAAAAATCTGGTTTAGATAACAGCATCATATTGAAGTGTATACAGAAACAGCTCTAACAGATGCACTCCCGATTCTGAGCTGCCCATTCAAAGGGAACGAGCTGATCACTGAATTTATTCCCAACTCATAAGTGGAAAGAAAAGTTTGCATTTTTTTTAGTGCTTGATTTTATTTTTTTTTTTCTTCTCCTTTATAATGAAGCAAGAAGCCAGCCTTCACCCCTTGAGTCACACGGCAGAGCTGCTGCTGAAGAAGTGGTGATTCATAGCGGAGGGGGAAGCTGCAGAAATGGGTTAGCAGATGAGCGAAGCAGAGGGGAAGTTCATGGGCTCTGGCTGGTGGGTTTGGTGCCACCACGGCACACTGAGGATTTGCCCGGCTCTGCCTTGTGCCAGTTGCTATGGTCCCGCAGGGATGGCGCGGTGACAGCTCCTGCCCCACGGCCCTGCAGCTGGCAGCAGCCAGGCATCGCCTGAGACCCTCCAGCCTTGCAGTTTCAAAAGCGTGATGCTCTCCCGTAGCTTCGCAGCCAGCACAGAGGGGTGAAAAATTAACCCCTTTCCCCAAGGTTTTGACAGACTACTTAGAGCTAAATTCTGCTTTGAGATTTTGCAGGCAGAAAAGAGAGGAATTAAGCCCACTGGATTGCTTCCATTAATTACGAGTTTCATTTATATACTTTTACAACCTCAAAGCCACTAGTCAACTTTAACAGTTAGTAGTTACAGACGGTTTAAGTCAAAGCAAAACTGCACACGAGTGAAAACAAATACTAACTTTTTTTTTATTATTTGTCACTCAAAAATATGTAGGAAAAAGCCCCATTCTGGTAGCGCCTTTACCATCAATCTTTCGGCATGGTCTGTTTGCAGTCAGGTCTCCGGTTCAGTTACAGTTTCCATAATGTTGTCCCAGACTGAGCTCTTCTGTGTCAGATTTCATCCAGTCCTATTTAGATGCCAGGACCCTGGTTTTTATAGAAGTTCCTGGATTAAACTGAGGGTGCCTGGATTAAGTTTTTAATGAGAGATTTCAGCACCTAAACATATTACCTAATTTTGAAAATGCCCATCTTCCTGCTTTTTCCCCTGGTTTCCCCTGAAGGCTGTGGGTCTCCTCTATATTTATATTGAAATATGAAATTGCGTAGTTAAATTGCCTACATCAAGTTTAAGAACATAGTTTTGGGCATTTTTCTCTTTTCAAATCACAGTATATGGATTTCATGAGAGTACCTACCGTGTGCTAAATGTGCTGTTGTCTACATGATGCTATAAATTATTGGACTGACTTATTCCATGAAATAATGTCCTCAAAGTATATGAGCAGAGCATTAACCTGGTTGTTCTTTTCCCTTGCCTTGTGGGAGCCCTGGTGCCCTCCCCAGATTGTTGTGATATATTGCAGCGTTGCTGCCAACTGTTAATGAGATTACTAATGCAGTGTAACTGGGTAGCAAATTATTAAATGCTATTCCATACCATTATTCAGCTTATTTTAGCAATTTGTGAGAGGGGCGCTCCTTGTAAATCAAACTCCTCGTATATTATTTTTGTTAATTAAGAGTTAAATTAAATCCAACATTTTAAACATTGCATCACTGACAACAATACCAGACCACGTACTTCACAATAAGCTGCGGGAAAAAAATCCTCCGCTGGAGTGTGGAGGAAGGACTGAGTAACTGCTCTGCTCTTGCCTACGTGTTATGTCCAGACGTGGTGCACAGTGTGCTATGCAGTTGTCGTGCTCTCTGCTCGCGTCTTCCCTGTACGTGTCTCTGCATTGCCAAAAGGATTTGGGGTCCTTGTGCAAGGAGTTAATGTTAAGGATATAAACCTTAGGAATGAATTATCTAGCTTTAATTGCTAAAGCACAGGGTTTCCTAATATTTCGTGGCCCAGTAAACCATATATTGTAGTATTACTGCTGCACTGGCGAAAAAAAATGGCCCGCTCATCTAAAGCAAAGCCCAGACCCACCTGCTGCGGGCGCTGCTCTGGCTCGCCCGGCCGGGGCCGGGGCTGCTGCAGGCACCGCTCCTTCTGGGGAGTGCTCGGGTGATCAGCGCGTAACCCAGCGGTAGGGTTAGGCATGGCTTTCTGGGAGCAGGAGAGGGGTGGCTTTGAAGCTGGGGCGTCTTCTGCGTGTTCTGCTCCGTTACCTGGAGCATTTGAGTGCCTTTTCTTTCATTGGCAGTATTTTCTCTAAATGTTACCACATCTGAAGCATAACATTTCTCATTCATACAACACGCTTTTGGAGTGTTAGTATATAAGTATACATAGCTTTTTAAAAAAATCTCATCTGTATATCTGACTATATATCTCACTTGTAGAGACTTGGTGTCTAAAAAAAAAAAATCATTGAAGGTGGTTAAATATGAAATTATTCATTTGGTGTGGAGTGCCTAAGTTGGATTTCTGCAATGATTTTCTCTTCCACATGTAAAAGTGTTTTGTAGTATGTCTTATCATGTAGTTGTGTCTCACAGAAAATCAGAATGTTCTAGCTGCATTCAGATTTTCCTTATAAAGCTCATATGTTCCTAGACTACACAAACATGTGCAAAAAAAAAAATAAATTGGAAAATTTATTTATTTAGAAGCTCAATGCAGATTTCTCCCAGAAAGGGAACAAAGCGAATGTTAAAATAAGAAGGTAACCTTTTGACTCTCGGTGTCACTGGCCCTTCTCAGTGCTACATAGCTGAGATGAGCATCTGAGTGTTTCACACCAGCCTTGGGAAGCAGAGGTCTTCAGAGAAGCTTGGTGGGCAGATTGGGCAGGGCGGGTGGGTGAGGTGTAGTTTAATTGTTGAGGTAATCGTTATTTGCAAGAGAAGACAGCAGACAGTTTACGCGACAATGATATTTACAGATATGGATACAACCCCTCTGTCCCTCTTGCTTGAGGTCCTTTGAGCTGCGCGTGGTGTGCCCTGGGGTTCAGAGGAGCTGGAGCTGTGCGGGGCTGTAACTGGGAGAGTGCTGGAGGGACTGCGTGGCGCGAAGGGGTGTCGGGGTGCTGCCGCGGGAGAAGTGGGCACACAGAAAAGGGGAAACAAGCGGTGTAGAAGTTAGCAATGGAGAAGAATGAGGTTATTTAATGAGCCCTCCTGGAAGTCCACAGTTGTCTCCTAATTAGCCGTCTTATCATAAGTGGCCTGGCCTTAGATAGGTTTTAATCAAAGCTTCCACCATCGCCTTCGGCTTTGATTACTGGTTGGGAACTGAAATGTTCATTTTCTTTGTACTGAGACCTTCATAATCTGTTGTACAAAGAGAGTTTAAGTAAATCTGTCCTTACTTATTTTTAGGTTATGGTGTAGAATGTATGCAGTTTGCCTGGAGCAGTGTGATTAATTATCATAACTTTGGAGTGCTCTAGGTTATTGGGTTCAAGTAAAAATTAAGTACTTTAATATAGAATATATATGAATATACAGTAAATTAATTAGATAACCACAGTTTATAAACCACATTCATTTTATAACTGAGAGAGTCCTGAGAAACAGACACTTTCCTACTAAACTTTATCTCCTCTCAGGTTAAAATAATTTTAAAAAAGACTCACTTTGCTCAGGAAACCCTTCTCCCACAGCACTCCCTACCTCCAAACTATCTAAAACCAGAACAAAAATCAAACCTTCAGTAACCTGATAAGCTGGAAAGGACAATATAACTAGAACCTTAAACTTTTTCTTACTATCTACTTATAGTTCCAGCAGATCTGCTAAAAACTGGTTAAATGCTGAAGTTACGCAAATGGAATGGAATACGTGGAAGTCATCTGTCCTTACAAGCACAAAGTCTATGTCATAAGTGTGTTAGAAAATAGCTTATGTAACTCTACTAAATACAATGTGAGGTTTTATGACCTCATCCGACAGCAGGACAATGCAATTCTTTGTTATGAATATTAAGATTGAGAACAGTTTAGATTTGTTTACACTGACGTTTTATAGCAAATGCTGTCAAGTGGTGCCTCAGACTGTCCGTGAATATTTGTATAGACTTTGGAAATTCAGGCAGAAAATAAAATGACCATCTGATTCAAATGAATTTTCCAATTATTTGTGGCTTTAACAGAAGCGATTGAAGTGTATTGTATATATCTGGCAGCTGGTCCTACTTCTTTGGAAAAAAAACCCTAAAGCTTTGTATCTAATCCCTTGAGCAAACCAATAGTAAATTGTTTATCAAATAAGTAGTAGAAATTTCCCATTTTGAATCTGTGCTTTCTTTACATTGCTGTCACGGAAAGGATAATTATATGCAACTTCCCGCATGCTGGAGGTGGATGCAGTCACAGTTTGTCTATTCCTCTTTCCTTGTTCAAGCCCGAACTGTTGCCTGAACTTGGTGCAACTTCTCCCCATCCTGTGCCTGCAGTCTGTCAACATCCCCTCTATTGTCTGATACTAAAACCACATTCGATTCCTCATAAATCTCTTTATTGTCTCCCTGCTGTTTCCCATGTCATATTTAAGTTTTCTTCACTGGTTTCCATGGCCCTTCACAGTCTGTGCTTTTGTTTGTGACTCCATCTCCTGGCTCCTCTCTCTCGATGAAGTCAGTCCTTGACTACTACTGTTACCTTCAAGCTTCATACTGCCCTTCTTCCAGGTCACCTCCTTGTCTATTTTTTTTATCATGTCCTGATGATATTTCAAGCAAAATCTTCAAAAAAGATTGCATCAATGGATATGCATTTTAAATTTGCCAGTCCTTTAGCTTACCAAATGTCCAGGTGACTAGCTTGTTCTTCCCTTGATCTACTGCTCTTTAATCCTTCTTCTGTATTTTGTCATTTTTTGTTGAGCTCACTTTTTATTTAGTTCTTAAAAAACATAATACTCTGAGGAAAAAAAAAATCTTTTGAAAAACAAAACAGCAGAAAAGGTCTCAATCCACAAAACGGGTGTGTTTAACTTAATTTGTATTAGCAGTATCTGACGTACTGTTTGTAAGGTGCTTCAGAGCACGAAGAGGAAATAGCAATCCCAAAGTATCTGTTTATCATACTTGTCTAAGTATGATGATAATCATAATTAGAGTCTAGGATTTTTCCCACCCTTCTCATTTTTGACACAACTGTAATTCATACAATGAGAAATGCTAATCACATGTTAGTATGGCACGTGTACAAAAAGTCTCTTTCCTGTAGAGATCTTGGTCCTTTTCCTTCTTATTTGAGGGTATTTTGAATGTTAAATCCCTTATAAAATTACTTTCATTGGTTAATATACTATTTAATATACTATTTTTCTCCCTTGAAGATAAAATTCAATTCTGAAGATGTTTGTCTTTCTCCATTTACTATTCTATGTATTTTAGATATGTCAGCAAATCAACACAGTTGGGGAAATACTCAGGGTTAGCACAAAAGGCTTTACTGATGCGGGTGAAGATATACTGGCTGAATTACTGCAGAAGTGAAATGCCTCTTTTGCAAACAGACCACTGCTTGCCACACACGTTCAGTATTTTGGCATATTTTTTTATATTTTATATTTTTAGCATATAAGACTATCTTTGATTCTCTGTGTTGAAATTATTAAAAAAGCAGCTGATGTTTTGTAATCCGCACCCTTTCCATTATCTCTTTCGCCAAACAACTTTCTTCAGAGACCTCAGTGTTGAGGACCCCTCAGGGCTCAGCCCATATCACGAACCCACCCCACTAACCCAGAGTCTGTCCGGGTCCACGAAGGAGCACCCAGCGTGCCAGGAGCAGAACAGCCATCAGCTTTTTTGAGCTAATGCGGTAGAAAACAGGGTCTAGCTTTTTCTTTAACACTAACTGCTTTTGTCATCTGCTGCTGGCAAGGGTGGGCTGTATCCGTTTGTTCTTCTCCATCACCCAAACTGGCACCGTAAAAGCCAGTCCAGGGCGGGATTTTCATAGCTCTGAACACCCTTTCCCCAGTAAGCGTGGGCTACCCCCTCCTGTCCTCCTCAGTTGTCACTCCTGCTCCTCTTAGCTAGCCTGGTTACCCTTCTCCATGCCTCTGTGCCATGTTTCTATAGCAGCTTCACTGCTGGATTTTCTTTTGCAGTTCTGGTGTCGTCTGTGCCCTCTGATTGTCTGCTGGGGAGAGCACAGTGCGTAACAACATATTACTCTGATTTTATGATGGTACAAATGAAGTGACACTCTGAACCAGACGCCTGTGCCAGACCGGTCCTCTGGTGGACAAAGGCTTGGACCTTGTTAGGTTTCCTCCAGTTACCTCTTCATTTGCTCTTCAGCTCTTTACTTCTGGAGAAGCTAAACTTTCCGTATCCTTCTCCGAATCGCAGCCCTCTATGCAAGCAGGCGTGGATGGGGGAGATGTGTGTGCAGGGTGCGAAGGCTGGGAGATTTATTAGGGGTCAAGGCCGGGAAGGACTGCCAGGCCGCCTGTGATGGATGGGATGGCAGGCTGGTGCGTGTCACCGGCTGCCCTTGCACTGAAGCAGAAGGGCTTGCCTGACACGAGGACGGTGTCCAGAAGACAGCCACTCTTCGTGCGCAGGAGTCAAGTGCGGGGAAGGAACCGCCACTTTCCTTGGCATCTTTTCCCAATGCAAACACATTACAGCATTTTCGGGGAGGTTAAGCAAATGTATTAATTTTGACTATATTATGTTACCTTTCTTCTTTGGAAAGTCATCTTAAATAATTTGACTTCGAGTTCACCAGTGAGCGTTTGGAACATTTTCCTTTCACTCTGGTCTTCCACAACTGGTTCCATTTGCTGTATAGGTAAATCCAAGAACACCGCGCTCGGCTTCTCTGAAATATACGTTCTAAATATTCACGAAAGATAAAAAGTCATCAATTTAAGCATTTTTATGCTCTTGTCTGTTAAAATATTTTCAAAGTTTGTTACAGTATTTTGGAATAAGACAATTATATCAATAAATGTTTTGCATTTATGCACATGAAATGACTGTTCTTCAAGAATTATCTTTGGCTTGATACTTAGTTTATTTTAGATCCTTTAAAAGAATATGGCCTAGCACTGAGTTAAAGAAACATAACTCTGTATTTCTTGCTCTGAAGCTGATAGAGAAAGGCCAGATTTTTCACAGGCACACTTCTGAGTACAGGCTGCTCACTCAGCACCTACATTTGTTAAATGCCGTGATTTTGATTGTGCTGCTTCTCTGCACGTTGCTGTTTTACATGTGAAATATTATTTATTCTGAATTAAGGGAACACAAATACTAAAGATGAAGTTTTAGCCTTGATTGAAATCAAATGGAAAACTCCCACAGTAGCAGAATTTCACCCCTGTCTTTATAGCAAGGAGGTTTAGCCGATGAAAACAAACTGGATTTGCTGTTTCTGCTCACTTTGCTATTTGAACATCTAAAAAAATATATATATAGATGTATGGTTCTCCTTCTATTTCCTCTCAGCATAGTGGTCAGGTTATTTCATTTGTGTATTTGTACGTGTGCTGGGATGATGGCATTGGAAGGGTGGAGTGAAGCTTAGGTTCTTGGAGTGCACCGTGAAACACCTTCACACTCTAGAAAGCATCCTATCGTATGGCAAGAGGTTGTGAGTGAGCTCTGGGGTTATGCGGAAAGGCTGGGGTAGTGATCTGTGTGCTTTAATAAACATCCTCAGTCCCTCCCTCAAATAATACCAGACTGAGTACAATGTTAGCTGAATGCCTATTTTCCCACAAAATTGCTCAAAATACTGCTCAGACCGATGGTGGGAACCAGAAACGCTTTCCTGCTGCAAATCCCAACCTCCCACTCCCGTCGCTCCAGCGGGAAGCTTGCTCCCATATGACGCATGGTTAAGCAGTATGTATGTATGAATGGCGGAGAAATCCACATTCCTAATCAAATTTGCTTACAAAATTAACAAGATCCACCACTGTGCTCTTTTTTCCTTCTATTATCTCACCTAGTTGCTAGACTACTGTTATTGTGTCTAACACCAGGGGCATACTTCTTTTTACATGACTTCATATGTATCATCTTTCAAATGGCACCTCTTTTTTGGAAACAGCTCTTAAGTTCTTAGTTACTTTTGCTAGTCTGAGTCTTCTCTTCTTCTCCCCCCCCCCGACCACCCGCCATGAGCAAAATGGCTGTGATATGTGTTGCTGTTTACCAGAATAAAGCAAGAGAATATAATTTCCTAGCCCGTGATTTTAAGATTTTTTTTTATATGTGACCAAATTTATTATTGGAGGTGGTGGGAGGCTCAAACAAAATTGTATTTGAGTCATCTAGTTTATTGTCCTGTGTTATTGCTACAGTCTTGGATGATTTCCCAAGTATTTGTTTGGATGATTCCTGCAAAGAGGAGTTTGTTTTGGTTTTTTTTTTCTGGGTTTGGGTGTTTTTCCAGAAAAAATTACTAATTTTCTAATTCTAAAGTCTCTGTTTGGGAGCACCTCAAGGGATTCAATGAAACTTTTACCAAAGAAAGTTCAAGGGACTGGGCATTATGACCAAGGTCAAGTAGCCTTACACTGGTGCCTCCAGTTTATGCATCACAGCCCCTTAAAATAAAGTAGGTGTTGGCCTGAGAGAGTCACACAGTGTGTCAGAGCTAGTGGCCTACCATGAAAATAACTTGAAATTACATATATTAGGCGTTAAGTTGCCCTTTAGGTCACCTAATTCTGAACTTCTTTCCTTTTCTGGAGCTGGGAGGTACGTATTAAGCACTTTTATTCATTTGAGATGCTGAGCATGGAGGCTGTTTAAAGACACCTGATGATCAGGCTGATGCTTCTGTAAAGCACTGGTGGTGGTGGAGGTGCAATAGCGATCGCCTGGGTGCTGGAGTGCTCAGGCCTCAATGTTTGTGGTGGACCGTGATGGCATCTGCTGTGCTTTTGCTGAGCTCAGTCCTGTCTGTATTTGTTGGGCCCGTTTGGAGTGTGCTTAGCTGATGGGGAGCACCAGGAGGTCTGGGCAGAACGTGAATATCTATCTCTCAGCCTTGCTGCTGGAGGATCTGAGAGCCTCACGCCCTGCTCAGGGGCTCCCACAGCATCCCTCCTTCGTTTAGATGTCAAGGGAACCTTGGTGCAAGAAGCAGAACTCTGCAGGCTGCTGAAAAGTACTTTTAGGGGTAGGTGGCTGCTCGACCGGAGGCTTTCTGGAACTCATTCCTCTGTATAAGTGCAGCTTTTGGCCCCGAAATCAGTGCTCTGGTTTCTCCCTGTGTCCTTAAGCATCAGTGGCCTCTCTGAAGTTGCAGTACCTTCCAACACAGGGGTGTAATCCATGTGGGTTGCAATTCCTTTTTCCCCAGATCATTAATGGAGGTAATATGATTCAAATCCAGCCAATCTCGGTCTACAGCACTGAACATCTTTTCTAGATTCAGTTGAATATGCTTTTCCTAAGTTCTTTGCTTAAAATGCTCAGAGTGGTTTGACTCCATTTAAGCTCCAGTTTTACTACTTTTAGATAGAATTTCTGAGATGCTGAGTGAAGCTTTAGTTATTTAAATCATACTTTATTAATCACGTCTGAATCGCGTTCTGAAAAACTGACCAAATCTGCCAGTGATGATTTGCTTTTTGTAATGTCACATTGCCTAATGCTTGTGATTAAGTGAGGTTAATTTACAGGAGCCAGATTCTGGAGAAAATTACATATGTGTTCAAGTTTATGCACTCTGGGATAAATCCAAGCTCTGAGAATAAGTCACTGGAGAATTTTGCATTGACTTCGGTGTCATTAGGGTTTCACTGTCCTAATTACCTAAGTGGCATTACTTACAGGGTACATAATAAATTTCCGGAATTAGGTTTAGGAGCTTACAAACCTTCTTGCAATATCTGTCATACTAAATTATTAGTAAACTAGGCTAGATTAACTAGGTAGTAATTAGTGAGGTTTTTTTCTTTTCTGCCAAGGGAGAAATGCTGTTGATTTGAGGGCTGGTCAGAGGGGGACAGAAGTTAGCTGGCTTTTGACTGTTGATAGCTCACTGGATCACACTAAGACAATACTTGTAAACAAGATGGAGAGAGACAAGGAGCACGCATGCAAGGTGCAGACGCCCATCTGTTCATCGAGCACTCCAGTGCTGTACCCCGCACATAACCCCTTCGTGGCCACAGGCACACGGAACGATTGAGAGCTCCATGCATGGCATAACCCATCACGCGGGCACTGAAGCCGCTCCGGTGACACTCCGAATCTGCTCCCAGGCCGAAGGAGCAGTTCTGCCTCTCTGAGGGTTTGTAGGCAGTTGCTGCCTTCTGTGTGGTGATGGGGGGGCAGTGGGAGACAGCCGTGGTACCAACACAGCAACAGCGGGAAGGCTTTGGCCAGCTCCGCTTCCATTGAAAAAATATTTTCCGGCAAATTCACAAACGCAATAAAACTGTATTTCATTATTTGCTCTTTATAACTGTTTATGTCCAAGAAAAGTTTTCATCTTGCTAAGCTCTCAATTTCCCAGCTGAAGATCTAGGGTATTTTTGAAAATGCATATTTTTTCCCCAGCTAGAGCTTGCATTTTTATAGAGCTTCATGATACGTGTTTTAGACTGAGTTCCTTCTTTTTGTCTGTAGCTGAGATAAAGAATGAGTAGTTTAAAACAATAACTACATATTCCACTATGATCAAGGAATTAGATAATCTGGCATGTTTGCTTAAGGGGTCTGTATCTTGGGGCTTTTATAGGGCAGTATTAAAGCCCTGAGCCTTCTTATTATGCCAATACCCAGAAGATTGCTTTAATGAGAAGTAAAGGGCCTTTTTCCAATTACAAGGGAATAACTGTATTAAGTTCCTGTGTTATGTCAACCTGCTTTGATTTGATTACTGCGAAAGAAATGGATTTATCTGTCAGTGTTACTTAATTAAGCCTTCTCATTGATGTTTTGCAGAGTAATATAGTGTAGTTTGCACATTTAAGTCTAAATACAAAGAAAATTGGTCGAAAGCTAAGACGCGACCCCTGAAGATAAGGCACAAGAGCCATTGCTTGTCGCTTTCTGATCAGAGTCCAGAACTTTTAACTTTGGTGGAAGGCCTTGAGCATTACATGGGCTCAGATTAAAGCAAGGTAAAGGGCAAGGAGTTTTCGGCCAAAACTGAGATGGCTAAACAGTTTGGAGTCTAGGCAAATCTTACAGAATTATTCTGTAAGGTTAGTCTCCTAATCTCTACCCGATACAGTATGCTTGGATGTGTAGAATGATGTCTGCCTATCTTTAATGTCTGTCTTCCCCTGATGCATTCCCAAAAGCTGTCCCTCTCCCTGCCCAGGAGCATCCTTCCTGCTCAGCAGTGCTTCCCCCGGCCTAGGCAGGGCTTTCTCTCCAGGTTAGTCTTGGGTGTGCCCAGGGACTCGGTCTGGGATGTTTGCAGAGAAGAAGAATACCCCAGCCCTGAGGTATGTGTTATTCCCATGTTATTTTAAGCATCTGATAGTGCCTCTGGTCATTGGCATGCTTGGCTTGAGGGAGAGGTAGGGATAATTCAGCAAAGAGTACCAGAAAGGACAGCCAGGCAGGAATTTGGCTCACCACAAAAACATATGTTTAACTGTAAGCACGTAAATAGTTCCTTTCACGTCATTGGGACTGTCCAGTGGTTGGCAATGAAGCCAGTATTTCCATGTGCTGCTGGAAAGTACTGGGCATCTTTGGGAGTGTGGTGACCCTTCCCTGTGCCTGAAAAAAAAAAAGGGGTTTTGAAGAACATGACTCAAAAGAGGCACCACGAGCGGGTTAAATAGTGTGTATCGGCCCAGAATCTGTGGAAGGGCTGACAGAAGACTCTCGGCTGGAGCTGGGTGGTGGGCTCCCAAAGGGAAGAGCTCAGCAACTGAGCGCACCCCTTGCCCAGGGTGGTGTGGGGATGCCCCCTTCCCTCTCTGCTGTCCCTCCTGGGCACTGAGTGCAAGAGAAGGATTGCTGCTCAAAACACAGCCCTGAAAGGTGTTATTTTAGGTGACGCATTAGAGTGCCCAACACCACGGCATCTATAGTCTTAAAATGTAAATAAAAATGTACAGTATAGCAGTCTGAAAACCTTTATTGGCATGTAAATCTTGCTCCTAGCACTGGCCATGAGCCAGTGTAAGAGGCCTTGACAACATGTATTATTTTAGATTAGCTGACTTTTAGAGAAAATAAGTATGTTAGTAAATGAAGTTTCTAACAGGGAGCTATGTGAATAACGCCTCCTTGTTAAGGAAAGCAGAGCTCCCCAGGCGATGCCCCACGCAGCGCCGTGCAGAGCCCTTCGCTGGTGTTGCTCTGTCCTTTACCCTCTGTACACGCGCACGAGTGGGCTCGTGGGTCTGCACGGGAGAGCTGAGCGCAGGACGGGGCCGCAGCCAAGCCTGCGGCTGCAGGGTTTATCACCTGCCTGGAGGTGGGTTCAGAGCTGTCGCCCGGTCCCCCAGGTGCTGTTTCCGAGGGCTGAGCTGTTCTGCTCGCTGATGGATTTTGGAAGCTGTGCTCGAGGGTGGGACGATGCCCATCAAAGTCAATGGGATAATATCTACTGATTTTTAGCAGGCAATGGATCGGGGCTCTACAGAGTTAATTGCCTGTTACATAACACAAATGATTTTTAAAAATATGCCTAATTAACCTAATAGAATGGTTGATCTGATCTGTCAGGTAAATGATACACATTTTCTTTCTTTTTCTGGAGCTTAATTAAATATTTACCTAAGAGTGTCTTGTGCTATTAACACGTTCATCTGTTATTGAGATAATAGGAATTGTAATTGGGGGAAAGTATTAAACTACACAAATGTGTGGGTTTTTTTGGTTTTTTAATCTTGGAAATCAACCAGATTTGGTCACAGCACCCATATTTTAAAGTGCTAATGACCGTATCTGTTTCTCAGACAACTGAAGTTCCCGCTGATCCTAGAAGGCTGGATGAACCAATGCACAGGTGGAAAGGGAGCTGCTCGTGTGCGTAGTCTTCGGCAGCACTCTGAGAAAGTTTCTCTAGCCAGCAAGACCAAATACGTATTTTTCCAATTAGATTAAAGCTACTGTTTGTGCATGGCAAAAGGCAAGCAATATTATTATTTCATTAGGATGCTAGTGGGTACACAGGAGTAAGTTGGTAAATAGCACTGAAATGTGCAATAATACTGTTGTAGATCAATGTCAATCACATTTCCTGATTTTTAACATACTGTAAGTGAAAAAGTAATGGATTTAAGCAGTATGGTCTAGTCCATCAATGTACTAAAGGATGTGCTTAACATTAAGCATGAGTGATCTCATTTACTTGACTTAACACGAGAGTGAACTATGATTTCAGTGGAATTATTCACAGGTTTCCATTAAACCTGTGCGCAAGTGCCTCGCGGAACTGGTGTTATGTTTGGCTATTAAGTTTTTAGCCAATTGGAAAGTCTCGGGAGACTCCCAACTCATTTTAGTAAAGGTTGCATGATGGCAGCGGTTGTGTAAGCGTATCCCAGCATACTGGAGTGTACTGCAGAGGATCTTCTGCTTTCAGTGTGAGCGGTGCCCTGCAGAGTCGAGTTCCTAGACTTCTCCCGGGCCTTGGTGCAACCTCAGAAGTAGTGTGGCCAGCCCGGAGGTGCACCTCACTGCTTAGCGTACCCGAGAGGGACTGTGCAGTTGGGATGTCTTTGGAAGAAGTTACTGTGTGGGTCTTTTTGGGTTTTTGTTTTTGTGGTTTTTTTTTTTTTTTTTTAAGGCTCCACATTTGAAAGAACATTGAGTGTTACAAGGAAGTTTTAATAACAATAAACTGGGTTAATTGACAATACTGGGAAAGACTTGGGGAAAGTGGAATAAAAATAGTTGCATCAGAGAAGAAGTATGGGAAATTGTGAAATGTGGAGAGCATTCGTATGCAAAATGTGTCTGTGACCTGATTTTTGTCAAGGAAAATGTGGTGTTGCAGTCTAGCTAGCCTCTTGTATCCAGTGATCTGGAAGCATGCTGCAGTGGCTGACTAGCGAAGCTTGCCTCACCTTCCTGGGGTGACTATCAAGCTGTCCCTTTGGTGCACAGATAAAATGGACACAAGAAAATGGCAGGCTGAGAGGTTTCTGTGTTTTGTTCCGAAGTTAACAGGAACTTGTAGTAGTCTGCGTTCTTTGCTCCATACCCTGAACAGCAGGTTTCACCGTGTCCTAGCACATATGCAACGGGACGTGTTATTCCTAGAGATACCCTCTCAAACGGAGGGGGGAAAAGGGTTAAAAACAGCCTGAAATGGGCTGTCTGAAATTACTGGGGTGTCTCCCACCCGATGGTTGCAATGAATTTTCTATCAAATGATAGAGGAAAAGACAGAAATACCCCCTCTGTGCTTGGCTTTAGGAATGTGCTTTTCTCTTCTTGAGGTACAAATGTGCGTAAATGCTTTTCTGCAGCAGAAGCCTAGATGAGGTGGTGAGAGGTACATTTACCCCAAACATGCCTTACTTTAACTTCTAGGTTTCGTCTGTTTTATCATGGTTTTTTTTACTGTTTGACAATACCTATTTTTGTGCTGGAGATTTTGATAGGTTTTTAACTGGTACAGTGCAGTCACTTTTTAAAGTGTCGAGAAACACTGAGCTGCTGAAGTAATTTTTATGTTCAAACCTCAGGTTCCTGAGGGTCCGGTTCATTTCTGCTGTGAATTTAAATGAGTTAATTTAAGCAGTGGGTCAGAAGCCACTACCATCGTAGTAGCCCTGTGCCTGATTCTTAATTAAAGGCAACAGGAGATTAATTTGAAACATTAATTTAAAAGTGCCTATACAAAAGGAAAGAATTATTGCAATAAAGCCTAAAGAACTTTTTTGTCCCTAGATGTAGAAGACAGAACTAGCTCAGGGTCCTGGGGGAATACAGGACATCCTAGTCCATCCAGGGTAAGTATATCTAATCTTTTTCCCCAAACCAGACTTCCTGCATATGTAAATTTACAATCTTAAATATGAGTTTTACACCTGATTGTGTAGAAAAATGGGCATGCAAAGTTGGCTGTAGCCTGTCTTCTCTTTAAAATTGCCTTTTTTTTGAACATTCAAACCTGATCCTGTGGTTGAATTTGTCACCTACTCTGCTACTTCTAAGAGGTAGCGAGAATATTAATTAACCATTTTTTTCCTGCTAGGCCCTATCAGCCCCCGCCACCACCCAGAGTGCAGGTGGAGCAGAGATGTTGTTGCTGAACACTTCATTTTCTGCAGTTGGATTTTTAGGGGTTGCGGGTATCTCCAAGCCTGAGGAGAGGGCCGGCGCCCCCGCTGTGGGCAGCGCTCATCCCCGTGCCGGGGCTTGCCGGCCACTCCACGGCCACCCCTGGCCACCCCAGGGCCCGGGCTCAGGGCAGCGAAGCTGGAAAGGGGCTGCCAGGTCTGTCCTGCCATGCTAGGGCTGCTCACCGGGGCAGCTGTGCCCCTGCCCTTCCCGCAGTGCACCTCAGCCGCTCCGTGCCTCCGCTGAGGGGGTTTCAAACCCTTCTCCTTGGGCAGGGGCTGGCAGCTGGGCGAATTCAGCATGTCCCCCCGACTGCTGGCACCATCCGAGCTCCGGGGCAGGTGGCCCGGCTGCCAGCTACCTGCCCACCTCTGCTCCGGACGCTGCTGAGGACGGGGCACGAACATCTCCTGTGCTCCCCACATAAAGAGTGGGATCCCACTCCAGGCAATGCAGACACTGAGCTGCTATCTGGCATGGTGATACTCGGCGTTTGCTGAGATTTGCAAGACAGCTGGACTCAGTCATTTTGATTGTGGCTGTGGACAGTTATCCAAATTCTTTAGACACCTCAGAATCGGGATGCCCGTTACTTCGGTAGGGAAGAAGCGCTATTTCCAGCAGAGCAGCTGTGCGGTACGTCCCGAGCAGCACTGCCGATGGTCCTCGCAAGCCACCCCAGCAGCCCTGCTCCCCAGCCGGAGCATCGCGGCTTTGCCCGTCCTCGGGGCTGGGCACGGCTTGTGCTTCAGTACCAAGATGATTATTTCTGTTTACATCCTGCAAATGCACGAAGTACACTTACGCTGGGCAAAAAGTGGCTTCGCTCTTACTTATGCCCTTATTTAAACAGTTTGTTTAAATTGCTTTTTAATTGTTTTCTAATTAACGTGAAGGATCAGGGCTTGCGAGCAGCGCTGCCGGGAGCTCCGTGCCCTCGAGTGTCTGTCTGGCGAGGAGAAATGCGGTTGCCCTGTGTTCATCCTTGGTCCGTCCTTTCCCCTCGGGGCAGGTCCTGCCCTCGGTGGACGTTACGCCAGCTGAGGTTTTAAGTGGATGTCTGCAATGCTGCACTGCACCGCGGGCAGCCGAGGGGGGTCCCCCATTTACGGTGTGGCGGGGGGACCCCGGCCCTGCCACCGAGGGAGGGAAGCCCGACACCTTTTCTTATTCCATCCTGCTTAGCATCCATTACGTCATTACTGCTCACATCTGTCAGTTTTATTTTTATCCCTTTTTTTTACTTGACACTTGTATTGCTTCCAAGGGAAAAATGTTTTGAAAAGTAAATTCTAAATTTGCACACACAATTATTTATGCATGCAAAAACTTGAATGTGAGTGTACAATTAAGTTTTGAGATATAAAGAAAAGAGCACGAGCCCGGGAAGAATTCTGGAGTTTCAATCGAGACTGTGCATTAACTTGCAGTGTTATTCTGCAAACAGCCTGACCTCTCTCTCTTTCCTTCTTTGTAAAATGATGATGGTATTTCCACGTTGGGAGAATTAGTTTCTTGTGAGTTCTTCTGAACCGAAGAAACAAAACATTACATAACTGCTGCGCTTGGCCAATATTTGTAGTTAAATTTAAGATTTTGCTAATTCAGTGACTGAAAGCAGAAGTTTACACCAAGACTGTTTCAAAAATTAGGGGCCCGATCCTGGCAAGGTTTATAGACGTCCTTGACTCTGTGGGTAGCGTCTGATGCTGTTGATCCCCAGAGAAGTACTGGGGGGTAACAAGGCAACACGGCGTGCGGAGCAGGAGGGGGTCACTGCCGCTTGCTAGCCATGCACAGAATTGCACGCACAAAGGATGAGTGCTAAGCAGGGTTATTTTTTGAGTGAGAAGTAACTTTCCACACCCACTGTGGGGAAAAAAAATTCTAGATTTTTTTTATAGTCCAGTGCATGTATATAGCAGAGAGGTGATTAAGATGGCAAATTTCTACATAAAAATAGATTTAAAAAGCAAAATGTTAAAAGAAGTATTTCTTTGCTGTTCTTGCATATGTTATGGGCAAGAAGACTTTTATGCTAAGAGAGGGCTTTATGTTGACTTGCACAGCACGGAATTCTAGGAACCTCACCTCAGTCGCCCATTCAGGATTATTCACACAGCAAACTGAAGTCAATTACTAATGAAATAAAAATTTGAAACAGCTTTAAAAATGTTCTGGAACACATCACTTCCAGCAGAATCAATAGGGGAAAACAATAAAGGGAACAATATTTCTTATAGCTGGCTTAAAACTTAGCAGGGAAATATGGACCTGTAGGTTTTGAAAAATGCCATTTAAACTTGTAAAATTGTGTTTTTTCCCAATTTGTTAACAGAACTATGGCGATGGGACTCACTATGATCATATGGCGAGCAGAGACCTTGGGTCGCATGACAATCTCTCTCCTCCCTTTGTCAATTCCAGAATACAAAGTAAGAAATCAAATTTCCTAACTTGACCGTGTTGTTGAAAGTGGAATAAGTGAACCAGAAATAAAATTCTGAGGGCTTAAATCCCTCATCCTCATTTTTGGGGTTGATTGTACTCAGCATAAGGGTGGGAGCATGGATTTTTATTTTTTTTAAGCTATCATGCAATTTCAAAAATGTACGGCGATGATGTTTATTGAACAGACTGTTTTCTTGCTGTGAGCGGGATATGGCTTTTGATGCAGTAACTGCAATATTTGCTGAAAGAGGTAAATGGTTGTTTCCTAAGGCTCAGCCTTTCCTTTTCAAAGAAGTGGCCAGTTGGCAGAGACAATAAGGACATGCTCCGAACAGGACTTTTAAAGTAGAAGAGGATTTCTGAAAATATGATAAATACATGTTTACAAAAGGGAACAGATAAATAACTGGTGAGGGCCGGTGAAGCCATTGTTTGTTTTGGAGCATGATGGATCGCTGCCTGCTGGGACCTGTGAGCTGCAAACTCCTGGATTTCAGGAGTAGTTGCAGCCTATTCTGCTTTAGAGGAGTGAGATTTTGCCCAGGGCGTTTGGCAAGGACCCTCCTTCCACCCCACACCCCATGATAGAAAGTTTTGACACCCCTGAATAATCATTTAGCTTAGCAGCAAACACCATAGCAGTACGAAGAGAGGCTATAATTATTTGTAAGTGAATGATAGCTACTTTCTTTAATTACGGTTGATAAATGAGTTTGGTTAAAGTAAATATATGATGTAAAAATATTAGTAATGCTTATGCTTGGCCAAGATCACACCCTTCTTCTGCAGTTGTCAATGAACTAACCAAATGCTTTGCTTTAAAGGATTGAATGCGAGCCAAAAAAAACATGGAGCTGTAACTGTGATATATCATTCTTCAGCTCTAATATACGTCCCTAAAATAGGCCTTGTCTTTTAATATTGGGAAATATTTGTGAGTTGTTTAACATATGGGACAATGTTGGAGCTTGTAGTCATTTGTATGTATTCACGTACAAAACATGGTTACAACAGTTTTAAAGGGTCTAATATAAGCCAAAAAAAGCATGGAAATTTCAACACTCCCTTCTTAACTCACGCCATGGGGCTTAGGTAGTGCACAGAGACACTTTGCAAATAGCCACACACTTCTGTGAAACCCACTGGGCTGCATGGTGCTTCAAGTTTAACCTTTAATTTGAGTCTTTAGAACTTAAAAGTCTCTCTCTCTTCTGCCTGCCCTTCGGTTACAGAAAAATCTCATTCCTGACTCTGATTGTTTTTGCCCGTCTTAGTGAAAATACTGGTTTCGCTTGGTTTAAGAAATAGTTGTTTTTATAAACACACATTTGGAGGTACCCGGTTAAGGAATTAAGCCATGTCGTCCTCTGGGAACTTTGGAAACCCCGATGTTTCTAGAAGCTCCTGCTGGTCCCCATGAGAGGGGTTTGCATGGCCACCGCTCACCCAGTCGTGGCTCTGCAGACCTGAACTGGAGGTGTCTGCTCCAGCCGTGGGTGTGAGCTGGGCAGCGTGGCAGCGTCCTCACAGTGCGTGGTCCTGAAGTGCCCTGAAATTTTTTGGGTCTTATGAGATTTGGTAATTTCAACTGGAAATAAGACCAGTGATCTTCCTACACACACAGGTTAATGCGTGTGCAAGCGTATGGCAAGTGACTAACAGCTTTTGACAAGCGTGCTACTGCGCAATAACGCGCATGTGCTGCCGGGGCCGTCAGCTGCCTCCTGCAACCCATGGCATTTTGCAACCATGCTTTAGTGTAATTCTCTGATAATTAGAGTGGACTCTTCTTAATTTGTCCTGTTGGGGCAGCCCTTCTCTCCCCAGTTGTGCTCCGCTCCTGGGCATGGGGCATTAGTGCTGGAGGAGGAGGGATGGCTGCTGGGATGCGTGCGCATTTCCCTCCTGTTCAAACGCCTCTGAGGGCCTTGGCCGGGAGGTCTGCTTCTGTGCCGTGTGGGACCGTAAACCCTTAACCGGCACCGGGACAGGCGTTGTGGTTACTAACACTGCCACCGTGGAGGACCGCGTGTGTGAAGCGTTGCCCTACCAGAGACCGCTGCCAGTCTGCGCTGGTCGTGTCAGCATTTGTGATTTTTAGGAGAAATCTAAATGCCGTGGTGAGGAACAGTGCTGTTTACTCGGGCGGAGGCTGCCCGGACTGCCAGCTCCCGACTCCTGTTACTCCAAATGTATTTTATCATTTCCCTTTTCCTGGCAGGTCTTCAAACTCCCCCAAGGAAAGGTCCCTGTGAACTCTGGTGTTACGCAGCTGGCACCTGCAGAGCCACGCTGTAGTTTTCTTGCCATGCTCCTCTTTCTCTTGGCAACTCATAAGAACCTGACAATCATCCAACTTGAACTGGTTTTATACTGGTGTATACTGTTGACTTGAATGGAGTTGCTCCTGATTTGAGGTGGTTTTCTAGGCAAGAAAGACTTTGTTGTTACTGGGGATAGGTATTACTGACCCCGTACCTGTGAACCACAAATGTTTGCAGACAGGGTGTGCTTAAATGAGGGCTTGTATTGTATTTTATTTTTCAGATATTTGTTTTTAAAATATGTTTTTATGTGGCCAGTGTCTAGCAGGGAGCCTGTGCATTAGGCTTTGGAGCAAGCCTGTGGGGAGGAGCAGAGAGAAGTTGCAGGGCTGCGTGCATTACTGAACTCCTCAAACTACTGCTTGCATGTATTCAAACACAGCTTGCTTTGTGTGTGCCTGGAATCTCACTACCCTGCTAGGTATTTTGTGTTTTCTTAAGAGTATCTGAAGAGTAGTTATTTGGCCCAGTAATGAAATGTGCATGGGCAGATAGCTGCGACGGGTATGGCACATCACGTGTCGCTTCTCATCGTCTCTCCCGCTTCCAAGTGCGCTCTTTGGGAATGTTTCTTATCCTACTACTTGGGGTATCTTGCTAGTACATTAAATCATTTACCAATGTGCAGTAACTTGGTTCTAAACCCCCTGTAGCTTAATGGAGCATTTCACTGCAAGGATTAGATTGAGGTTTCAGGTGCTGCTGAAGAAAGCTGCTGGCTTATGTGGTGACCTTTGAATCTCATCTGGGTTAGCAGTTGATATTTTGATTTGGTTACTGTGGTCATATTGTGACAGCTGCTGGTTCATTATAATTCAGTTCCTCTCCTCGGTTTGCCTACCAGGAATATTTAGGTTTGCGTTGCTTCAGAGTGCTCTAACCACCCTGAATTTAACCCGGCGTGCCACACAAGGTGAAGCGTTGTGATGAACGCTTTCGGTCACCAGCCGCCGTCCGCTGGACAGGCAGTCACAGCGGAGGGTGTGGTAGGGAGAAACTTGCTGCGGGAGAAAACTTTCCCTGAGGTTTAGAAAGCTCACTTAACCCAGTTTATTGAATGTAGTAAAAAATGAGAATGCAAAAGATCAAAAGCACTTTTCTTATTTTGTTGCATGAACAGTTTGTGGACTCCTCCCCTCCGCATGTAATATTTCTGGTGTTCGCAGTGGTGTTTTTATATATCTTATTGCAAAAGTTCCTACGCTACTAACTAGAAGACAGTGTTTAATTTATGATATTGCTTTGAGACTCTCTAAAAGGATGTAAGGTCACTGAATGTAGATCTCTTAATAGTTGTCGGAGTTGGTCGGTGATCTAGCGTGTGAAGACAAAAATCTTTGGTTGTGTTTATTTTCTCTTTCCATTGCTAAACACAAAATGAAGAGCAGATACAATGACTTACTCTTGCTTCCCCCCCTGTTGTCTGCTTCAGATCAATGCTGCACTGCTTCGGGTTGTGCTCTTACACGACCGTTTGCCTGACGTGCTTTTGGGAGGGCTGGCACGCGTGTTTGCCAGAGACTGGCACTTGTATCGCAAAATAAATATTTTTCCCCTCTGGTTTCTTCCCTTTTCCTTTTAAAAATCTCCAAGTCATAATTTTCCTCTTAGCGTTGTTATTTTGGAGAAGGTGGCGTTTTCTCACCATTGGAGTGGCCGAGCGGTGCCGGTGCCAGCGCAGGACTGGGGGGCTGGGGCGGCGCGGGCTGCCCGCCGTGCCGGGAGGCAGGGCTCGTGCCCGGGGTTCCTGGGGAGCCCGGCTCGGCTGCCGATCTGCGGCATGCTCTTGGCGAGTTGTTTAACGTCTTTGTGCTCAGATGTGCCTTCCTATTTATCTGGCTGAAGAACACGCACTATATATTTTGCAGGGATATTGCGAGATGTGATGAATTACTGTCTGGAAAACATCCTCAGCTCCTTGGATACTCTGTATACATGCCAATTTTTAATGTTATTTTTAATGCTATGATAGCACTTGTCTCCCTACAAATATTGCTGTGGCGTTAGCTTTTAATCCGTATAGCTTTGATTCTGTTACTGTTATTATAAGTAGAACTGGAATTTTTGCAGATTAGTTAAGTTTACCCAACACAGCATTATAAGGCCTTGCTTTCAATTGCTAAACTGTAAACATTTGGGATGAAATTTTCCATGCTGTGTATCTGACTCAGCCTGATTATTATTTTTTTAACCTTCTGCAGCAATGATTTCAACATTTCCTAAAATGAGATTACATTTCATCCTGGCAGATTTTTGATTTTCTCAGTTAGTGTCTGGCACATCACGAACATTAATTCTTTTTCACACCACCTCTGTTATGTCAGGTGGCTTTGGTTCCCGTTTTGCAGCTGGAGAAGTGAAGGTATGTGAGGAACCATGAGGGAAATGTCAAAAACTGTCCAGTAATCTTCAGTTGTAAATTTGAAATGCAAAAGAGTTTGATGGTCTCTCAGTTCTTGCGTTCAGTGGCCCCCAAAGATGCCACCACTTGGGGAAATCACGGTTGCGATGCTTCGTATGGGTTATCCACATTATGGGAACACACACTTGGTAGCCACTTACCTTAGTGGTGTCTGCTTTTTTCTTACTGTTTCCTAAAGCCTTTTCAGGGCAATGCAGTATTGAAGGAGCCTGGCAACTTATGGTGGATAGAAAACAAAGAAATGACTATTATATTTGGAAAAAAGTAAATTCTATGTGACATACAGAAAGAAACATGTGACTGCTTTTTTAAAAAGCAGTCAAAGCTGAATTTTCAGGAATCACAAGGGGAACTATGTTTTCCAGAAGAATCTGTGACTGTCTGACTAGCTAGAGCATTAACTAAGATGAATTTTAACAACAGAAAATCTGACTGTAACAACTAAAAATGTCAGGAAAGGCCTTCAGAAACCAGAGAACTGGAAATCTCAGACTCCAGTTTTCATTTGAAGTATTTTATGTTCGTGCAGCTGACACAACCCAGCACCTGCAGTTTTAGAAGTCACTGAATGGACGATGTCTGACAGGCGAGTGCTTCCAAAGGGGGAGAGCATTATCTCACTGAGTGCTCTCCCAACTGCTGAGCACCCAGGTATTCTCCAGCCAGGTGGAAAATGTTAGGAGTCATCTGGGATACTCATTTCCACCTGGAAATGAGGCACTTTGGGGTGGATGCAGGAGGGCTCCAACTGCAGTACTGCTGGGGAGAGGATAGGTACTGGTATCCGAGTTCCTTATCAAGCATGATGACTGCCACATCCCCAAAGGATACTGAAGTGTGGTGTGGCTGGACTACACGAAGGCCTTTGACTCGGTTCTGTGGTCATGGATAGAAAACGTGCTGGGGCTGCAAGCAGCATTTGTGTTTCTATAGATAGCAGCTATGACCTGGAGAAGACAGGTCCCACCGTGCAGGACTGCTTCCCACGGCTGCAGGGCTCTCCGGCTTGCCCGGGGGGGTGCGAGGGGGAGCTTCGGGGCTGTTCAGAGAGAGGTCTGAAAACCTGAATGCAGCTGCCAATTTTGAGCAATTTGGCTTGTGTGGCGTGTCGTGCCTCCAAATCTGCATCTGGCATCTTGGGTTTTTTTGGTTCTATGTTTTTATTCGCCTCTAAACTCACTGAACTGCCCTTACAAGCACTCTGGTGAATGCTGTATGGATATACATGCCCACCAACCTAACTCTTGTTCTTCCCATCCCCCTGTGAGTACAGAAGGGAAGATCTGAGACAGCATTTTCAACCTAAATCCAGGCAAAGTAACTGGTCAAGTTTTTTTGCCAAATCTAGAATTGTTTCACCAACCAAAACATATCTTGTTTTCAATGTCTTCAAACTTTAAAAACGGTGCTAATCTGGGAAATAAATGTGCCCCCTTGTATATTCTGAGCACAGGGCACTGTAAATGGATCTCCAAGAACTGAATTGCAAAACAGCAACTGATTTCAGACATGGTCTATTCTGCTCTTTAATGGACACGTATCTAAACTTGCATGTAAGTTAAGGCTCCGCGTTCCTTCCTCCCCTTACCCAGGAACAGCTGGACAGGATTTCTTCCAGCCTTTTTTTCTGGATTAGTTTTAGTGGTTTCTGCACAACAAAGTAGAATTGCTTCTGGATAACCCTGAGGAACAGTTTGAGTTTAACTATGCAGGGTGTCAAGGCTGAGACCTGAGGAGCTTAGATGTAGCACTAGCTTTCTAAGATAACCACAATGAAAATCTCATGATTTACTGTCAACCGGGGCCTTGAAAGATGCCTCAAAAATGCTTTGTAGAAGGCACTGGCTCACGTATCCCTTCTTGTCGTGGAATGTGCCTGCTGCTTCTCTTGTCTCGCTTGCCTATGAACAAAATTAACAGAAAAATATCTGTGCTGAAAAGCATTTTGTAGATGTAGATATAAATATGTTACAGTTCCCAATCAAGAGTTAATATATTTTGCAGCAAGTCAATCTTGCAAGCACTGCCAGTCAGGATTCTGAGCTTCAGCGTTCAACCCCAGCCTCTCGTACAGTCCTGAAGAAAAGAAATTACAAGGACATTTCCATTTATTTGGGGAACGAGCAGCAGATGTATAAATAGAAACTGTAGACTGTGGCAATTAATGTCTGCATACTGAGCAAAGAATTGAAATATTATTTTGTACTACATAGTTTTCAGTGAAGTTTACATTCCATTGTGTTTTGTTCTTAAACAAGTCCAAGCGTTTTTAATAAGTTATTTTGTGTGACAGTTGTATTCTGCGTAGCATAGCATAAACTAAAGCTGTGTGAAAAATCTGCATTGAACTGCAAATGTATTTGATCTGTATTTGGAGTACAAATTGTAAGTTTGCAAAATATTGCCTGAAGTTATCCTCCCTGTAGGCAGAGAGGAACGTCCTCCTGCTAATAATCCAGCCCTCTCTTCTGCAGTGACCTTCTGCAGAGACCTTCTGCAGACCTGGAGGTTTCTGAGCCTGCCGTTGGGCCGGCCCTGGAGTGGGAATCCAGGCGTGCAGCGTGGAGTCGCAGAGTTAAAACCATGGAGCATGTGCAGGCCTTGGGTAATTGCTGCTCCCGGTGCAGCAGGCTGCAGGGCTGGCTTGGAAACCTCCGTCGGGCTTCACCTAGCCCAAGCACAAATGGTACAGAGCTACACAGGTTCAGCTGGGCTCCAAGGCTCTGGTTTTATCAAATTGAGACACTGCATTTTTCTGCAGTGCGAGTGCTTTAATAGAGAAACGGCTATTAAAGTAACATCCAGAAGGCGCTTTAATGGTTAATGAGCTTCTGCCCTTTATATAGATGAGCGTAGTTTGGCTTTCAAATAGGCATTTGCTGCTGTTCTCTCCAGCTGAGCTGATACTAGTGGCAGAGGGAATTTGAGCTCACACCTGTTTGAGCATTAAAAGAAACCTATAAGTGACTTCCTTAAAATATTCATAGAGAGGAAAAAATTCCATTTTTAGAAAACCTTACCCCACCAGGAAAACCATTGATAGGCATTTAAAAAAAAACAAACCAAAAACCAACAACAACAAAAAAAACCAAACCCAAAAAAACCAACCACCACCAAAAAAACTGGATTTGCGAATTAGTTACCATCTTCCTATTTTCCCGAGTTGTTTGCAGTCACATAATCAGTGAGCATACACCTAAAGGTAGCGGCGTGCTTCTGGGGGACACGACTGGCCTGGATGTGGAATAGATTTGCATTACAGCTGGAAAGTATACATGTGGGAAAATCTGTGAAACAAAACAAATTTGTTGAATTACTAGGTCATTTACATAGCTGCTCCAGTCATGGTCCGTTAAACAGGCAAAAACAATGGTTTTGTTATGCTCTCTAGTTAAGGCACAGAATGTGTAAAACAATGCCGAGTTAGCTGGATAATTAATAATCGTTTTGAGCCTGTACGTACCTTAAGTCTGAACTTCACAGTGTATAGAGATGTTGAATCGAATAAGGCGTTAGCTAAATAAGATCAACTTATTTTGTTAGGTCTTGGTGTATTCTCCTACAAAAACCAGATAAAGCTGCAACCGTCAGGGCTCGGAGGTGGCTGAGCCTTAATGCCAGACTGCGCCACAGGCAGAGCTTTGGCTGCACATTGTTGGTCAAAACTAACTGCAGCCTGCATATCTGTAACAGATTTCTTCTAAGGCTTTTCTCTGTATCTAAGGACGTGTCCAGGAGAGAAAATTATCATTGCTTTCTGTAGGAAGACATGACAGTCTTGAAGCAAAAAATCATTTTTTACTTTTGTAGTTAAATTTTTAATTCTCTTTCTCAAGACTACTTCTGACAGTTTCTGTAACGACTTCTCTATTCTTGTCCCCAGCCTTCAGCCTCTAGTACTGCTCTGGATTTAGCACATTTGGTCAGATGCACAGAATATACAAAATCAAATATAAAACAGTTCCAATGAAAATGATAAAAAGGGTATGACAGGAGGGTACAGTAATTCTCTACAGCATCATGCCAATAGATACATCTTACCATATGGTCTGAATTAAGGACAGCACCAGTTCTCACACTATACAAGGCTGATGGTATACTAGGTCCATGCTTTGATCCTTGTAGCATGTGAAATAAAAAGATATGGAGCATGCATTTAACAGGAACCATCAGTACTTTAATTAGATTATATTTCTTTTTAACTAAAATCAGAGTACTCTGATACGTTTCTTTATTCTGCAAACTTTTACTATGTGATTGTGGTCTTAAGCATATTCAATGGTTCTAAAAAGAGTACAGAATGAGAAGTGATGGAGAAGGATGTTCTGGGAAGCAAACATGCTGACTAAATGTGATAAAGAAGAAATTAGGCCAACGATCAAATATTAAAGAGTGGCATTGTGTGTGTGTGTGTGTATGTGTGTTTGTGTGTGAATTATCCGGAAAAAGCAGTTTTGATTAATTCTTGGATGAGGAAGCTATGTAAACAGATCAGGAAGAATTTAGTTACAAGCATTTTTAATTTGTTGTTTAAATACCTTTTAATTATGATATCTGTATCAACATGTTCATATCCTTTCTACTATTTATATTTTCATTTTTATATGTTACTAGAATTGAAGATGCCTGATTCTGGTTCACATTGCCAGCATATCTTGTTTTTCTAAATATGCCTTCTAGGAGAATATTTTTTTTTTCCTTCCTAAGTTTTAACTTTCATATAAATCTCATAGCCAACAAACTGATTCCAAAGCCAGTTTTGGCTGAGATTACAAGTCTCCCCTGGTATGTGGAGCAGCACCCGGAAGGTAACTGAAAATCTGAAGAGGGCTTGTTTTAGGAACTATTACATGGAAAAGTTTGCAGACGTCAGTAAAAGTTGGCCCAATGGCTGTAATCTGCTTAATCATGCTTTATTTCAACTAGTAAAACAAAAACAAAACAAAGGAGGAAAGAAGAAACATGAGAAAATTAGTGAAACTTTGGAGTAACTGTTGTTGACTGAGCGTTAAAGTGGGCTTAAAGCCAGGACAATACTTGTAATAATTTTTAAGGCAGTAAATTACCTGCCGATAGTAAGGTGAGGTGTGCAAACAGAGCAGCTGTCGTACTCTGAGTGTCGCTCACATTTAGCTTTGCATGTTAGAACCTATTTTCACAGGGAATGGAAAGATGATGCCGTGTAAATACACAATATCAAGGGGAATTGGTACCTACTGAAAAATAAGTGTAGCAAGTATATTCTACGTAGCTATGCTAAGAATAAATAATATGATGAAAAGCATACTAACATCCTAATGTAGAAGAACAAGCATGGCAAAAAGTAATCATAAGAAAGGAAGGCAAAAATATAATACGTAAAACATCAAGTTCAGAGAACTTGTGGAATGAGGTTCAGTGTTAAAAATAATCTGAAAGCAAAGAGAGAAAGAAAGGAACAACTGTACATGAGGTTAAGATAAATAATCATGAAAGATTATTGCAATGCATAAAGAAGAGGAGGTCAGTAAAGTAGATTTTAGGACCTCTTAGAGATGGAAAGGGTAATTTATTGACAGATGATGTAGACACTGCTAAAAAATAAATGGATTTTTCGCCTCAGTGTTCACAAAAGAGGATGGGGAACAGATGCTAGAATCAGATATAAATTTCCCAGGAGAGAGGCAAGAAATATTGAAGGAAATAGGGATTATTCCAGAATGGGTGATCACACGGTGGGTGAGAACATCAGTAGATGGATTAAACTCTGTAGAGGAGCCATCACAGAATTCTTAAATAAGAAAAGAGAAAGGACTATTTCATGTTCATGGGGAAAAAACAAACAAACAACTCCCCTCCATTCCTTAGTGTCCTCAGCTGTCCCCAGAGATAACTGAGGGGAGCTCTGTGTTTCACCATAGCCGCACAATGCTTTTGTCCTATAAGGACTTTATCAACAAGTTTTGTGCGTGACTCTGTTTTAGTTATTTTAAAATAATTTTAAATACTGTAAAATATATTTTACAACGAGGAGTCTAGTCTCTACCAAATGTACAGTCCTGTATGGAAGGGAGACTGAACTTGGGGCCATTCATAAGCAACAGCTCAGTTGGGTCAGGGGAAAACTTCCTTTGAGGGAACCATTGCAGATCAACAAACATAAGGTGGAGCCGTTTCCAGATGGTTTCTGCTATATAGTGTGTTCTGTGTCCTCAAAGGAAATCATTGATATCTCTTAGTTCTGCCAGAATAAACATATTCTTCATCTGATGGGAAGGTTGATATTGCGTGGTCTGATGTTCACATTTGAAGGCAAGATACTTCAGGTCATACATCTGGAATGTTTTCATCTTAGTATGTAAGACCAGGCCATATATGCCTCTGTTTCGTTGTTGCATTTACTCTCAGGTTCAGAGTTGACACTCAGCCAGTCTGGACCTGGGTCTATGAAGAACTAATATCCAAAGTTTTGATGCTGCTCTTCCTGAGCCTCTTAATGATCTAGAAGAATCATACTCTTGCTGGCATGGTCTTCAGTGCATGAACTTGAGTGAGCTTCACACTTTTATGAATGACTGAACTTAAATGTTCAATGTAACAATGGAGTTTCATCTTAGTCATCTTGCCAGCTTCATCCTTGAGTCTCATGTTTCTTCAGAGGCATTTTTGCTTTCACAAATTTGATGTCAAAGGTTCTCATGCCTCTTCCCAGTCCAGATTCATTAGTTTCTTGTACTCAGTAGGTTTGGCTGTCTTCACAGGAATGATGTCTGAGTGACTGGCAGGCAGTGGCACTGAAGCTGGAGGCAAAATGAGACGCTTGATTTCCATTGAACAGGCAAATGTGAAAGCTGAGGGAGGTAACGGGTAGAATATTTAACACAGAGCTACGCTGTTGCAGGGCTGTGGTCTTGTGGTCTTCCTCAGCGTATACATTAGAAGAACATCAATTAAAACTTACCGATATTTAGTGGATTGTGGAAAAAAAAAACCAATGCAAACTGAAACTGAACTTAGGTTGTCCATCTGGCAGAAGAGATCTTTAACATTTGGATACCAAGCTGATTCAGCAAAACACTTTATTTTTAAAACCTTGCAATACTTCAGAAATAGAATCCAGATCAAACAAAATTTCACATCCCCCAGGCAGAAGTTTCTCTCCAGTACTTTGGATAGCTTTTGCAGAAGACCAAACCCTTTCTTCTGTCCTCTGAGTAGAGTCTTACCCTATTCCCAAATGCAGCTGCCAGCAGGTTTTCTCTGCTGGTTTCTCGTCTCTGCAGCTGCAGGGCAAACGTTCCAGCAGAGAGGCAGTTCTGCCTTCATCTCATCTTCCTCCCTTGACCTACAGACTGGAAATATGCTTTGTTTTTGCTGGACATCCTGAGGGGAGACACCTTCTGGTACTTCCACCCATCCTCTTTGGTAGCATCTGAGATGACGAAGGCTAGTATCTAAGGAATGGAAGTATGTTTGGTAGGCTGATGGATCTCATGAAACTTCTGACTAAATTTAACTAGACCTTCCTTTTAACTTCTTTAACTGGACTCCTTCTAGTTGGGATCTTCTCCCAACTTCTGCTGGAAAAGTAAAATATCTCATAGATGCACTGTAACTTGGATAATGCTTTGTAATGCCTGCTTATCATGATGGGAATATGCTTTGGCTTCAGTAGCCTTCTATTACAGCACCAGCCTCTGAAATAACATCTCTTGGGATGCAAGGGATTGCAGAGGAATCTATGAATAGGTGATAAATTCTCTTATAATCCCTGTTTTGTGGGTGGAAACACCCAAATGCAACCAGAGACTGAGCTTATTGCCTGTAGCCCTCCACTTGTCCACGTTTAAATTCCTAGAGCTCCCTGCTACTCTCCTGGTCATGACCAAACAGTATCCTTATTGCTCAGTTTAGTCAGTGTCCTAAATCCACTCAATATAATCCTAGTTTTCTATTGATGGAAATTGCAGAAAACCAAGAGCTTTCAAAGCATGAATGGCTCCAGAAAGAAGTCACATGTAAAATTTGTCCTTTTTTCTACAGAGCATGCCCAGGTTACGTTGGTGTGATAGACTTACGGGAGTTCACTTGAGGATGAGTTTTGTTACAGAGGCACTTCGGCCTTCTGTTCTTAATACAAAAATCATCTCTCCATGCCCATAAGCAAAATTTTCCATATGTATAACACACCCAAAGTTCCAGCCATCTTAAAATATATTTTGTGCCTTTTTGTTGTGGTTGGATTCAAGGCAATGGAGCTCCAGCCTTTGCATCTTTGAGCTTCTCTTGACTACGTTTTGAAAAATCACCTGAAATTCACTATTGAATTGTTTCTGCTTTTCTGCAGAACAGAGCAAGAGACTTTTATCACCTCCAGAGTACTTGGCTTACACACACGGAATATGCTTGGGTTTAGGTCAACCTGGGGAGTTCCCTTCCTGCCCCCCCTTTCTGGTGGTAAGCCAGGTGGAGTGGCAGGTTAGCGAGGCAATAGGAAGGATCTGTTTGGTAGGCTTATAAATGCTGGTGGAGCATGGCAGACTGAGCTGTGTCTTGTTTAACTTGATCATTTAAATAGCCAGTCCTTTTCAGTGTGTTTTGTTTGACTAGGTTTCACCTCTTTGTATGGCAGAACTATTCTTTGTCTAACTTTGATATTTTTTTTTTACATGTGAAAAGTTTTTGATCACATTATATGGAGCTGTCATCACACCCTGAACAGTTGCAATTTCTGTGCCTGCTCATGTGGTGCACACCTGTAACATGTTGGGAACGGACTTGGCTTTGAAGCTAGACTTGTTCTCTCATAAGAGTCCACATATTTCTTCCATCATGTAATGAGATTTGCTGATGATACAAAACTGAGGGGAGCAAGCTGCACTTAAAAGAGAGGCAATATAAAATACAGCTTTGGCCACAGTCCTGCAGTTGGATCCGTGCAGGAGGAGTCCTGCCACGCTGCAGAGCCCTGTTGACTTGAACGCGGCTCTGTGTAGTAATAAAAATCTGCTTGAGAGTTTCTATTGCTATAGTTTATTTTTTCTTAAGGCTTTCAAGATTTTAAAATGCGGAGAAAAATAATTACTTAAATGTAGAGGGAGAGTGAAGGTAAAAGGGGAGGAAAGGAAAGATGTGCTGGTGGAAGGATATGAAAAAAGCTGGTGGTTCAGAGAGATGCCATGAGATTATTCCAGATGTCAAGGAGTGGCAAGTGGATGTCCCTCTTCTCCTGAGCAGAGATGGAGAGCAGCCAGCCGCGGGCCTGTGATAGGAACAAGGGTGATGTGGGATCTTAGGAAGTTTTAAAAATGTAAAAAGGACTTTTCTGATTCAGCTACTGAGACGAATAAGGTAGGAAGGAGGGTAATGTGAACCTGCTTCTTCTCTGATGCGTTAAACAGAAGAGAAACTATGCCAAGCACCAAAGTGAATAGGAACTCGGATTCTGCTTTCATGGCTGGGGTGTGGAGTTGATCTGGAAATTCGTCAGTAGAGCTAAGAGCAGGCTCTCGTTCTCGTGTCCTGTTCAGGCTGAACGGGGCTGCAAGGTGAGGCGCTTCCATGTTCTGTGTAGGCTCGTGTTGCTGTTTAATGGAGGGAGACAGATCTGAGGGTTGATGGAAAACAGTGCATTTAAACCTTCACCCAAATACAAAACAGGTTTGTTTTTTCTTTTGGGGGTTTCTCCCCTCCCCCCCGAAGCTAATGGTCTGAGATTCATGAGCAAAGGTTGAATAAAAGTCAAAGGAAACTATTTTGGCACTTTATAAGGGATGAGTGAGGCCACATCCGTAATCCTGTGCACGGTTCTTGTCACCTTATTATTAGAGCTGTGTAAATCTGGCAAGGATTTGTATTTGCCAAATATACCTCTGGCCTAGATTTGGGCTTATATTTGGAATTCAGGCCAGTTTTAACGCCTGTGCAGTTTGTAATTTTTGCCAGTTTTAAGCAAAATAACAGGAAAGAGGATAATGAAGGACAGAGGAGTCAGGAAAGCAGAAAACTAAGAAAGGAAGGAACTAGAAAAAGAAGAAAAGGACAAAGGAATACGGAGCCCGTTCCTTCTTTTCTACTTTCTCCACAGCCCTTCCTTAACATATCCTTTCTTTTCCCTTTCATGCTTCATTGTTGCTCTCTCTGAGTTTAGAAGAATTAAATAAATTCAGCCACTCTCTGCTGCTCTGCTCATGCTCTCACTTTTTTTTTTAATTTGCAAACTTTTCCCTTAACCTCTCTCTCATAAATTTCCCCCGCATCTTCCTTTCTTCTCCTGTGCCCCAGAGTCCCTTGGTGGACGTGCTGGCTGTGAAAATGTTCCTGGTCCGCATATCCTCTCCTGGTGCACAGACGCTTTGATGTACGTGCATACCAGCAAGATTAAAATTCTAAGGACTGAAAAGCATTGCACTCATTCATGCAATAAGCCTCGCAAACACGCTGGTGAGACAGATAGATATTATTTGCTGATGTTGTCTCATCCTGTGCGTAGGTTCGGTGAAACAGGCAGAGGAGATACACTCCCTGACAGTGGAAAGTCCCATGTGACTTTCTTTCTGAAGGTCTCCTTGCTGCATTGTCAGGGTGAGAGTGCAGGAGTTGCTTTCCCCATGGGTTGGCCATGTAGGCTGGTCCAGGTGGAATGGTCTGAGCGGATTTTGCTAAATTAAGGGTAGAGAAGCTGTGACTTCCCCAAGGTCAACAGGAGAATCAAAGAGAACTGGAATAAAACCCAGTAGTGAGGTGCAAGAAGCCCAAATTCTGGCTGTAGGTAATACTGGTCTCCTGCTTAAGTTTGAGATTTTCTGTTATTGGGAGCTCAGAGTTTTAACTGAAGGCACTTAAATTGCAGGTTTTAAGTACAATATGAGCCTGCTGCACCTCCTCTGTCTTGCTGGCTGGCATTATCCATCCGAGACACCCCAGCACAGTCAAGTGCTCTGTACTGCTTATCCACCTTCCTCGAACAGCTCCGATGGGAGGTGTCCATACCGTGTGCCTCGTCCTCTGTTGCTCAGCCGCTGCCCGGCCAGCCTGCTGGCATGGCGTGCAGGAACGGGGCTGGAGACACTGACTGCAGGTGTGGGTGTACAAAGAACCCAGGTCTGTATTGGTTTTCATTAGAGATAATTATCTATTTCATACGGTTGCATTGGATGGGTGGAACTGTTTTTTTGCATTATTTGGTTACCTTCTTCAGTGATGATTCATTGATTATTAACACATACAGGTTTGTATGTGGCATAGGAATAATACAGGAATATAGAAGGCACCACAGCGACAAGCTAACGTGAGCATTGACTTTGAGAACCCCTTTGCTTAGAGAGGGGGAAAGGCAGTTTGCCTCCTGCAGGGAAGTCGGCATTGCAGAGGGTCCCCTCTGAAGGCTGGGGGGACGTTGCAAGGCTATTTGATCTAGTGACAAATATGAAACTGGTCACAGGCCTTGAGCTGAGCAAAGGCCAGATGTGAAAGGAATTACATGCAGAAGTTCTCGTACAGGGAAAATAATACAGGGACACGTTAATGGCCAGCACTAGAAGCAGATCAGGAGTTAAAAACAGAAATGTGTCGGTATAAATGTACTGGGTTGCTCACAAACACAAACCAACCCGGGTAGGTTTGCGTACATCCTGGAATTTCTTTTGTTGTACGCGCCCTGGCCTCGTGCTCGCTGTACCGCTCCATGCAGTCTCTGAGCGAGTACTGTGGATGACAACAGAGAGGGGTGGTGTATTTTTCTTTAAAAATATTATCTTTGGATAGCTTTTGTGTGCTTTTGTGACTGTGCGCTTCTTTCTTCAGAGGCACGTGGAAAACTACGTTTTCATAACTTTTTGACAACATTTGAACTTGCAAGACTCCCTTGCCCTCCCTTGCCAGTTTGCGTTTTATTGGTGTTAAAAGCTTTGCTTCTCCCCTGCCCCCAGCCTCCTCCAGTCCTGCCAGAATACAACGTGTAACCTAGTACGCCCCTCTCAGCAGCTTTGGCATGAAGCACATAAGGAAAAGCAATCTCCAGGAATAAAGCAGGTATTTCCCATCCCTGGGTAGCCGAAGCAGCAGGGGTGCGGCGCAGAGGTGCGGCGCGGCACGGGCTGGCTCTGCAGCAGCAACTGAGCGTTATTTTTCAGGTTCTGAGATTTACCTGTTGCGCTCGGTGTAACAAAAGAAACGAAATCTCTGTAATTATACTGGAAGGGGGAGGAGATGGCGTTTTAGTGCCTTTGATCTGGAGCTAGAATAGGCTCAGCTTTTGGAAATCTAATTTGAAAGAATCCAACGTACACATCTGCTTTTCGTACTGCAATTTCTTTTGAGCCAAAAAAATAGAAATTTATTAATGCAAACGTGTGGATTCTGTTTGTCGGAAGAGAAGGAAGCCCATTCGAAACACAGGTTGACTCTTTTTCTTTATAGCAGTAGAAAATCTTAATAGGTATGATGGGTGCTACCGTTACAGAGTTTATAGGCAAAGTTTTGTGTGAGCAAGCAGACGGCATAAAATGGTAGGATACCTCTGGGAGCATACAAATTTCTGCGAAATAGAATATGTGAGTATTTCCAAGGTACTAATGAAAAGAACGGGGGAAATTCTATCAATAAGCAGTTTAAAAACAACAAAACAAGCGTGTCATAAAACCGCTCTGTGAGCTTGCCTGGGGTGGGAGATGGAAGGAGCCTGTGCTGCCCGCAAGGAAGCGGAGGGTTTATTTCAGTTGCTCTGCTGATGCCCAACGTGCTGTAAAATTAGTTGTGCCTTGTAAATTGAATGTGATCCAAAATTCAAGGTAGATACTTTCAAAACATTACTTAAGAGATGTGACTTGTGTTTTTCAGGGCTTTGCATAGAAACCGAGAAAAGACACATTGGACAGAAAAGCATGCAGGAGATATACTTTGGCTCTAGTAGATGTTCCGTCAGAATTTCCCCTATGCACCTTTTTTTCCTATTCCCTGTCAAAACCTGCCAAACAGGAGCTTGGTCAGTCTCTGAAATAATACCGTATAAATGAAAATGTATATCTTAAAGCATATGTAAAGAAGCCCTGATCATTCTGTGTGACAGCACAGCGCTAAAATAAACCTGAAAGGTTTTGTTTGTTTATTTTTAAATTAACCTGTTTTCATGCCTTGTGACTGGGGCGTATTTTCAGATTTTAAATGAAATTAATCAGGCATTTGCCTGGGCAAGACCTTTCATCAGGTGAGTGTCTCTGTGACAAGAACATCTTTCAGATCTACCCAGTCAAATGAGATGACCAGCTTTAGCTTGCTTTTGAGAACTGGACATTTTTATCTCAGCTGCCTTTATTTCTTCCTTGCGTCCTTTCAGAAATTGTACTTTTCTTTATTAATGCAGCAGGGTTCAGGCTGCTGCAATTCAGGCAAGTTACAAAGGGACTGGCAAATTCTGTCCAACAATGGGAAAAAAAAGGGTTTTGTTTCAAGTGGTGTAGGTTTAGCTTTGCTTACAGGAGTTTCTGGGTGGGGAGCAGGTATCCCCACTATCGCCGCGGGGCTAGCGTTCACTGGTCAACACTGGGACGTGGGTGAGTTACCCAAGTCGTTGGCTGGCACGAGGGTTTTGATACTTCATATTTTTTCCCCCCTACGCTTACAAATGGCTTTCTCCTGGTTCGTTTTACAAACACAAGTCATCTTTCTTCTCCTCTCTGGCTGCGCAGATGATGTGGCCGCGGTTGGTTAGGATTTCTGTTGCTCTTCTCGGGCTTTGTTGGTACACGGGAGGTGGCCGCCGTTGGTGCGAGGTGTGAGCCCGCTGGGGTGGCTTTGCTGCGTGAGGGCAGATGATGTTCAGGTTGTGGTGGGTGCCATGAACTTAAATTCATTCTCCTTCCATCCAGCTAAACAGTTTGGAGGGGATGAGGCAGTGTTTGGTAAACGCTACCCACCGTTGCTCCTTGGACAGAATAGGTTTAAATATCCCCTTTGGTTGCACACTTCCCACAGCAGTGCCCTGGCATCCCCACTCCTGGTGCTCAGGGAGGAGTGGGGATGCAGCGCCTGCAGCTGACCCCACCACAGGGGACCCCTGGCTTGCCATGGGGTCGTGGTCCCTCCTCGGTGTCCATCCGTCCGCCTGGGCTGTTGGGCAGCTCTGGGGCGCTGGAACCTCCAGGAGCATCTGGGAGCGTGAGGCACCGTGGGTCATGGTACCCGTGGGCACCGGCGCACACCGCAGCCTCTGTGTCCAGCAGCGCTTCCTTGCTCTTCTTGTGGCTGCTGTTGTACTTGTCACCCATCCGGAGCTGGGATCTGTTCCTTCCCCTGTGATGCCCCAACCTGCCCCCTTTCCCCTTAAAACTCCAAACTCTTTTGGAAAACCCTGCGTGGGCAGGGCAGGGAGGGCAGTGGGGTGCGAGCATCGCCTCCGGCCCCACACCCTGCCCTCGGGGCGCTGCTGCAGCCGGCCGGGGAGCCCCGGCTCTTGCCGGCAAGGTGCCTCCTCGCCCCCCTCCCTGTGCGGCGGCGGCAGAACCGAGACAGGGCGATTATGAAGACGTCAGTCGGAGCGGAGGCAGGCGAGAGGGGAGACGCGCTCCAGATGAGGTCCTGGGGGAGCCGAGGAGGGTCATTCATGTACGACCATGTGTATGTGTCTGACAGACTGTGAAATGGTGCGTTGTTGCGCGGCTGCGCTGCACCTGGGCCCTTCATCTGTGATTGATTGGTTTGGTCATGTGTAATGGTCCCATCTGCTCCGTGTTGTTTTTCTTTTTTTACTTATAAACACCGTTCCCAGCGGCTGCGAGAGGATGAGCTCGGTTTTGTCATCTTCACTTACACTTTAGCTCAAAAAAGTGGTCAAGGAGGTGAGCTCGGAAGGCTGCCCGAGGAGCGCGGCACCACGATACTTCTTATTTTGTGCCTCGGCTGCTGCCTTCTCCCGCGTGGGATTCAATCCCGGCTGGGATCCGGCTGGTTCACGAACCGGGAGAGACCCCGAACCCGAGAGTGAAGTGATTTGCACAAATCTGCGGATAGTGACTCTTACTGCAGCGAGGAGTTTTTTTGTAACTGAGCCAATACTTAATTAAAACCGCTGACATCATGGTGTTATAATTAAGCGTGGCATTAATTAAGCTGGAATAACGATTTTTTTTTTTATTAAGAGCTGCTCCAATTGTATAAGCGCATGATCGGCAAAAACAAAATAATTTTTTATTAAAGGAGGAGAAATCCGTCCCCGCGCTTGGGCTTGCCGGGAGTGAGCTGGTGGCAGAAGTAGTGTCGGCAGCACAAACTTTGGGGGGCTTCGGCGTGAGCGGGGAGTGCGAGAGGTTGAAGGGAAATTTGGGTGTTTTTTCTTTTTTTTGTTGTTTTTTTTTTTTTTTACCCAAAAATGCTGATCGGCTCCTGGCATTCTGATGGCTAATTATGCATCGGAGAGCTTCGACAGCTGCATTCATCATCATAAAATGTAATAATTAATGACATTCCAACAAAGAAAAATATGCAAATGAGAACTCATTAGCATTTTCATATTCAGCTTTGATAATGCTTTTGCTGACAAGGTTGTAATTAATGAAAATTCATGTCGCAGTCAGGAGATTGGATCGGTTTCATTCCGCTCACAATTCCCAAATGCTTGCATTATGGAAAATCGGCGGCTCTGCCAACTTTTCAGGGAAGAAAAAAACACACACACACACTAAAAGCACCAGATGCAAATTAATGGTAGGGAGCCTTTAACTCTTTAAAGCCCTATCCCCCAAGCCCCCCCCCCCCCCAAAAGAATGAAAGAAAAACAACAACCCTGATGCAGAAATAGTTTGATGCACAAGCGTCAGAGTCTTTCAGAAATAATTCTTGCTTTCTTCTCAGAATATGGGAATTTCTGTAAAACTTTTTTTCCCTCTCTATTTTTCCTTTTATTATACCTGTGTCCTAATAAACTCTGAGAAAATTAGGCATCTTACACGGTCTGTTCTCTCCTGGCCTTATCTAATTAATTCTACAATTGTTTATACATCCAAGGCTTCCTCATGCCTAAACAGATCCACTGGCATCAGCTGGATGGTGGCTTAGCGCGGAGTGCAGGATACGGCCCCGGCTGTTTCCTGCTCCTTAGAGGACAGGCATTCGCATCGGGTGTTCTGCTGCCGAGTTTCTTATAAGGCTTCCAAGAAATACGGCTTTGCTCCCTATTGCAGCTGGCTTGGCAGGCCGGGTTAGCTTGGATTTGGGAAACGGCTGGAGTCGTGTCCCCAGCATTGACACCTGATGGGGCTCCGGTGCCTGGCTGGGTGTTTCCCTTGGGGGAGGATCATGCTGCGAAGCACGGAGTCGGGGGGATCTCCTGGCACGCCGTGGGGAGCGGAGCTGGGCTTCCCCAAGCCCCGGCTGGGACCGGGCTGCAGCACCGTGGGCCGTGCCACTCTGTGCTGGCGGTTGTAGGAAGCTCTGTTGTGACAACAAAATTACAAAGGAAGAGCTGCATAAAGCATCCCAGGCCTGGCGGTAGGAAGATGGAGGAAGTCTCAGTAGATAGCGCTGCCCCACGGTTGCCGTAGAGGTAATCAGGCCGCTACTGCCAGGACTTTTTGCAGAAAAAGACAAACTTCAGGCTGCTTCTTTCAGAATCCAGCAACAAACTGCAAATGTTCCCTGCCCGCTGCGCGCCTGCAGGCTAACGCAGACCTCTTCAGCAGTCGGGAAATGCAATTCCCTGGTTTTGGTTTGCATTTATTTGTTTAACCCCCAGACCCACTACCCGGGCGGGACTGGGCAGAGCAGCACGCGTCCCTCTCCGAGAAGGTGGAAGGTGTGACGCTGCTCGCAGGGACGTCTCTGTGTGTGCGGCGGGTGCTGAGCCGTTCTGGTCCAGAGCAATACCGCACCTCCCAGGTCGGGGAAAAGAGCTTTCTTCTCTGCCCACGAGCTATTGGAGCACCAATTCTGCGCAGATTGTTGGATTTTTACGAACTTTTTGTAGCTCAGTACTGTGTAACTTAATTTGTACTTCTACATAAAATCATTTTGCATAACTATTTCTTTAAAATGCATCAGGCTTTACTTCTTGGTATAGTTTCCTTTTGTATGGGCAGACTGCCCAAGCAGATGGTGTAATGTCACCTGTAAGCAATCTGAATAGATAGGTTTATTCTTAAATTTTAGAGAGCTTTTTATTTCCTTTATATACGGTACAACTATTGCTGAGAGACTGTTCAAGATGGTGTTTCTTTTTGTGTTTCCTTTTAAAGAGATTCCTGCTGTGATTGGTTCTTTTTTTCCCCCAAAGTCTGTGTTTTTGGGCTCAGTGAAAAATCTGTGACTTAAGAAACTTTCCTGGTATTGTTGAAACGACATCATAGGCAATCCTTGGCCATTTTTAAAAACTGTAAATGAGGAAGTGATAGAATAAGTTAAAAACACATTTGATTGTTTAGACACATAACGTTTTAATTTTAGAAGTTCAATATTTGCTTAAAAAAAACCCCAAACCAAAACCCCTTAGTTTTAAAAAGAACATCTTTTAATGACTACTGATTTTTGTGAATGCTGTTCTTTCTGGAGGTGCCAGATTGGCACCCCCCGACACTGCCGCTCCATCTACCCACGGGAGAGAGGGTAGCTGCACGCCCCGGCCGGGCTTGCCCACGCTACCTGGGCATCGTGCCTTTGCCGTGGGGCGCGGGGACCACGGCGGTGGCCGACGGGCAGTGAAGACCCGGGCCGGCTCGGGGGGCTGCAGCAGAGGCAGTCGTTACTGCAGATGTGGTTTTGCGAACCGGAGTGAGACTACCGACGTATTTCCTATACGTTCCAGTTTATCCTTGTTTTAGAGAACTATTGGGAGACAGATTTATATGGCACGGATACCCAATGACTTAAAGAGCAGGAAAGCATAAAAGCTTTCACCTGCATAGTTTTTTCACAATTAGTTCTTAAAATGAGGGGCTGTTTTTACTTTGCACAGCGCTTCATACAATGTGTCGCTGGTCCTCGGTGGGACCTCGGTGTACTGGTGTAATACTGGTCTTAATAATCTGAACTGGTGGTGTTACAGATAAGCTTCACATTAGTTCATTTTCTACTAGTAAGGAGCTGGAGATTGCCTTGGTAAGGGCCAGATGCTGCTGGCCTTGTTATGCAACCGGTCCCCTTGACTTCAGTGGAGCTGCTGGGGGGAGTAAGGTGAGAAGTATTTGTATTTAGAAAGCTACAAAGAAACTATGAATACATTATCAAGCTTAACTACATCTCTACTATACAAGCTCCTTAAAAAAAATAATCGTAGAGGCCTTATTTGTATGTTTTACCTCAGGGAGGAGCGGAATAAAAAATTATCACTTTTTAAAAAATTTTTTTTATTTATGGTGAATGGAAAGCAATGGGATCTTGAATGGACTGAGAGAGATGGTTCTGTTCTTAGCATGAAGGGAAAAAAGCCTTTGTATATAAGCATGCCATATATTTTATATGCGTTTATTTGATCATATAAAATCCCAGGGCACTTGGGGTAAAATAATCAGAGCTGACTGCTGATTTCAGCGTGTGCTGTGTGACACCCTGGGTCTTTGAGGAAACCAGAGTGCTCTCATAAACTTTATTTTAAGTTATGAATACTTAATTCTTCTAAAAATCAGGCCTTAAAGTGATGCATCTGAAATTAGTGACTGTTTCTAAGGGCAAAAAAGAATTTACTGGATTAGAAGAAATAAGCAGCTCAGCAGTGTTTAAGAAAAAAAATAAATAAAATAATTGGATAATTTTTTCATCATTGCAGTATTTCATAGTGAGAAGCTCATTCCCATAGCTGTCCTGGCAGGCTGCGGGAGCAGTGGCTATAACGAAGCATTCATGGGTTCTTAGTGCTTTTGCAGGGGAGAAGAAGAAATTATCCCAGGCTTTTTCAAACCCTGGTAAAGGATAAAAACCAAGAAGATCAGATTGTCGTCTTATCCTTCTAATTTGGGATTTTTTTCAAAAATGCTTTGTTTCAGGCCCATTTCAATATCTTCTTTATAGAAAATAAATTTCTTAATTAACCAGGACATTTTATGCTTTAATTCCAGAAATCTATACAGTATTTCTTCTGTTTTCTGGGAAATAATACCATTTCCTGTGAAAGATGGCCTTCTTTTTCCAATCCACAGAAAAGTCCTGATTTGGTTGGCACTTCTGGTTTACCTTTAAAAAAAATGCCCTTGCAATTTTTGTGCGAGTACTCTTAACACTTGCAAAGCTTGTTCCAAGTTCTGCCCTGGTTCGAAATTTTACCTTTTCAGAATGTTATCGTTCCAGTACCAATTCACCTGGGAATGAAAAGCAAACTAGCTAATAAGGTATTGTCAGAAGTAGAAATATTTGCTGCGGTTGCTAAGGCAGAAAGTGGGAAGCCTAGGGTGAACCAACCCTGGTCTTACCAGGAGTCGTTCCTGATAGCGAGGAATTACAGCACTATGTTAAAGGGTTTTGAAGCTGGCTGAAAGTTAAAATTTTTGGAACTTCCTTCTGTCTGGCTGTTTTGCAGGTGACAGTGATAGCCAGCTTCTCTGTGTTAAGTCTACCAGCACCTTTCTGAGAAAATTTTCTGTAAGAATATTTTTTCATTAGAATTCATTAGGGTAATAATTCAGAATTACTGATCATCCACAGAAGGAGCTATGAGGGCTCGAAGTTTCTGAAAATCAAAGCATATTTGTCATAAATACATGTATCAAGGTGCTTAACAAAGTGCAATTAATAAGCTGTTATTTCTCAGGAAAAAAAAAATTACTCTTGCTGGAGTTTAACGGGTTCTTATGGCTCTAATGTCCATTTAGGTCTGTGGGGAGCTTTCTATTTTCAAGCAGAAATCAGGATCATTACACCTCTCCCTGCACAAGCCTGAGTAAATGTATTTTGTGCAGGTGAAGTAACATGGCAAATAGACTCATTTTTTTTCTGGGAGACGGACACCAAGGGTTTTCTGGCTGTGAGCAGGCCAGGGAGTAGACCGATGACTGCCGCCTTTCCCGATGCAGCTGTGTGCGGCTAGCGTGCTGGATGCAGAGATGCTCATAGCTGAGCGCTTGCTCGATGGCGGAATTTAAGGCGAGCACAGTTTTCAGCAGCTCCTGCAGCCAGCAAGCACTGCTGAGACCGTCCTTGGAGAGATGCTGCAACCGATGACCTTGTCCTGCATCTCCCGTTTGACATTGCCAGAAGGACCGATGAGACGAGAATGGCCAGCGGGGCGTGCCAGGAGCATCAGACATAGCTTGCTTTTCTTTCCTAGTATCCCAAACCTGTAAAACTTGTGCCCGCGTGTGGACTTGTGTCCAAGCGAGGTGGCTGCGGTGCAGCTCGGGGCTTGGCGGCGGCTCTAGGGCTTCTGAAACGCTTTCCCGTGGCAGGTTCTCTGTGTTGGGTCTCCAGTACTCGTTTCATGAAACTGGGTGGATTTTGGATGTTAACACCAGACTAGGCTTGTACTTGGACTAATTTTTAGCTGCATTAAATTTTGTATCTGGTATATTTAACTTTTTGATAAGAAATCAAAGAATAGCTCCAGTAGTTGATTTTTTTAACTTTGCTTTTCCCTTGTTTTTAAACATCTTTTGGTTAAAATCATGATATAGGGAAAGTAAATACTTTCCTAAAGTTTTTATTCTCTTTCATTTAATGGTTCAGAAAATAGTGCATTTGAAAACAAATCCAGGCCAAAATTTCAGATTTGCTAACGCAATACAGAAGTTCAACACTGGCAGTTGCTGTACTTAAAAGCTCCTTGGATCAGGTGTTGTTTTACTATATGGACATTTTAATTAGTAATAAAAACGTTGATCAGATTTAGTAGTGGAATCTACAAAGCACAAATATCTACCTCACTTTGCTTTGTTTCACTGGTGTCAATTTAGCTGTATTTCTCTTTCTGCTTCATTTATGTGTACACATCTCTTGCTCTTGATAGCCAAGCAGGTAGTCAGGTCGGTTAGAATATCGTGAAGCAATGAGTTTATTCCATGAGCCTATGGAGCTGTATTACAGAAAACATCAATTTTAAACCGTTTGTCTTCTCGATGGTGCTAGCCCAGTGGCTCACCGATGCCAGGAGTGTTTTAAAGAGCCATTATCTGTTTGGTATGTGCCCAATTAAACAATAAATAGTTTAGAATGGCACACACGCTTTCTGTGAGGGTGCCTGGGAATTTTTCTGTGAAAACAGTGAAATCACATACAAACTAAGCTGCCCTTAAACGTGCAGAGTACTCGGGAGCTGAGGAAGGCTGTCTCCAGACACGCGGGATGGTTCTGTTCCTGCCTCCGCATTCAGCTCCCGTGGGTGCGTCCAGCAGGTTTTCCCACGCGCGTCCCTCGTGGCAGAGCCGAGGATGACCACGATTCCTGCTTTTCCCCAGGGCTGTTGGGGGTAAATTCCCCATCAGGGTGCCCGCCTCTCCCTGTGCCAGGATGAGACCTGCGGCTGGTTGCAGCTCTAATATACTCTGTGACAGCCCCCAACAAACAAACCCAGAAATCCTTCTCTGTCATCTCTGACAGTAACCTTAAATTGTAAAAACACATTTTGAAAGATGTGTGACTTTTTAAGAAGTTGATGTCCTTTTAATATGCAGGATCTTTGGGGGAAAAAAAAAGTACCCTTTTTAAAATTAAAGCACGTGCCACAAAAGCATGCATTTATAATCATAGGGGTCTTTGTTCCAGTGCCTGCAGTACTAAATGCTAAATCAATAATAAATTTAAGATCTGTGTGAAGAACTGCTGCACTGGAGTAATGGATACGACTCTTTTTCAGCATTGGTTTCATAATGGGTCTTTGTTCTGCCAGCGTGTCAGGAGTACTGCCTGCCGTTCACCTTGCCTTTCTGCCTGGGGTAGTCCTGAGCTATCAAGTTCAAAATAGTAACTTCTTGATTTGCGTAAAGATTTTCAAAATTTTTAAAGCATTTTTTTGAGTTTTTCTGCTTTAATCTTTGTTCATGGTACAAAAACAATGATGGCTTCACAAAAATATAGAAATAACAATAATATGTTTAAAGTAATCTAATAACACTTTCTTACAAGGAATAACAAAATACAAAGGAATCTATTTTTGAAAAATTACATTCTTTTTCCCACTGAAATTGATGTTTTAAAAGTTCGTTAATGACTGCTTCAGTAAAGTGACCCCCAGGATTCCGATTAATGATTTTTTTTTTTTTTTTTTAAATCCCAATTTCCCGAAATCTTAAAATAGGGATGCATTTAAACTTAAATTTGCATTGGTCTCTGTCAGTGTAGATGATGGGCGTTTCAGACCGTCTTGTGAGTCAGGCACAGCACTGTGTAACCCCGTTTATAATATAAACTACCAAGGTCCTCCGTAAAACGATTCCCGATGTTCCCCAGCAGACCCCAGAGCCTCCCTGGTCGTGTGACGGCTCCTGCCGGTGGGATGGCCGGCGAGCATCAGGGCAATGCTGTCCCTGGAACGGGACCCTGCCACAAGCCTTGATAAGAGGTAGAATGAAAGTAATTTGGAAAATGATTGCTTTTAAGCCTTAAAAATGACGAGAAATACTCATTCTCAATAAGAACACATTTAATACTAGAAAAGATAATACTATATTATGAGCCTACTGAAAAATTAAGTAGTGACGACATACTATTTCGGGCTTAGAAAGGCATGGTTTGGCCATGGGCGTACTGAGTTCAATGCCCTGTGGTTTCAGTGAAGGCGTTTCCCTGTTCCTGTGCTATCCCTCTGGAAATCTCTGGGAAGTGTCTGTTGATCCCAGCACTGGGCAGGATGGGCCCTTGCTGGTAGCAACAGTGGCTCAGCCTTTACAAGGTCGAAATGGGGGGGGGGGGGGGGGAAGGGATTACAAAAATAAGTTCTTAAAATTAGGTTCCTATTTCCAGAGCCTAGTAAGTAGTTTGTTTTGGTGAGCTGTGCACTAGCAGCTTCCACTGCCACCAGTGACACAGTTTGGATTTACTCCTGCCTATGAGACTTTATTTAAATGCCTAAATAAGGATGTAGCTTTGGTTACCTACTTTATTTTTGCATCGTGACCCCAGGGCATTGCCCAAAAATGGTTACACAGTTATTTCTGCAGATTTTATTTCTGAACAATAGCAGACCTGCATGATAGTGGACCAGAATAATGACAAGTTTATAGAAGTCCTTCTGTCCTCTTACACAGAGGAGCGTCTTTGCAAGGAGTTCTGGAAATACTAGTTACTGTTTTCAGCACTCCGTTTCCAAATTGTTTAGGAACTTTATTATGCACAGCTAATTTGCATGGTTTTTCTTCTAATTGGTCTATTTGTTATTTATGTCAGGCAAGATCAATCTCCATAGGTGTGGCAAAGCCAGTATTCCCAGTTCACGTGGTTTCCCAATCCACTGCTGCAGCAGCTGGTTACAAGGATTCCTTCGTAAGAGCCCAAGATTTTGGCTCTTCAAAAGAAAGTGATTATGGGTGGTGGGTGCCTTACAGAAAGGGTTAACTTACTATTCGCATCTTTGGTTAATTCAGTGGTATGATTTGGTAATCAAAACGATAAAAAAAACCCCAAACCCTATGGTGGCTGTTAGCTCATACCTGGTAATTGCTCAGAGTTGGATCTAGTTGTGTGCCTGTGCGTAACGAACATACGCTAACATGGAACGGTGAGAAGGCTCGGGGGGATGCGCGTCGCGCCACCATTTGCGCCATAGATCATAAAGTCACGGACCTCGAAGATGGAAAAGATCTTTCAGACCACCAGTGCAGTTATCTTGCCTGTGTAGGAGTTCTCCTGACAATAAGAGGCCAATCTGGTAAAAAATACGTACCCGCAGGTCGTGGTGGGTTTCAGTAGGATGCCTCCAGGATGGCTGCCTCTGCCAGCCCTCAGTCTCAGGGCTCCGAGCCCTTCGTTGAGGTGACGTTTCTACTGAGAACTCATCACCCAGGCTTTGGGGACAGGGATTTTATGCTGTTTTCTTCTTTTTGTCGCCTTTACTTTTTCTTTGGTCTTTAACAAACTACTACTAACATTTGTGCCTGTTAATAATAGAAATGCCCTACGCTTAGCAAATTTGCCAGGTATAAAAATGGCTTGATCAGGAGTATTACTTAAAGTAGCTAAGACCATAAGATTTTGGAGAAAATAATTTTGGCGAACCAGCTGTTCATGTATAGCTAGCTTGGTAGACCAGGTAGAGGCTTTGGAAGGGCTATATGAAAAGTGAAAGATGACAATATCCAAAATTTAATAAAAAATAAAGTAAATCAAAGTAAAGTCTATAGTCAAACTCCTTAATTGTGATGCATTTGCTGAGTTTCCCTCTTCCATCGTCGGCCCTGCTCCGATGCCATATGGTCTACCATGGAACATTTAACTTGTCAGATATAATGGATTGTCCTGGAAGCAGATTTTTGCTTTGAGCGTTCGGCTCCTTTCTTGCATTTCACTCTCAGCTCCAGGCTGCAGGATGAAGGATTGTGGTGGAAATGCAAAGAAGAGACACGCAGTTGATTCCCCTTAAGAGAGTGACCTATATGCCACAAAATTTTACCCACGTAAAGAGGCATTATCCCTGTCACTGACCCTAGCAGGCTGCATGTCAGAACCATTTAAATTTGTCTGGACTTAACAGATTGTGCAAATGTTTCAGAATCAAGTGCTTAGGAATAATAAAGGCTTGTCATTTCAACTTAGGCAGTGGCGGCGCAGCTCGCGCTGGCCAAGGGATGAGTATTATTTATTGTGACCTACATGTAACCTAAGCTGCCTGCCTGGTAGACCTTGTAAATTAAGTTCATCTCCCAGGGCTACTGAAACTTAAAAAAATATATTATCTGATAAGGAACCCGAATAGCCATTACTCTGTGCTGTAAAGTAGAGGTTAAGGTTGGGAGTGATCATTTCCATGGATGGGCCAGTAGCAGTTAATTACCGTCATACGTTTTGTGGTCGCAAGAGGCAAGGGACGTTTCTCCTTGGTGCATTTGTACCTCTCTGAGCGCAGAGAACCTGCCGTGGCTGGAAGGGGGGACTTATGAATAAAGTGCTTCCACTGGAGGACTCTGAAGTGTGGGTAGACATTATCAAGTTTTCTATGATATAAATTTAAGCAAGTGATTTCTGAAACAAACATGACAAATGACAAATTCTTCCCTGGATCAGTTTTTTTTAAATTTCCTCTCACTTCAGTATGATAAAATCCAATAAAATATTGACTAGAAAACCATAGGTAATACTGCTGTCCTATTCTGTGAAGTAATTAAAGAATCTAGGATAAAAATCTGGCCCTGCTAAAGATACCCAGTTTTATTTAATATTAGTGTAGGCGATATTTCACCTGTAGAGAATCAAATATTTGTAAATCAATCTGAATTTTGCTCTTCAGTGTAGCATTCCTTTCAGGTGTGAAGTTTGGGTTGAGGAATGGTAATTTTTTCTGCATGAAGGTTATTGTCTTTGCATTTGGCAGCAAAAGGAAAATTGTCAGCTGGTAGAAGTGGGAGATCCCCTCTCTCAAGGACTTTTTTTTTTTTTTTTTCCCAGCATAGGAATCAACATTTCCAGGTGCCTTTTCATGAGGGAACTTTATTGTTCTTGATCTGACAGTGTTGGAGAGCGTGTGTACTGATGCTATGAGTTTGCCTGTATTCTCAGCCCAAATTGTTTGTTCCCAAAATGTTTAGGAAATGTCAGTTCTCAAGTGTAAAAATCTTATTAGGGTATGCATGCCCTCTGCTGGATATTACCGATTTGAGACTATTGGGTATTTTGTAATGTTACAGTATATTTACCGCATCGTTCCTGATGTTTTGCTATACGCTGAGAAGCTTGTAGTTTGTTTTGTCTGCTTAGCTAATCCAAATTATCCAATCTGTTGTTTTTAAAATGTCAAAATTATAACAAAAATAAATGCTAGCTTTTTTTTTTATTTTTTGTACTGAATATTACAAATAAATACCATTTCTGTAGAAACGCATAATTGAGTACTTAATCTCAATATAAGGCAGTATTAGAGACTCAGGTAGTTCTGTCTGTATATGCAGAGAGCACGTGACGGCGAGGGAAAAACAGGAGGTAAACTGCTACGAAGGCATTGATGCTTTTGGTATTAAAACCTGAAAATTCATCTTTGCCACCAGCTTTTAAAATGGGTCCGTGTGTGCTTGTGGTCGGCATTTGTTTCCTTCTTTCTGGTGTGTAGGTGATGCTGTAGGCTTAGTTCGGGCTTCAGGCAGGAGGGGCAGGCTCCGCGGCCGAGCACTGGGATGCAGAGGGCTGGCCCGCTGGGTTGGGGGGCCTGCTGCCTGAGCGCAGGGTCGCCCCAAGTCCCGAGGTGACGCCTTTCCTGTCGCTTTGGGAAAGAACGCAGCCGTCTAACGGGAACGGTTTCTGTTTGTCATGCTGAGGTGTAGATTTGATCCCCAATCTGAACGACAAGGCTTTTGATCTCTTTATCCTTGCTCACGTCCAACGTGGTTTGTTTTAGTAGCCTTTTAATAAACGCTACTAGATAGGGGTGGTTTACAGACCAAAGATTTAGAGCCCAGGCTTGGGCTGTAGGAAGGTTTATTGTCCTCTTTCAATTCTGTGTCTTTCATGGCCTTAGATCCTTATCTAACTTGTTTTAAAGTGATTCTGTTTTCATGCTTGAGTGAAAACCCAGGTTTCCAGATACATGATAAAGATCTCCTGAACTGGTCCCTGAACAAATGATGAGGGATCACCCTGCAGTGTATTTCAATTTAAAATAGCCCTGTGAGGCTTACTTAGGATAAACCAATATCCAGTGCTTTACATTCAATTCTTATATATTGCTTTCAGGTCCGGAGTATTATTATAACACATTTTTGTCTCATATCTTTATGAAAATGTTGCCCCTTTTTATTATTCCGATTCTCTAGTATTAGATAATGCTTTTGTTGTTGTTGTTGTTCTCCAATGCCTGTCGTCTTCACCTGCCAATCTTTTGACTATTGTATGTTCCAAGAATGAGAAGGGTTTTCTTAGAGTTTTTGTTTCTCTCCAAAATAATTTGCCTATTTCCAGAGTGGTAGAGGTGTTCAGGCTTAGATGATCATAATTATTTCCTCTAGACTGAAATTCCATGCACATATGAAAAGGAAAGGAGACTAAAGATGTTTATGAAGTCAGATGCATCTTTGCTCTAAATGAAGGATTGTCTCCCATAAATGTTCTTCTATTCACAGCTTTTGAGTGTAGGTGCCCGGTTGCTCCGGGCTTACTGAACGTGGCCATTCGTGCTGCATCAGGCTCTGCGAGACAAACGGGGTGGCCCACAACAGTGAGGAGTCTTTAAGGTTTCTTCAACTCGTTAAATATAATTTCTTCAGACAGCATTGAAATAAACAGTTGTTTTGTTTAAATACCTAATTATGAAAGTTTGTTATTCTCGTCTCAATTAGTGCACGTACTTGATATTAAGCTCATTAATGTTCCTTGTCCACAGAACGCAGTATTATTTATTGGTTGCACAATTGCAGTGATGGCTACAAAATGGCAATACCTGCGTACCCTCTGATTAACTTCAAGGTGCTGAAAACCTGTTGCAAAGGGTGCAACGAGCTTGTTCAGACTGGATTAGACACGATCAATCCTGTAATGCAGCTGTATCATCCAGGCAAATAACTAACTATTAGCGCCAAACCTTTCTTTTGTGGGATAGTGTGATAATCTTTACAATCTAATTGATTTTGGTGGGACTAGTCAAGGACTAAGGGACCATTTAATCTAAGTCTGGTAGAATACGGTCTTCAATATTCTCTCTTTGTATTCTTGTAGTTTCAAGTATAGTTTTGCCACAGCTATTTTGTTTTAAAAGCACGCAAACAGAGAAGTCACATACTGCCCTGTAATAGATGCTATTATTTGGTAGATTACAGAAATAGATTGAGCAATTTGCCTTAGTCTTTTGGTTTGGGTCCAATATTTCATGAACTGAGATCAGTGACAAAAAAATTGGTCTGGTATTTTCATGGAGCAACTGAATATGCAAAGAAGGGACCGTGGGGCGGGCAGCACCGGGGTCAGTCCCTTCCCTGCGCTTGAAGCCATCGGCCCCACGGGGGGCATTGGGCAAAGCTTGCCGGGAGCACCTTGTGGGATACCCTTCAGCAGGCAGCACGGCCATTCCCATCGATACGTACATATGTACGTGTGTATAGACACAGATACACGGGCATGGCGTGTGTGTAAGGAAGTAGTTTGGCCTTTGGGGCATTTGGGAATTAACCTTGCCTGTTTAAGCATAAGCTCTAGACCAGCGAGGTGAGTCTGTGGTGAAGTACCACTTTCGCTCTGAATTTCCTTGCTTTAGGTTGTTCAAGTCAGCTCCGTAGCTTTATTTTAGTATAGGTTTTAGGATTTAATTTCCTTTGCATTTTGATGGTACTGTTTAAAAAAAAAAATCTCCCTTTGTAATGGTACTTGCTCTGGCATCATAACGTCTCTTTAAGAACCATTACTGTTTACTGCACATCAGCGTAAGTGCAAAAATCCTCTTTCATGTCAAAAAGATGACTCCTTCCCCTAGCATTGTGCTACATTTTGGGGTGTGATGCCATTCAAATTATTGGGATTAATACCTTCCCTTAGCTTTGTGTCTAGTTTGTGGACCTTCCCTGGATCAGATGCCATGTCATTTGTACTATTTTGTGAACGTTATTGCGCAAACTTTGCTTAAAATCTATTAGATTTCTTTCTTATTGTCTGTACTTCACATATAGCACAAAGCAGAAATAGCTCATTAACATGATACTTCCATTACCATCGGATGAGATTCTTTGTGATGTAAAATAGGCTGTTCAAAACCTCACTGAAATAAATAGGGTATTTTGACTGTATATCCTATACCGGTAAGTGCGCTACTGCTGGAGAAGTATGTATATATAACCCAGGTCAAGCCCGAGTTAGTAACTTAGCCGAGCGAAGCAACTCTCTCTGCTGTTTAAACGTTGGAAGAGGAGAAATCGCAGCCGGACCCCCAGTGTCAGCACCCACTGCTGGGACCCACTTGTCCCCCCCCGGTTCGTGGGGACGATGCCTACCGAACCTTTTCAGCGCCTGCCCCCGCGCCTCACCTTTCCCCGCAGCCCCAGCACAAGGGCTGCTTGTTCCCCTGCCAGCTCCCTGCCTGCGGCTGCCCGGGAGCTGCGCCGGCGAGCACCGCTCCCTGCCCGGGTTAACAGCCGAGGAGACGCCGAGGCGCTAGGAAAAGCTAGCTGTCGCACAAAGGGGGACAAGCCTCCAGCCAGCTGTGAGCCCTGGTGCCAGGGGTGGCGTTCGGATTTGCATCCCTCAATTAAGAGTCCAAAAAATTTCATTTAATACTAAAAGCGTTTTCCTTTTTGTTTTTCCTTCCTGTTTATTTTTTTTCTTTTTTTTTCTTTCTCTTTTAAAGAACAGAGTATTCAAAAGTTCTGAAAAAATAAAGCAGCTACCTGCTGGCTCCTCTGATGAAAACGTGGGCAGGCTATTTTTTCTGTCAAGGGCAAAAGATAGCAAGGCCTGGGAGGCTGTCCATGGAGGGCACAGGGGTATATACATTTCTCCGAGAGTGAGGTGCTTATAGGTATCGGATATATAGTGTACTATGGCTCGTTTATTTCAATGAGGTTTTTCCTCGGATACTTTCTAATTCTGTACAAATTTTAGCTTGACTTCTCTGCTGAAATGAGTCAGGTTTTCAAATCTCTGAGGCAAAGAAAGATAGTACTGATCTGGCTGTCACTGTCAGAAGTTACTGTGCAGAGCTGGTCCTCGTGTCAGGCAGGTCTGGTGTTCGGAGACCTTCACTCACGCTAGTGAGCACTGAGATGAGTCCTGCGCTCGCTCCCTGGGGTGCTCAAATCCTCCCTTTCTTGCACAACCAAACTTAAACAAGCATAAGAAAATTTTGAACGCGAGAACTATAGATTAAGGCAGAAGTAAATTGTTTCATGATCCTCATAACAATGCAAATAAACCCTGCTACGGTTGATAACACGTGTGTGTTCATTATATAGACAAATGTGGAACTATAAAGTTCAGCCCATTCTTCAGTTGCTCAGAACTTTTTCCCAAATATGCTCCAGCTCTGTGTTCCTCGTGCCTGGTCTGACTTCGACACTGAATTCTCCTTTAATTTGTCATTCTCTGTAGGGGAATCGATTGGGCTCCCTTCAGGATGCATTTGAGACGTCGGACATCAGAGGGAACAATCATTAATTTCCAAAAATGCTAGAAATGCAGTAATAAAATAAGAAATAGGTTTAAGCAAAATTGCAGACCTGAACAGACTGAAATTCACAGCCATTAAAATTCCAATCCCTAATACAATTACTTCTTCTCCCCCCCCCCCCCCCCCCCCCCCCCCCCCCCCCCCCCCCCCCCCCCCCCCCCCCCCCCCCCCCGATAGGTTTCCCTTCTTCAGTCTAACCAAGAACTAAACTCCAAATGTAGGGCAGCGGAAACCTGAATTAGAATATTCTGGTTGAACGCATCTCTCAAAAAAATATGTCAAACATGAAATCAATGTAAACAATGAATTGAAGTCATTTATAGAAATAGCTTCACTTCCTTTTCTCTGCAGATGGAAAGAGTTGCCTCATGCCTCTCATTCTGCCTCGCAGAAAAAAGCCAAGGTGCCCTATCTCCCAGGGCAGGGGAAAAGAGAGTGGGGAATCAGATGACTTGCATTTGTGCTTTGGAAGTTGCTTAAATTTTCTACTTAATTTGATTAATTTTTCAAAGTACACCATGGAAAGGCAAGTGGCTTCTTTATTGATTGATTGGCAATCCTGTGCTGCTTTTATTTTCTGCAGTTAAACAAAAATGCAAACAAAATATTTATGAAGCAATCGCTTTAGTTTAGTAAAGATAAGCAGTATTTTTTTCTAGAGGTATTTAGAGAGCAGAGACTTGAGATTCAGTGTTTGTCAGAAAACAGGAGCTGCATGTAGTTCTTTCTTTGTCTCTCCTTTGATTGGCATGCATTGTGTCAATTAATTGAATATATATATATACACACACACACGCTAAGTTATTGCCTCCGATAATTATGGAGATGCTTTTTCTGCCTTACCTAAAGAACAAGTGCATACTTGAAAGTTATTCACCAGGCTTTGTAGGTCAACTTCTTCCATGGAGCTTTGTTTCAATTGTCAGATCATAAAGCCACGGAAGGGTATAGATCGTGTTGCGTGTTCGGAGTGCTGGTAACAAATGGCACATTTTAGCATTTGGTCCTCTAGGTAGAAAAAATTAATCAGATGCCTGACAAGATTTGTTATTCGTCTCTATTTCAGGCTCCCTTTTTTTTTTTCTTTTTTTTTTTTTTTCTTTCCTGGCTTACAACAAATATTACTAACGGGTACTTTTAGGTTTTAAAATATGGACAACAGTACTCCATGCAGTAAAAGACTTGAACGATTAATGCTACCCTTATGCCTCTTTTGAGTAGTTTTAGCCATGGGGCTTGGCACTGCCACCATTGTCTTTGTGCCAAAAAATATCCGCAGCGGCTGCCGCATTCTAGTACTAGAGGGTTGTCTCGAAAATTCCGCAGTGAATGCGTCGGGTGTCTACATCGCTGTAGACGCTCTCTCTTTTTAAAAACATTAAAAAAAAAAAGAGAGAATCTTTAGCTTTTGCAAACCTCAGAAAACGCACAGTACAGGCTGGGGTGTTCAAGTGACTGAAAATGATGCATAATGTACAGTAAACGTAGAAATTCAGGAGAAGCTTTTGTATTTGTGAGCACAAATAGTTGCTTAAAGAGCCTACTCTTGCATATTATCAGCACTCTTGCAAATTTTATTATCTGAAACAAATGTGCCAGTGAATTTTAAGCAGAAAATCAACATCAAGACTGTAGCTAATTTTAAATGGACAGTTTATACAAAAGATATCTTCCCCCCCCCCAAATGAAGTGTCATTACAAAAAGTATGACAATTTCATAATTACAGTTGATAGTGAAAATCTACGTATGTATATCTTTTTAACGGTTTCTTGACTTTTTCGTAAATTTTGGTTATTTGTTCTTAATCGAGGAGGCAGATTTCTAGCTGTATGTGGGAACAACAACAACAACAACAAATGTAATAAAGTTAAAGGCTTACACTATCAGAATGAAATGTGTTCACTCATGATCTCCAAAGCTATCTGTTTGGTGGTAAAAGTGGATGCTATAGATGAAATCTTTACAAGGAGCATAATCCTAAAAAAAAAAAGTCAATCTCCTGCTGGCTGCTGTGCCGCTTTGGTACCTCACAGACTTCGACAGAGTCCTGGACGAGTGCCCATTGATGTCATGGAAACACTCAAATTACTGAGAATGATTCATGTCTATGCTGTTCTCTTATCCTCCCCCACACAAATAGAAGTAGATTTTAACCCTGACAACTTGTAATTTGCAGTGGGTTTATTTTTGTATCTGGATAAATATTTTTTAACAACTGAAATTAAGATGAGGCTGCCTGTGTCTGATACGATAGAAAAGAAGATTACTGATACCCAGGCAGCAGCGAGAGGCGCGTTCAAAGTACCTTGTGTCGCTGCTTGTACTTGGTTCCCCTCGACCCTATTTTTCTGTTTGGGATTTTTTTTTTTCCCCCCGTCCTCACCGCTTGTTATTTGCATCGACTTTCTGGCCCTCTTGGGGTGATGGGAAGTAGCACACGTAACTCCAGGCATGCCAGCAAGACATTTTGTTTTCAGGTCTCGGCATTGGACTCGGGGATTCACGATTAAAATTTCATTGTCATTTCAATCTTGAATTATTTCTGCAAAGGCTTCCAGTACTCTGAACCTGAGGGGGGCTATGGAGTGGGTGATCCATCATTTTTGTATAACCAGATACAAGTGCTTTCAAAAGTTATTACATTTGCAAATGTCCTATGAATTGCAAATAAATTTTGGAGGTTCCCATGTATAAGTAACTACTTTATGTGGAAAACAACAAAACCAAAAATAATTGAGAAACAAAAGCAAGCTCTAGAGTCTTAAATTATGATGAGGAGAAAGATGATTTTTTTTAATTCCAAACTACTCGCAATAGTCAAACTTTATCAATAATACCTCTAAAGGGCAATCAAACCTAGTAGCCATGTATTAAAGGAAAGGCTTGTGGAGTCAGAATGTGGCCACACCATTTTGGGAATGATTAAAATTAACTCCATCATCCTTTGTCTAACGATCTGCCTCACCATGGGTTCTTTATGAAATTCGGATTGCGTTGGGAAAACCGAGCACAGCAGAGCCCTGCGTCCATCAGGCAGTAGCAGTGCCAGCCAGGGACCCCTCATCCGCTGCCTGCCTTGCTCAGGCCCTGGCAGTTCGTGAGGTCGGTGGATGTTGTCTTCGTTATAATCAGATATTTCCAAATGCAGTTAAAGGACGTGTTTTAATGGCTTCGATAGGTGCACTGGCACAGCGGCTTTATCTCAGCGGCGCAGGGTTTGGTGTAGGGCTGTCACGGCATCTCTCGTACGTGGGGGTACGCAGCCACGTGAACCTGGCCTCTAGGTGCAGAGGTGTCCCCGGCATTGCTGGGAGTTGCACGCAGAGATAAACTGAGCATCTGGTCCCTAATAACTGGTACTGTGTGTTGTGGGTTTTATGCCCCAGCCTATAATAAAAACTTTAATTTTATGAGTGATTTTTACTGTGTTCTTGGATGTTTTGTTAGAAAATACCTCCCCCCTCCCGTGATTATCCTCACCATAAGGGTGGTCTTTTAGTGTCAATATGTTTTGTATCAGCCCTCTTGACTGCTCTTTGTCTCCGGAGCACGTGGTGCGGTGCTGTTCAGCCATGACTTAATGCTTTGCAGAAACCACCTCTTCCCTTCTTGATTTTGCTCGAGTCTGGCCATTCAAACCTGAAAGAACCTTTATTTTCCTTTGTAAATATGGCATAACTGTAACCGGTACTGCAAGTCAGGCTGTTGGATCTGAGTGTTAAAGGCTTCCTGGGAAAAAAGGAAAAAAAAAAAGGGTACTTAGGGCTGGCAGAGAGTCTCGGCAGTCATTGGGCCCCCGTTCAAGTCCCAGCGCTGCTGGGGCAGCCCCAGCGTTGGTAGCAAATGGTGAATTCCCAGTCCATGTCTCTCCCAAGTGTAAATTCCATCATCACCTTGGTCATGGGGGAATTTGCTCCTGGGAAGGAGAGCGGGGAGCCGCATCCCCAGCAGCTCCTGGGTGAAGCTGGCTGTCTGGAGAGCCGGTGAGGGACTCGCTGGGCCCCTGGCATGGCGGTGGGGTGGTGGGATGGGTGGGGTGCCTGGGTGCTCAGCCCCCAAGGCAGAGGGGAGGCACGAAGGAGGTCTGCTCACACCTTCAGCCAGCCGGTGGAAGCCCGTTAAATCCCAGTTCCGGGAAGCGTGTGGAGCAGCACAGCCGAGATTAGGAAGTTTATTTCGCATCACCATCCTCAGCATGGAAAAGTGTTAATCACTTTCTGTTGCCTACATGCATTACGCAGTCAGCAGTGCCTATTTTACATACGTAAACAGCACTAGGAAAATGTGGCGAACATCATATAAAGCGCTCGGAGAAGCTATATGTATCTGTTTATGTCTGTTATACATCTTTTTTTTTTTTTTTTTTGTTACCAGGTAAAACAGAAAGGGGTTCATACTCATCATATGGAAGAGATTCGAATTTACAGGGTTGCCACCAGGTAAGTGAAAGTCTGCTCAGCAGAGGGGTTGTGATAAATACTCTGATAAATGAGGTTTGCTTCTTAAAGTTGTACATCTTAGGGATAGGCTCCATCATAAACGGCGATGGCTGCAGATGTGCGTTTCTCAGAAACGGGCTTTATTTGCAAATGCAGGTTTTAAAGCTCCTGCCTGAGCTTTTCTAGCCAGGATACAGTTCCTGGAGGCTATGAGTACTTGGGTTGACCTAATACCGCCCTAGTCAGAGCTGCTGTGAACTATTGATTATTGTCCCTTGCAACAATGCCGCACTGTTCAGCATGGCGGGTCCTTCCCAACAGCACAACTTCAGAAATTACAGAAGTGGAAACACACCGCAGAGCTTGTGTCAGCCCCTAGCTTTGGATGGCTACTGCAATAAATTATAGTTTTCATAGAATCTGTATGATGTTGTGTGAAAACAAGGTTGTATTGAGGGATAAAAATGTCTGTGAAAATATGATTTGTTGTCCCTTTTTGTTTCTGAATTGTTTTTGGCTGGAAGTCAAGGCCAGCAGGCTAACAGCAAAGCCGTCTCAAGGGAAGCATGCGTGAGCTAGAAAAATAAGAGTAGTTTAATTAAATAATAAAATGCCAATGTAATACAAAGGTATAGCATGTGTGTGTGTGTGCCTCTCTGCACTTTGCATTTGCATACTTTTAAGTCTCCAGAGAAAGTCTGAGTCTAAAAATACTATCAATAGCCAAAAGTCTGTGCTTTGTTTCAAGACAATTGATTTTTTTAAAAGACATTTTCTTTTTAATTTCAGTAGCAATATTAATTGTGTGTTTAAATTCATTTTGTTCTTGAAGAGTGCTAGGCTTCCTTTCCTTTTTCTAAGTGCAGTAGCTTCGCACTTTGGAAAACTATTGAAAGAATTTAATAGCCTTCTTAATATTCAAAGCTTTATACTGTTCAAATCTGCCAGAAAAAAAAAAAAAACCACCAACAAAAAAAACCACCAAAATGCATATTATTTCCCTATAGGAAAGGGAAATACTTGATCCTTTCTTTCCTTTCGTATGTCTATGTTCTTTAATAATATGGGGAAACAGTCTGTTCTTATGTTGTTGGTTGGTTTTTTTTAAACATTTAGTGTAGAAATGAATGTAGAAGAATGAAACCATTTGAGCAATTAAACAGCAATTTCTGTTCGCAGTGCGCACGTGTATGCCATCAGTAGCGTCTGGAGGCCGGGGCCGTGCTCTCAGCCGGCTGTCGCGGCGTGCCCCTTCCCTCCGCAGCCCGGCGTGTGCCAGGGCGCATCCCGGCCCCTGTGCCTGGACGGGCTCCCGTGGCCGGAGGGGCTCCCGCGGCCAGCGCAGGGGAAGCATCCCGGGAACACGAGCGGCGGCGGCAAGGATCAGGGCCGCGAGCCCCGCGCCCCTGCTGCAAAGCTGTGGGTTCCTGCGCGGGGCCCTGCCTGCGGGGTCTGGTTTTGGAGGTGGAGGCAGGGTCGGGGGAGCCGGCGGCTGGCGGCAGCTTCCCTGCGCAGGTGACGGTGGGGCCCCTTCCGCTGGCCGGCACGGAGCTGCTCTGCTTTGCCCCCTCTGCTACGGGGCCGGCGTGAGCCCGGAGGGAGGTGAGGTTTGCTCTGCTGCTGGAGAGGCCCCTGCGCTTACTGGTCGTCGTCCGCGTTGTTTGAGTTTTGGGGACGTTTCCTGCGCGAGGTTTCGCATGCGGAGCTTGGACTGGGAGAGGCGACAAGGGAAGGCTGCTTTGCCTTGCTTAAAGTACAATTGCACATGTTTAATTCTATGCGGAACAAACTGAAAGGTTACAGAGCTGCTCACTGGTGAAGGTTTACAGGCCAAGCCTTGAAAGTAAACTTAGTGATGCACTGAACCTTCACATACATAACTCTTTAGTGAATCGATAAGTGACTTACTGATTTCACTTGCAATAACCAGCACAGATAAGTGCAGATCACCACATGTGTAACCCTACCCTCATCTGACCAAAACAACTGCAGTAGCTCTTAATTAATTTTAGAAGTCACTTCTGGCTAGTCCTCTTTGCTTTAAAATCCTTGTATGCTTTTGCTTTCTATTGTTAGGCGGTAGCAGGATGTTTCTGTCCCCAGTGCTTGCACAGCGTTGGGGATATTGTCCCCAGCACATAGTAGCACCTCATCCAAGGATGAGACCCGTCTCCTCTGCAGCTCCAGCCTCCTGGAGATCCCACTCTGCTGCTCTCTTGGGTCTGCTGCAGTTTCACATTTCATCTGAAAACATACCTTTTCTTTGCTGCATTTTGCTTTTAGTTTTTGTTTCAGCCTTACTGCGTTTGAATGATCTCATGATACTGCAAGTAAGTTAGAAATTGTTTCTGAGTTCAAAATGGCATTACACCTAAATAAGTTATATGGTCTCTATGTGCCTTGTGCGTGGAGTCTTAATGCGACTCGTACTGCGGCCTCTTTGTGCACACCCATATCTGTGAATACTTGCAGGGCACAGATGTGTATTTTCTTTAATTTGGGAGTAGAAAGTTAATCTTAGAAACTAAGGGCAGAGGTGCGGCTGTAGGCTTGAGAAGACAGTTTGCCGTGAACAGATAATTTTTTCTTAAGCATCCTCAGCTTTATGTCTCAGCCAAAGCGAGGCGACGTTTTGTACAGGCTCTTGGTGGTAGTGGAGAGCAACCTGGTTCCAGATAACCCCAGTGTCAAACGATATGGCAATTACTCGGTGTGACGTGACTGCAGCATCACCGCACCCGCGGTGCTGGGAGCGTGGAGGGGTTGGGGCAGCTCGGATCAATCCCGTGGGGACGGCTGGCAGGAGCGGCGGGCCCCCACCCAGCCCTGCTCGCGCCGTGCCACCGCCTGGCTTGGCCTCTCTCGGCCAAATGACAGATCAGCAAACAGCTGAAACCCCTCGTGGGGAACTGCCGGGTAATTGCCGTAACGAGGACGGTTGCCTGCAGAAACAGGCAGCACGGTTTCCGCCTCGTCTTTTCATGCAGCACCAACCACCTGCAGTAGAATTCCACATGCCGCTCCTGCTCGCCAGACTTCTCTTCTGGTCCAGAACGCAGGAGAGGACAAACCTGAAAGTGCCAACGAGCTCCAGCCTTTCGGCGAGCTCCTTCATATTGTGTGAAAAAGAGGATAAGCCCCGACGCGCAGTGCAAACCGGGGAGATGCTGAGCACCGCAGTGCCGCTGCCTGTCCTCTGTGCTGGGGAATATGGTCTGTCAAGGTACCACGAAAAAACCCAACATTTATTCCAGTAAACAAGCCAATGTCTGTGGTTGTAGTATGAGAGTTAATACTTTCCTTTTTTTTTTTCCCCCTTGAATGATAGCATTGAATAATTATTTTTTCCACTTTGGTGGACCAATTCTGGAGTTTCCTCAGAATTGAGTTGGTACAGACATGGTCAGCTCTCTGGAGGGATCGTTGATTGTATCTGCGTGGCAGTGCCCTGTGGTTGTGTAGGGTCAATGAAAAACTGATGGAGAAAACCCTACCTACCCATTCTCCTTTTCTGTGGTTTCATTCATGAAAATTTAAGGAATATTAGGAAGATGTTACAATAAAAGTGCAAATAATAAAAATTCCAATCCATGGAATAGGATTCCATGTGTGCATCCACTTTCTTGAAATATAATGGAAAAGTGGATGAAGCAGTTGACCAGTGCCCAGACAGGAAGGAGAAAAAAATATTTCTAAAATAAGAATCTCTCAAATTCCTGAAAGGTACAGAAGGAATAATGCTTAATGCCGAGGCTGGACCATCTGTTATCTGTGCTCCAGGCTGCAGAACTATCAGGATCCACCAAATTATTAACAAGTATGAACCTTCAGGCTTAAAAGAAAATTAAAAGCTACAAGCCTATTGCAAGATTTCTAGGATGTGCTTTCACGTGTATTGAGAAAGATTAGCTTATCTAGACAGAAGATACTGAAGAAAACTTGGTGAATTCCAAAGGAAATATTGGTGGTGATATTGCGGATCGTTGAGAATCCCCTGAAGCCTTGGGTTATCCGAGGGACTGGAGTAGCGGCAGTAGCTGTGTGAGCTCCTTTTTCCTAAACCCAGGCGGAGCGTGCAGATTTTGTTGATTTCTGAAAGGTAAATTGCTACCTCCAGATGTGATGCATTGCTCTCTGTAGATGAGTTCCTGGAACAATTAAGGAAAACTAAATACCTAACGATATTGAACTTGCTACCTATTAATCTTCTGGTAGGAAAAAAACCAACAACCTCTCTTCACACAAATAGCAGCAATGATCTGAGGTTTCATCCCCGCGCTGTGTTCACACCAATGAGAGAAGAGGTCAGATACACAGCAACCCATTTACTTCAAGATGATTTTTATTTCTGAGCCTAGGGCCCAATTGGGCTCTCACTGAAAACCATAGCAAATACAACACTGATTACAGTGGGAATGGAAGAAAGCCTATCTTGGGAACTATTTAATTCCATTAGAGAGAAGTCATCTAAGAAACATGTACCAAAGTTGTTGTCAAGACACTTTTGAAACACTGGCTTCATTGAAGTTAATGACAAAAATCTCATTTCATTCAGTGAAGTCAGGATTTTGCATGTTGTCTTAATTCCGTGCTACTTACCATTTCCCCAAAGATCAATTTTTTTTTATATTGTGCTGGTTTTGGGGGGATTAGCAAGGCAGTGGTATTAAAAAAAGCGTACCTACTTGATTTCTCTAACTTTATTCTACTTTCCTTTATTAGTCTGTATTCTTGGTTGGGTACTCAGATTGTAAGTAAGGGTCTGCACGTGGTAATGAAGAGCAATGCATCTGCGTCTTTATTCAAAGAGCTTCGTGTAAATCAGTACTGTAAAGAGGTAAAGGCAGAAGGAGCTAGAAGAAATGATTTGGTAGGTGGAACTGAGCATCAGGCGCTTGGCTGCATCAGCGGTTGCAGAGCAGGGGCTGGTGCAAGGGTGTGTGTGAGCGTCGTGGTGGGAGCAGGGAAACACTCTGGAGGAAACGTGAGCACATTGCTCTGGCTGGAGGATCAGCCTGTAAATCACCATGCTTCGGTTTCCCAATGACAGCTAAAAATGAGGGGCTGTGTTAATGAGACATGGATTTGATGGATGGACCACTCGGTGGATAAGGAATTGGCTGGATGGTCGCACTCAAAGAGTTGCGGTCAGCAGCTCGACGTCCAAGCGGAGAGCAGTGACGAGCGGCGTTCCTTGGGTCGGTACGGGGACCGGCGCTGCTTAACATCTTTGTCGGCGACACGGACAGTGGGATTGAGCGCACCCTCAGCAAGTTTGCCGACGACACCAAGCTGTGTGGTGCGGTCGACACGCTGGAGGGACGGGATGCCATCCAGAGGGACCCTGACAGGCTTGAGAGGTGGGCCCCTGCGAACCTCATGAAGTTCCACAAGGCCAAGTGCAAGGTCCTGCACATGGGTCAGGGCAATCCCAAGCACAAACACAGGCTGGGCGATGAGTGGATTGAGAGCAGCCCTGTGGAGAAGGACTTGGGGGTGTTGCTTGACAAGAAGCATAACATGACCCTGCAATGTGCGTTTGCAGCCCAGAAAGCCAGCCGTATCCTGGGCTGCTTCAAAAGAAGCATGACCAGCAGGTCGAGGGAGGGGATTCTCCCCCTCTACTCCGCTCTCGTGAGACCCCACCTGGAGCACTGCATCCAGCTCTGGGGTCCCCAACATAAGAAGGACATGGACCTGTTGGAGCGAGTCCAGAGGAGGCCACGAAGATGATCAGAGGGCTGGAGCACCTCTCCTGTGAAGACAGGCTGAGAGAGTTGGGGTTGTTCAGCCTGGAGAAGAGAAGGCTCCGGGGAGACCTTCTAGCAGCCTTCCAGCACCTAAAGGGGGGCTACAGGAAAGCTGGAGAGGGACTTTTTTCAAGGGCATGTAGTGAGAGGACAAGGGGTAATGGCTTTAAAGTGAAAGAGGGGAGATTTAGACTAGATGTAAGGAAGAAGTTCTTCACTGTGAGGGTGGTGAGGCACTGGAACAGGCTGGCCAGAGCGGCTGTGGATGCCCCTCCCTGGAAGTGTTCAAGGTCAGGTTGGACGGGGCTTTGAGCAACCTGGTCTAGTGGAAGGTGTCCCTGCCCATGGCAGGGGGGTTGGAACTAGATGACTGTAAAGGTCCCTTCCAACCCAAACCATTCTGTGACTCTATGATTCTATGAATTCTACAGTGTTTATAAAACACTGATATTCCTTAGTGCAAGAGGATCTGGATACGCAAAATACTATTATTAGACTAATGGTAATGTGTGTTGCTTACAGTAGTGTGGCTCCACTAATCGTTTAATAGTCAATGAGACCGACTTTGAGTAATCCAGAGCTATTGCGCCTTTCTGAGCAATAGTTAATTCAAAAAAGCAATGAATAAAGAGAACTGTAAAATGAGCTTGATGGCCAGAAAACATACACCATAGATTTCCAAGGCAACGCACGAGATTGTATGTGGGAATAAATTAGACGGTCCTTTGAAAATTTGGATTATGCCTTTTTGGCAAATGCATAGTAACAGATACTTAGCTTTCAAGGTGTTTTAAGTTAAAGCAAAATCCCTAAATCCTAAGATGACTTATTTTTACTACTAAGTCCTTTAGAAAGTGAGTCTAAATGTTGGTTTTGGATGTACTGATTTACTTGATGTTCAAGAAATACTCTTGGAGGCCAGTTGGAACCATCCCACTGTTAAAAGCTGACTCTGGAATGAAGTGTTAAGGTAGAAGCTAGTGGAGTTGTACCAGCTTAGCCAGCTTTTTTTTTTTGCCCCCCCCCCCCCCCCCCCCCCCCCTTTTTTTAATAAAACACAACTGCTACCAAAATATAATAAACCTTATCCAGATTGAGATGATATCTGCTAGCCTTCAGCTTGATTCAAGATATCACGGTAAAAAGAAAGGCCAACCACCGGCATGACATAGGCGTGATGTTTAACTTTGTTTTTGTTGCAGCTTCCGTTCAAACAAGCAGCATTAGAGGCTGCAACAAAATGGCTCCTTCGTGCATTTACAATGCCGTAGGCATCCGAGGGCAGTCCACCCAAACCTGCAGCAGCTCTCTGGCTTTCCAGGATTTCCTGAGGGACCGTATCGGTAGCAATTTATTCAAGGAATCCAGATCAGAAAGGAGTAGGCTCCGAGATCCTGAGAAGTCAGAGGGATGTGACTGGCAGGACAGCGTTCCTGCAGAGAGCATCTCTGCACTGCAACACAACATATATCATTTAACTTGCCTCTTCTCCGTCTTCCTTTCAGTACTTTTTCTCCGACTCCTCTCTTCCTCCTTGCTTTCCTGTGTTCCCTTCTCTCACTCCAAAATCTCTACCCCACCCCGGCCCTCTGGAAGCAGTGGTGCGGGTTTCCAAGAGGCTTATGATCAAGGGCACAGCAGGCTGCCATGGCAAGTGAATATGCCAGTTCTGGCTGAGGTTTCTAGAAACTCATTTGAAAGTTCATGCAGACCCAACTGGAGTTCAGCCTTCCTGTAGCTGCTAATGTTCTCCTGTATCCTCTCCCATCGGATCTGACTCCAAGTATTTGTTGGACATTGCAGTCTCCTTACAGACGCTGCACGCTCTTTCCTGACGTCCCTCCGCCTGCGTGGTCGTGGATCCTCTCTCCTTTACCTCCCACCTTTTATTTCTCCCCTGTCCCTCTGTGATGGGTGAGAGGAGCCTTTGGCACACGATGGGTCTTGTGGCCCCCTCTCCATTCAGCTGGGACAGCCAAGGTGCTTTCTCAGAAGGGTTTCTTATTAGATGCATGTGGCGTTTTATCCTTTCGGTGTCATAGCTCGCTCCGAGGGGAGAAGTCATTGGCTTTTTCTCCTTGAGCAGGTGGCCGCGTGGCTGACATGCTCCCCGCTTCCCTCCTGCCCCATCCCGTTCTGTCCCCCACCTACAATAGCCGTCTGAACGTTTCCCATGGAGGAAGGCAAGGAAGGCCTTGGATTTTAATTTCTGAGTGTTTGTGGCTCAGTGAGCGTGGTGGAGGGAGGATATGACACCTTTGACAGAGATTTTGTATAGAAGTAACAGAAATACTGCTGGACAACTTTAAAATGAGTGTAATGGAAATGAAAGACATAGGCGGCTTCTGCAGCAAGTGCATATGGATTAACTCAGCCCAGCTGCCCATGCCCGCCTGTCTGTGTGTCCAGTAAGGCTGTAAATCCTTGCATAACGCTGTTCTTCTCATGCTGAGAAGAGAATGGACAGAAATAGCTATTGCCCATTTTCTTTTTTCTTCCAGAAGTGCTGGGACTTCCTTTTTCTGCTGTGAATTATTGAATTGTTGCAACATCTCTAATTATACGAAGAGGAGTCCAGCAAAGACAGAAGGGAAAAAAAAAAAAGCAGGAGGGATTATCTTTTTATCTGATACGTACTTTTAAAAGGTCCTTCTTCAGTGCTTCATTCAGCATGAGATTGAGACTAATGCATATTCTGAAATCAGGCTTCTGATTTAAGCCCCTAAAGAATAACTATTACAAAAATAACTCTGGTAGCATCGCACAAGGGCTTCCCGCATCTCAGAGACCTCACCAACGAAGGCACGAGCGCTGCCCTGTGCATTTAAATGCTCTTGGTTTTCTTGAATTTGATCAACACCACGTTCTTCACTATCTTGCAGAGCACTTTGGGGGTTTGCTTTCTTTTTTCCTTTTTTATGGCCTGCCCACCTTTTCATAGTAAACAATAAAGAAAGACGGTATCGTGACTGCAGACAGGGAAGGTGTGAACCGAGGCGGTGTGTGTGTGTCTGCGCACGGAGCTGCTGCGCTCTGAACTGCTTCTAATTTGTACTTTGTTCATGAACGTCAGGGCAAAGAATCTTTCCGTTTTATTGGTATTGTATACAATAAGTTATTAAATTTCATCTCTGTAATACACCTGCAGTAAAATAACAAAACATTACTGCACTTAAGGAACATGTGTGTGTGTTGCAATGTTCCACCCCTCCCTTCCAAACAGCTGCTTACGGATTTCAAGATCCATTGTATATATTCCCTAGAGCCCACCTCTAATAATCGAGACACATCTGCCATTGCAGTATTATAGGCATATGTAGTTTTATTGAAAACTATACCTGTATATAAAAAAATTAAATAACTCCTACCTCAATTAAATTGGCAAGCTACCTTTTCTGAAGATCATATTGCAGACCTCTGGAGACACAGCAAGTTCATTTTATTCTGCTGTTACAAATTACTTAGTATTTTTTTGCTTAGTCAAATAACTAGGTTTCCTCACATTCTGATGGCAAGATTCCTTTACCTATAATAATTTCTCCTTCGTTCTCCCTCCCTATAAAAAACACACAAAAGCTGTACTAAAGTGATAAAAGATACCTAAGGTACCAAGGAATTTAGGTTCCTATGAAGTCTATTGCTAATCCATTTTTGGTGATGAGATGTGCAGTGTCAATGCCCTTAACAAAAGCTCCAGCACTTTGTTTATTTGCTTTTAAGTATTTGAACGCTCTGACTTCTGGACTGGGCACTATGTACTTACCAGCCACAGCTGTGCGTGGATGTGATGTGCTCCATAGGAAACACGGTACAAAATAGAATTACGCTGCATTGTATCTTTGGCCTTTGGCTAAAGCGAATGCAAAGAGAAAGAGCTCCTTGCCCCTAGAGTCCAAAATTCCTCCTCAGCGATTACAGCCGTACTAACCTCTTGTGTAGGTATAATCTTGTACGTGGGGTAAGGAGATGGAGTAGGTGAACTCTGAATCTGGCTTTTCCTGACTTTGTCAGTACACGTTCCTGCCCCAAGGACAAACGATCAATGTGAATGGATAAAATTCTGGCTACCGCGAGGTCGGTGGCAGAAGTCCCGTTGAGTTTGGTGGGGCTGGGAAGGAGAATTTTGCCTGGTAACTTCTGTGGTAATTTATAGTGGGAGAAGATTCACCTCTGTGGTCGTTTCTGATCAAGCATCTCGCTTTGGGAGGTGGAATAATTTCTCCTGCTCCAGAAATTAGTTCTAGCGCCCATAAACTATCCTCCTGTGATCATGGGTACATTGTGGACTAATGTTTTTGATGTTACAGCACTAAAATAATGACATAAGAGATAAAATTTCCATGTTAATCAAATGTATTAAAGGAACAGAGTTAAGTTCAGATGTCTGAATGGCTCATTTAGCAGAATTCCTCATGCATCCAGAAAGACACGGTTTCATTGTCCATATCATAATTGAAGAAATGCTAAAACCCAACACTGCAATTTAGTGGTAAAAGGAGTGCTTTTCTCTTAGCCCTTTGGATCAAATGTTAAGCTGAGGGCTATTTTGTTGGAAGTGAGCATTCCAAGGGCACCTTTCTGGAGCTTATAACCTGGCAACAGAATAACACTGCGATTTGTAATGTGCAATAATAGGTTTATGTTGTGGTTGAGTGCTAATAGGAGCTTGGTTTGCCTTCGCAGTCGCTGCACTCTGACTTTCCGTGCTATCGTGAATGCGATAAAAAGGGGAATGATGCTTGCCTGCAGTTGTACCGTGGCAGGTTGTGGGCTCGCTATGCTGCACGTTACTGGTTCAGGTCTGGTCAGTGTTTGATGGAAGACCTCCAGCAAAAAGGCAGGCTGCGCTTTGACTAATTCTGGCAATTTTCAGGACTCAGAATTGACTATTGAGTGCTGTGGCGTACAAGGGTGATAGCTGGGGATGCTCTCCTTGGCATATAAGGTATGGTTTGGCAGGTTTTGCTAATATAAATGCATAAACCCTAAAAAGCAAAAAATTGGTCCAGTAGAATAGTAGCTGAAAGCATTTTCATTGCACGCTTGGTGCAAACAGTGGCATTTACCAACCATTCATTGCTTTCTCCAAAGGTGACAGTCTCCTATGTAGCCGTGTGTTCACGTCTCAGTGGTGAACTAGCTGTTCCTTTCCCTGGCTCCATTAATAAGCCACGTTCTTTCTGAATCACTCACGTAACGAGCCTTCTAGGCCCGTTAGATAATCCAGCTCAGCTCAGCTGCAAGGTAGTGACAGTTCAAGCAAGTCCTGAAGAAATATACCACTTCTTGGATTATCAGAAAATCTTATCAGTGTGATGATTGTGAGGACAAGGATATAGTCTCATTAAAGACACTATAGCTTTAGAGCTTTACTCACAGAACCGTTGAGGTTGGCACCTCTGGAGGTCACCTCATCCAAGCCCCTGCTCAAGCAGGAGCAGCTAAAGCAGGCTGCCCAGGACCATGACCAGATGGGTGTTGAATGTCTCCAAGGATGGAGACCCACAACCTCTCCAGGCAACCTCTTCCAGTGTTTGACCACCCTCACAGTAAAAAAGTGGTTTCTTGTGTTTAAGTGGAATTTCCATATTCCAGGCTGTGCCCATTGCCTCAGCTATCAAGTGGTTTGGGTCACTGACTTCCAGAGGGTTCAGTAAATCTCCAGCTTTCACTGGCAATTTTATGCAAACACGGAGAGAGAAGGTAGGAGCTCATGTGCATGCAGTGTGTACGCACACATACACAACACGCATACACAGCACGTGCTCATATGTTTAGATATTACAAAGGATTGTGATAGACATAAGATAGCTATAAGAAATGGATTTCTGGGGGAAGCTTCAGCATGCTAGTATTGACCTAATTTCTGACACCTCTCAGACAAAATAGTCATCTTGTCTTCTGGGAGCAGTTGTCTTTTGGGAGCAGTTGTCTTTTGAGAGTCGTCTTCTGTTCCTCCCCTCTGTTTCTCCCACCGTTTCAGCGGTGGAGTTACCCTTTCACAGGAGGCATCTGCCTTCCGTAGCTTCTCGCTGGTTCTGACTCATCTCGGACAGGCCGGGTTGGTTTGTTATCGTTGGGTTAGGCTGCCGGTGGTGGGGTGCTTTTCGGTGTGGTTCTGAACAGAGCTTGTCTCAGTCCTGTCCAGGCCACGACTGGGATCTCAGCATCGCCCATTGCACACAGAAATAAAGAGGTTGTTTTAAATATTATTTTCTTCAGGTCACCATGATGTTTCTGAACGTGATGATCTCCCACGGTTGCCACAAGCCCGCATGGCCACTTTTGTAGCGTTTGCTGTATGCTGTCGCATTGCTCATTTCCAACAGACCATTTCCAATAGCCTTTTTACTGCCCAGAAGTTACTCTGTTCTCCCGCCACCCCCTTCTGACATGTGGTTACCTGCTGCTTTGCAGGGGAATGAATAGCATCTTTAATCACACTTAATTACCATGCGACTGCAGACAGGAACTTCACATACAGAACAGCTCAAAATGGAGAAAGAAGATTCTTTACAAGCACAGATAGATAGAGAACGCTAATTATTAAAATAATCACTATTTGCAAAACACACACTACACACAAAATTTAGTCAGGATCTATACTTTCTAAGACAGCTATTAATTCGTTTCTACAAGTCATAAAATTTCTCTCATTTTGCAAACTTCTTTACAGTATTTCTAGTTGTAATTTAAGCAGTCTGTAAGTTGTCCAAGTCTCTCTGAGTTTCAAAATCTAGTGCGTGTCTTTTGTTTACACTTTGCACGGGCTAATAATTATATTTTAGGTCATTCAAATACAGAAGTAAATAGTTCAGTACATGGATACACTGAGAAATTGGTGTTTTAACAAACAAGTGCCGTACATTTAGACAGCAGATCATTCTTGCTGCATTGCCTGTGGAATTTCTTCACCTGTTTTACTGCGTACTCTCTGGGAAGGGCCAGATAAACACAAGCCCACGATCTGTATATTTTTAAGAGCTTTCACATTCCAATAAACTCTCGCCACCTGATTTTCACAGAAAGCTCTTTAACTTCCTTCTTGTTAATAGCTGGAAAAAAAAAGAAATATGTTTACATCCCACTTGAAAGACTGTGTTTTGAGTATTGCAGCGTTACGGCCTTAGCCGTTGGTCCAGCCTGGCATCAGCGCTGACCTTAGTGATATTTTTTCCTTTGGAAGAAGACACTCTAGCCATGCTTCTGTTGTTGTGTGATTTATTCCTTTGCTTCTTGGCTTAAAAAAGGAGCAATTACTTTTGACAAGTAGAGATTTCAGGGAATGTATGAGGATATGAATCCTACAAGCTATTTATGTACAGAATAATTAAAAACAATGACTAAGTTCTGCTATCAGCCTGCCTAAAAAAAGAAAACCCTCTGATACCTCAAACACACAAGCAACATCAAATGGCTGTAGAGTTGTCATGGAGCATTCCCTACTTCTTTTCTAATCCTTTGTCTTTGCCCATCTGAAGATGCTTTTCCAGCTTGTTTTAATTCAGCATTAAAATACTTCCGTAGGGCCACAAAGTGCAGTGCATTCCCGGTGCATCAGGATTTGGGTCCCTAAGTCCCACGTACGTTACAGATGGCCGTTCGGTGCCTCCCCAGTTATCTGAAGGGCTCCCCTGAGTGTTGTGTAGCTGTTCCCAGAGACACGGGGCAGAGGAAGGATCAGAGCCCAGGAGCCCCGGTTCCCTGCGAGAGGTCCCCCGGGGAGGCCGGGGTGGAGGTGGCTGGTGGTGCCCAGCGGCTCTGGCCGGGGGTGGCACGGGCACGCACCGCTCTTCTTGTGCGGTGAGCGGCTCCCGGAGCTGGGTTAGCTGAATCATCGCCCCTTAATCCTCCGCTCGGGAGCAGAAACCCACATTTTCAGTGCAGCAATGCCTAAGTTAGGACTCCACATCTGTAGACTGGGGGCTATCAACCAACGACTTAGCGATGCCTTGTGGTGTGTCTTTCTCGCTTCCCCTTTCCTGTTTTGCTTGATTTTCATTGTTCCCCTTTCATAGCTTTTTTTCCCCGTAACTGACTTGTGTTTTGCTGCAGTCTGTGGCTGGTGTTACGATTGCTCTGGTTAGAGGGTGAGGGCTCTGTCTTAGGGGTTGGATGTGTCCCTCGCAGGTGGAGGAACAGGGCTTGAGCCCTTTCATGCCTCTAAAATGTGTATTTCATTCGGTTGCAGCCTGTGCTTCCCGTGCAGCCATCCTGCTCTGTCTTGTGTTCTCAGCCGTATTCAGCTTGGAAGCAGCATTTTTAAAGCATTTTTTTTCCCCTCGCTCTGGCTTTGAAAAGTGCCGAACACATTGTTGGTGCTTAACAAATAATAAATAATAATAACACAGGAGCCAGGTATTTCTTTATGCCTTTGCAGCAGATGAGGTGCATGTCTGCCAGGCATTCAAGTCTTGCTGCAGTATGTTTAGCAACAATGGAGAAGTTAATATTTTTATTTCGTTTTGAAGTTAATGACAGAATATAGCCATCTGTCTGCACGTTTATAGGTCTGTCTTTTTTTTTTTTTTTTTTTAAACTATTTTCTTTCTTTGAAAATGGATCCTGGTTGACTGTCAGGAGAAAATGTTTTTTTTTAAATAGTAAAGGTACAGGCTATACTACAGTTAGAATTATGGATATTTCCCACATCCTTGTCTTTCAAAAGTATCTGGGGAAAAATGCATATAAAGCCTAATAAAAACCAACTGTATCGCTGAAATATAACTCACTTGGGTATTTCTCTGTCTCTTTTTTTACATACACTATAATATACAGCATTACCTTTACACTGGATAACAAGGTGCTGTGACAAATCCAATTTTTGGAGAGAGTTACATTTTTATTATTTCATGTAATGCAAAAAATGGCAATTAACTGCCCAGCATATTATAGCCATCTACAGAGAAAATGAGCAAGAAGCTGCCCGTTGCTTTATGGCACCTTACTGTCACGTCTTCCCCATGCCATGGAAGCAGCGGTGGGCTACTGCAGCTTACCGACATAGTCTTTAATGTATCTGTTGTGAACAAGAAGATATGAAATAGGTTGTTCCCACGGTTTGAAAATCCTGCTTGCCTTCTTGGTCCTGAAAAGTAAAATTTTCAGAACCTCAGACAAAGGTTTTGTGAGGCCATCTGGCATCATCAAGAAGAGTCGCCTGTGTCTTACCCTCTGCCTGCGTCTTGTTGGGACCAGAGCTCCTCTGCCTTTTTCTAATGCCCTTTCAGTGACTGCTGACCAAAACACTACTCAGTAGTTGCATCCTGGTTCACTGCTCCCCCCTTTTTTTTTTAAACCTTGGGCATGGAAGAGTGATAATTTTCCATGAATCCTTACTATTTTCTTTTTAATATGTATTTCCAGTTTAAATCAATCATTTTTAGAAGTTTTATTCCATGATGACCAGTCTTGGACAGGCTTTGCAAAATGATTGATTCCTAGCCCGGCTTTGGAAGACTTGTGAGAAACTACATTCGCAGTTAGTGCAAGTCACCACTCTGCTCTTCTGGCAGCATCAGCAGAGTTCTGTAGCAGCTATATCCTTCTTCATCCCCGGGCATGAGATACTGGAGTCACATATGGAAATTTCTGCCGCTTGTCATATTTTATGGGCACATGGCACATCCTGATATCATAACGATAGATTTGATGTGATCGTACACGTGTAGAGCCGCACAGACAGTTTTGGAATTTGCAAATGTACAATAGGAAGACACCTTTTGTTGCGTATTTTTAAGTAGCCCAGCAAGGATGAACAAGGCTTCTTCCTCATGTACTCTTGCTGCTCCATCTGGATAGGAGAACAATAATGCTATGCCAGTATCATTTAGTTTTCCAGTTACTAGAATCTTATTCTGAAGTTATTTGGTTTTATAAATTTTCCTTTTTTTTCCTGCTTCATTCCTTTATCAATTCAATTGCTCTAAGATATGTTCTATGTATTTCTATAGGACGTTAAGGAAAGTCAAGAACAAAGCAGTATCTCTGAAACTTTGCTCTCCTCTGTGCTTCTGTTCAGCCTGATATTTCTTTTCTGTAGAGTAATTCAGCATAGTGGCTTTGATTTATTTTTAAAAAAAATCATTTCTTTCAGATAAACTAATTACACATTTTGTGACAACTTTTGTCCCTAGTATTAGTCTGAAGTGGTGGTACCATCCCTGCGGAGCTCTGCTCCACATCAGCTCTTTTCTGCGTCTTTTGACTATGAAAGCGTTGGTATATCTTGTGTTAGTGCTGTGAGTGCAAGCTGGAGTAAAGGACTATGTAAAGGAAACATAAGAGAAGACCCAGAGGGAGGCATGTCCCCATGCAGTCCCATACTGGCTCATTTAAATCAGCACCAACCCGCACGGGTGCTTCCTTTGACTGGATGGCTCGTGCTGGTTTCCCTGAGACCGGCATTATCGCAGAGCGGGAGCAACGCTTCTCTCTGCAGCGTGGGCAAGATAAAATACTGCCTCCACCATAGCGGCGATCCTCCTCCCCTTTGCCATGCAAAAAGGAGGGAGGAAGCGCACCACTTGGGTAGCGAGCGGGACGCGTAGAGGCTCTGTTCTTCCCCAGTGCCTGAAGTACCACCTCTGTGGGAGCCCAGTAGGCGAGACTAACCGGAATAAGTGCCTGCACAGCCTTTTGGACCGAATCAAGCACCATGTCTTTTGAATTAAAAGAGCGTGCCTCTTTACAGACATGTTGCTCCTCCCTGAATTTGGGCAGGTGACCAGATGCATCTGCTTTAATTTGTATATGAACAGATGAAAATTGTACCGTAAGGGCGAAGTGTTGCTGGCTGTTTTCCTTCATGTGTGAGAATACTTGGGTTACTATATTTGCAATAGATCTACCTGTAGTAAGAAATCCCAGGTGTACTCCTGGTGAGCACAGGAAAGTGCTGCAGTAACCCAGGGTGTGCAGGCACGGGCAGGCGTTGGATGGGCGTGCGTACTAAGGAGACAATCCTGAAGAGAGACATAGACCAGAAGCGTGAAGGTGTTGAGTACGGGCAGTGCCTGGCACGGGTGAAGAAGCCACTGGGTGATCTTAATGCACCAGGCAGCGGAACTTCAGCTCCCGTCCCCTCCCTGCCAGTGGGGCTGGGGACGCACGGCGGCCAGCCGGCTCCCGGCGCACGCTGCAGCAACATGGATGCGACTGCAGCATTTTGTGCTTCGGCTTTTCATTGAACACACGCGGTCTTCGCTTTTACTTAAAAGCGTTGTTTTTTTCCTCCTGCGGTGCTGACCTCACCGGGAGGCAGTTTGCAGCACGGCGAGCAGGAGCGGGCTGGGGTGGCATGCTCTGCTCTGACTCACTGGAATACCAGCTTGTTATATTTTTACCTGTGTCAGCATAAAAAGGTGCTTTTTTTTTCCCCTTCCAATTTCTCATAGCAGCTGAATTTGCCAATTTTGTTGTTGCTGTAGGGTGACTAATTTTTTGTCCTGTCTTAAGCGCAAGGTGACCTAAACTTTGCAGACTTTACTTGAAATGAATATGCCTTTGCACTTTATTCAGCCTCAGCTATATGCTGTGTTAGAATATATCAGTTTCCATTGAAGAGCCTGTACTTTAACTGTGTGGAAAAAGATTTGCGAGTAGCAGAGGGAAATTTAAAATAGAGGAAAAAAGAAGGTTCCTATTTTAAATACCACGAGTGTCATTAGTTGGTTTTAGGCGTATTTGCATAACGTGGTTCTGTAAAAAATAAATGTGACTTTATAACACTGAAAACATAAGGCTCCTGTAACATGAAACACGATTTTGATACTCAAACAGCTCAAGTTTAAATTTTAAATAGTCCTTTCCCAAGAAACTGATGGCAACATACACCAGTGTCATGTCTTTCCATCGTTCCTATCTATTCATTTACTTAGGTCCTAGGAAGCTCATTGCTGCTCTTCTGGAAAGAACCTCATTTTTTTTCAGTTGCTGTCTCATTCGAGTGGGAATACGTCCCTCCTTGCTCCAGCATTTGTGTTCCTCTGGGGAGGGGAGGGCTCTTCCCTGGCTCGGGGAGTTGGAAGGGCTGGGAAGGCGGGTCGGTGGGGGTTCCTCCTCCCCGGGCCCGCTCCGCTGGGCGCCCGCCTTGGCTTTGCTGGGTCACAGCGTGTCACCGCCTCGGGCACACCAGCGTGATTTATTTCCAGTTCTTGCGTACCGTTAGCTTCAAGTCCCACTTCTTCCCTCCGCTTCCTTTGCAACGAGTGGCTGAGGTTTCACTTCTCTGCTCCTTACCCCAGAGCGGGCGCGTGCTCTTTCACGTAAATGGGTGAGCTTTAACTAACGAGGCATCCTTTCCAAGCCTGTGTGATGCAGACCCACATTAGCCATCGGCCTTGTATGATGCTGGATCATTTGAGGACATGGAAATGGCTTTTACGCTGAGGAGAAAGATCTTTTTTTTTTTTTTCCCTGCAAAATCTTGCTTCCCCATCAAAAAGGGGGAGGCCGTTGTTTATCTTTCAGGCTGATGAATAGTAAGAAGCTAAAAAAAAAAACATCCTCTGAGGCACTTAAAGTATTTAGCATGGGTTTTGTTATGGTTTTGGACAGGAAGTTTCTTTGGTCTCTCAGATGTTTTTACGGTAACTTTTCTTTGGTTAAAAATATTACTAACATAATTTCAGAAAAATGCTGTTTCCCGTGCATTTGAACTTCTGTAAGCCTTTCCTGTGTTCTCATATTCAAAGGGAAAACAATAATTATATCATTAAAAATGGGAATTCAGCCACAAAACACCTTTTTAAGACTGAGGCATGTCAGGATATTTTACCCTGTCTGAGACAACCTGAGCCAGGATTTTTGTTGTAAGCTGTTTGTAGTCGAATGCTTACACAGGGAAGAGTGATGATAATTGACTTGTTAGGTTAACAGGTCTTTTTTTAGGGTTTGTAATAATTTGCCAGAGAGGAACATTTTGAAGCAAGTAGTGGTAGGACATCCTTACTGAATCATGTTGAAGTGCTTACTTGAACTGAAAGAAAGCAGAGCCCAACACAGCAGCTCTTGCCAGCAAGCCTTCGGTAGTTTTCTCAGGGAAAAATAATGCAAAAATGTCATTCTCTGTGCAGCATTCATTTCTGCATGTCATTAATCCTCACTGTCTCCTATCCATCTCTTCCCCCCCATAAGTGACCGCAATGCTGATACCTACCAGATGGTATAGGATCGGAGATGTTTGAAAAAGTGGGCACTTATAGATGTTGTGAACTTCAGTGTTGCATGGAAATACAGATATTTGTGTACTGTGAGGTACTGTGAAAAACAGGGATACCAGGACATGTGTTTCATAATTTAGTGAGCAGTTCCTATATATATACCAACAAATACCAGGTTTATCTGATTATTATTCAACCCTACACAAGTTTTTATGGTGCCCTTTTTTTACCATACATTAATATTCTGGTATTGTGCACTTTTTCATACCTGAAGCATCTTGCCATATGTATTTAGCTTGCATTTTTGAGTGGAATAGGTATGGAGGGATTTTTTGATAAATTCGGAAGATGTTATGGATCAGCTGAACTCTCTGATGATGTGGCAAGCCTGTTTTCTAGCAGCACTGTGGCACTCTGTAAAAATACTGCGGACAATGCTTCGCTATATTCAGCAATCCCCGAAAATCCAGCTGCTGTCCACGGGCCAAATTCTTCCCTCATTAACACCCAGGAGGCCCCCGGTGACTTCAGAGGATTTATCCTGGGCTAAACTGAGGGCTGTTTAATTCCATACCAAATCTTCTGTCCTGGAAAACGACTCTACCAATGTGCTTCAGATAATAGTCACGCCAAGCCAAACTGGCTCCATGTTTTTGTACAAACTGAATAACTACAGTTGCTCTAAGCCTGCTTCATTTTCTTGATTGCAAACTCTTTTAAATGTTATCTCACAGTATCATGGTATGCAAAGACGCGGGAGCACTGTCGAAGGTCCAAGGCGCTGGATTTTCACAATGTTCCACTGACTGCAGCTCATTCTGGGGTGAATTTTCCCAGTAACGGGCTGTTCCGCAGGGCCCTGTGGTTCACCACCTCAGCTCCCTGCCGTTCCTTTCTGACATGGCGCTGTTACAAATTGGGGGGCCCACAACAACCTCAGATTATTTCCCCTTGCAGAGGGGGGCTGTAGGTGCTGAAGTTGGTGTGTAATCCAGACCGCCCCGGTGCCTGGGGCCGCCCCGGAGCAGGGTGCAGCAGCTGGAGCACGGCCGCAGCCGGCAGCCCCGGCGCGGGGATAATCCTCGCTGGGAGCCACGCAGAGCAGCTTCAGCCGCTGCAAATATTGGAGCTGGTACTGCATTGCGCCGCGGCCATCTGCAATATCGGGACGTTGCAAAAACGACTAAAACCCAAACCCAACTCTTTTCGTGGGCACAGTTAGCAGCACGGGAGAACTTTCTAACTGTAAAGCACTGGGCTTTGACCGAAGTCCTTTCGATCACTCGGTCTCTTCTTCCCCAGCCACCCTCACCAAATGCCAGCCCTTCTGGGCAGTAAGAGACCTAGCAGCTTTGTTAGTTTTTACGGGTTTTTTGAGGCCCTTCGAGGGTGAACGTGGTGGCACGTTCCCCACCCCATCCCCCTTCCCCAGTCACCACGAGGACTTTCCCCTTTTTGCGTTTGTTACTCACCGGGACATATTTATATGAGTATTACCTGTGTTTAAGCACGTGTTTTTAAACACTATAATCACCTGGCTCCATTTCAGCGTGTAAATGAAAACTATATTCTGAAAGATTAATAACAAAGCAGAGAGAATGTCCTTATCGCTGCCTCCGAGCGAGCACAAAGGAGCCGGATGGTGCTTTGCTGGGGAGGGAGCGGCAGCAGCGCGGGGCTGGGTGCGCAGGGTGCCACGTGGGGCTGGCGGGGTGCTTCGGGTATTAGTGTCTGGAAAAGTCAGGAAGTTGTACGGGACACCCGGTTTCATCTATGTTTGTGTGTATGCATCCCTACATATACATTACACGTCAAATACGAGCATGTATAACACCACGTTTTGCTGATCTTTGCAGCAGTGCAAGCACTAGGGTTTTTATCCGAACTGTAGTAAAGGAGGTATTTCCAGCTCCAAGGATTCAAGCGTAAACTGTACAGCAGAAAATCATAAATTGAGCAAAGACTTTATTTTACAAAACTCCTTAGTGGAGGAGAAAGTCCCTTCTTCCCTTGGAAATTTTTGTGCCTTGTACTTGTTCAGTTGAGGCACGTTTTATCCATTTTTCCCATATACTAGGAAATGAAATATTTTCATTATAGTAAAGCTTTAGAAAAACAGCAAGGACTGTGCAATTGATGGGGAAATCGTTCACTGTAGATGTGAAAGATGGGGATCGTTAATGCAAACAAGTAACTAACCTTTAGTGATAATCAAGCAGCAGTATAATAATCTGAGTCATCATGCCTAATGGTGAATGAAGGGATGGGAAGAAGCAAGCAAACACCAAGAGTAAATGTGGGAAAAATTAGGTAAGAAGTTGCAAATGTTTTTTTCTCCTGCTCACCTGAAATAGATGAAGAAAATGAGCACAGGAACAAATTTGAAATCCTTGCTGGCCAGAGGTGGTTGAACCTCAGGCATATTTAAGAGCACTCTGTGTCCATGAAATGCTGCTGAAACCAATAAATGAACTTCGAAAGTTGCTGCTGTTGTGCTGATATTATATTCAGTGCTCAAAAAGCACAACTGGGAAAAATTACTCCAGAAAGGTTTAAACTTAAAGAGCAATTTTAAATTATGCAGAGGAAGAGATAGTGAAAAAATTAAAAAAACCTAGAGAACTAATACTGATGACATTAATGCACAAGGGTTGGTTGAACATGAAAAATTATTTGATAATACCTGCAAGCATTTTTTAATGGAAAAGGTCAAAGTCAAAAGAAAACTGCTGAACACTGTGCACAGCTATCTGAAGGTGCTGCCCTAGAAGGCAGAACAAATGAAACAAAAGGTTATTTGCCATCAGATAGAGAAAATAAAATAAACATATTAAAATTTCTCTCACTTCATACACGTGAGTGTTCTTGAAAAAACTAAATCTCTGTGAAAAATTAAATCTCTGTGAGAGAAGTTCCTTTGTTCTCTAAAAGTCAAAATTTTTCTGCAAATACTTTTAAGAATTATGCTTGGTTGAGTAAAAAAGGAAAACAGTACCTTAGCTTGAAAACACACTCAGCGAAACCCAGAGAAATTGTTTCTCTGTGTTTGCCATCAATGGGTTGCAATTTACACTTGGCATTAGAGAGAAATACTGGACGTAAATGACACAGAAGATTTTACAGAGAGCTGCCAAATTTCCAAAAGCCAAAGAAAGGAGTATTTGTAGGAATTGGACAGATTATGAACAGATGCCCTGATAGTCACATGATAAGTGGAAATTTAGTTTCATAATTTGATTAAAAACAGAGGATTGAAATCACAGAAGGAAATAACCAAGAAATGATTCAGATGTGTATGCGGCATGACTTAGTTAACTTGACTTAAGTGAAAATTCATAAACTGAGGATAGAGCATGTAAGAGCATCTGAAATCTGGATGATGAGATATAATCCTGTATCCTGTGATTTTACTAAAGGAGAGGAAAACAGGACAGTTGCAGTTAGAAATTTGTTGTATTTAAAAAAAAAAAATCTGAAAAAAATTGCTTCCTATTGCTCTGTTTCAGCATAAATTAGATGTGATTTCAACAAATTCAAGTTGCTTTGTTTGCAAATTTGCAAGGGAATAGATGTCGAAAAGTCAAATGGAGATGGTTTAAGAGCAGTAGGAGAAGAGCAGGTATTTGGCAGGAGAACCTCAGTCACTACTGAGCACGGAAGAGCCTAGCGTTTTAGGTCCAGCATCGCAAATTTTATTGTGTTGGGTACGTGCACAGCACACGTTAAGTTTTCAGTGTTGAGGAAGGCCACAGCACACCTTCCTTTCTGCTCTTTTTTTCTGGGAAAAACCCATAATTGAATTACACGGAAGGCCCCCGATGGGTGGGTACCCCCGCAGAGCGGGAGCTGCAGGGCTGCGTGCGTGTGCGGGAGCTCGGTGCCGGCCGGGGGCTCCCCGGGGAGGCGCGGGGGCCGCGGGACCGCTGCCTCCCTGACCTACTTTCCCGGCCCACGGAGACGTCGGTGCCGGAGCAGAGGGAACAATGTAGAGACGTGATGCTCGCAGGGAGAGCTGGGAAGGCCTAAATGCGAATAAAGCAAGCAAACGAGCTTTGATCTTTAAAAGTGTAAAGATTTTTAGTTTAAGAAACGGAGCAACATCGTGAAAAATAGCAGGACTCTCTGTGTTTTAGATGAAGTGCATGAATTCTCATCATGCACGTGAAATTTATTGCTCTTAAAATGATACGTTTTGGGCAAGCTAGCTGATAAAGTTGCATCAAATGCGTAGGCAGGCCCGCGTTCATACCGGCTCCCAGGTCTGCCCCGCAGCACCCCTGAGCGTGCCAACGCACAGGCGGGCAGAGGCAGGAACGGCCTTGCCGAGAGCCCCGCGGCGCGTTCTGGAGGGGTGCCCCGGCACCCTCAGGCCCCTCCAGCTGCACCGGGCCGCTTTGCCATCCCGAGGGTGGGTGTCCCCGCTCCGCCTGGCCTGAGGACCGAGGGCGCGATGCCGCCCCGGCTCCACTCAGCTGGTTTGCTGACTGTACCTGCGGATGCCGAGGACCTTGGCGGTCTCAGCCTTCATCCTCGCTCCTCACCCTCTCCCACCGAGAGGGAGAAAACTCCGTACCGCACCGGGTGGGAGAGGGCTGGGAGAAACCAGGGGTGCGTCCGCGTGCAATGCGGCGGTTTGCCTCCAATCGTGCCCGCGCGATGCTTCTGCGAGGCTTTCGGCGAGGGGAACATATGTCCCGCAGTCGCTATACATCACACAGGTTGGGAGCGGTGCGCGGGACTGCAGCTGTGCGCGCAGGAACACTCAAACGTGAGCGTGACCCACAAACATTTGGCAATCGTTCAGAAAAGGAGCTTAATCTGTTTTCATCTAAGCCCGCTTTTCTCTTGCCTGCAACATCCCCATGATGCTGTGTTTGATTCTGGATCACGGCGTAGCGTGAAGGTGTCAAAAAAAAAATATATCCAGGTTGTCAGCAAAAAAAAAAAAGCCTTTTCTGAGGTATTTTTCCCTGATCAGTGTTTTCAGAGGCTTTCGGATTACAGGCTTCAAGGCCATTTTCCTTTAATCTGAATTACCATTCTATTAGTAAAATGCAGTACTCTGTCATGCTCTAATCTCACCTGTTTCTGTAACAAAGGAAAAATATAATATCTTTTTGTAAATGTATTTCCTACCTATTAGGTCTGAAACAAGTATTTAAGTGAAATTCATTTGGAAAGCAAAACTTCAGGTTTGCAATGGAAACAACATTTGTTTTTTCCAGGAGGGGTAATATCATATCCATATGGATATTACTTTGTCATAGTACGTGCATATTTTCTCCCTACCCAGCTTTAATTCTTTGTCTAGTTATTCAGATTTTGGAGGCAGGATTCACTAGTCGGTGACTTGTTTTACAAATTACTAGAAAGAAGACAGGATTGTGTGTAACAACGAGAAAAGCAAAAACATTGCAATTGATAAAAAATACAGCTGCATGGCTCAATGGGAGAATGGATTTTGCTCTGTTGCTTTCTTTTTTTCCTTCTGTGATTGTTTTTAGCTCAAACTCTAACATTCAACTGGCAAATTCAATATATTATTAGCTTTGTTTATTATGAAACAAATAAACGGCAAACCGCATGGGTCTGTGAGTACAGTACATGCTATAATGCAAGAATATGCCTGCAGGATTTATACAGATGAGCTCAAAGATTTGCAACGTCTTGCGTCCTGCCTGCTGTCCTGCTTGCACCCAAAGATAACCCGCTTCCAGTATACAGAACATAGATGCACATTAAACCCCTGGCTAAAGACTGGAGAGGAGTTTGACAAATGTAACACTTGGCTTTTAAGCTCATCATTTCTTCGTGGTAAATATTAACTTTGATGCCTAATAATTCATTGCGTTTCTAAGATCCAATTTGGAGCAAATGCGAGCTCCAAAGGCTGTGTAATCGATGGCATTGTGGTTTGTAAACGTTTTATCTCTCTCTTTGTTGCAGGCCATTAGCAGTGTGACATGTAGGCTGAACAGTAATAAATGCCCATTGTTCCTTTTACAAGCATCTCAGAATAAGTACATATATATTTTTATCTTAGTTTTCCTCCCCGGAGTGCTCGGTGAGGTCCCCTGAATGCAGAAACCTTGTAAGAATGTCTCTGTCCCATAGCAGACAAAGGAGGGAGCTTTCCTCTGGTTTGGGTTATTCGTTTGTGGTTTTTTTCTGTAGGAGAGTGAAGAAATGAGTCTGTGACAGTTATGGTGAAAATTTTTGAGATGTGTTCTTAAAAAAAAAAAAAAAAAATCTTTGTTGTAGAAAATGCTGTTTATAACATAGCACTTGGATTTAATTTGTTGATGGTGAGATACGTAGCATTAATTAGGAGCGTACTTTGCACACAAGGCTTCGGTCCGGGTCCGTGCGTGCCCCAGCAGCAGGGACCCCTGCTCCTGGGGTGGGAGCTTCCGCGGGGACAACGAGCCCGGGGCGGCACCGGGCCCAAGGGTTGCAAACCTTGGTACCTGTCTGCTCTGCTGGGCGGCCAGCCTCAGGTACGTGATGCCGAACGTAACCCGGACTCCAGCAGCTACCTGTTAGGTCAAGAGGAATGAACAGGCGATAGAAAGTGCAACTAGTGGCAAAGCGAAGTGTTCCGTCGCTCACCAAACAAAAGGCGTGCAGCCTTTAAGACTGGTACACGTGTTTCCTTCTAACATAATAATACAAGTTTGGGATTTTTTTTTTTTTTTTCTGTAGAAACCTCTGCATCTTTTTATAGAGAAAAATGTTTGGATGAAAAAACAAAAACAACATAGGGTATGTGTATGTTTTATGCTCCTAAAGCGAATCGTGTTTAATCTAAAATAGTTTGCAAACGCTGTCTTATATATGGGGTTTTTTTTTTAAGTCAAATGAAATCTAGTAGGCTGGGTATAGGAATTTATACAGCTGATGGCTGTAAGCCTTTCAGACTACCTGACATATGGATAAACCATGCACAGATTTAGCAGGTCTGTCTTTATGTTAAAACGTATACGTGATAAAAATATATGACTGAAGAGAATTTCTGTGGTTAGCGCTGTTTCATTCTGAAACGCTCCAAGACATTCAATAAAATTACGTTTATTTTCAGAGGATATTCACAATGAATCGATAACCCTTTTTTCCAGGGAGTTTTTGCATATATTTCTCTGCCATTATGCAATAGACTTGCAACCATTTTTGCCGGTGCAGGTGTTGTTTATTAAAAGGAGCATAGTCATTGCAGGTGTATATTAGACATTAGCTGAACATAAAGATATTAGCAAAAAGTGCCTTCTGACTGGCATTTTTATATCTTTACGTCTCGGAGAGGTCTGTAAAGGCAGATGCTAGGCTGCACACCAAGAAAGGGTTTCAGCCCCGATCAGTCAGAGCCCATTTGTCCATCCCTCGTCAGCGATTCTCGTTTAGCCTCTCTGGGAAAAAGAGGAATATAGTTTTCTAGAATCAAAAGTTATCTTTAAATGTTTTTAGAAGTATAGTTAAGGAGTAAGGATGTTTTAATTTCTGATTTTCCAGCTCATGGGTCATATTTGACCAACTGCTTTCAGCAGAAGACATGCCACTTTGTTGAGCTATTTAGGAATCAAAAAGACTGTCTTAATTTAAAACAAGGAGCCTTTGTTTTAGTTGGTGACTGCCTTGTGAAATTTTTCAGTTCTCAGCGGGTTAACCAGGGAACAGGGGCAGAGTCATAATTGGCCTATTTAGAGTATTTTGCATGTGAATAGTGTGTTAGTGAAGCATTACTAAGTCTGTTGTGAGTGACATGGTGATTAGAATTTAGATTAGGGAAAACACATTCTGTACTTTATCAAGTACAGTAATTAGTTCAGTCAGTAAAAGTTGATTACAAGTAACGATAAAGTTAGATTTTTGGTACTTAATTTTAAAATTTCTTTATTAAATGGTAAATTTGTTCTTAATATAAATGGTAGTATCTACACCTGTTTTATTGCGTATCAGAATAATTAAAAGAACAATGTGTTCAATGCAGAGTATAATCAGGGGATTTATATATTATGGGTAAGTTTCAACGTAGTTTATAGCAAATAGAACATTACTCAGGAAATTGTTCTTCTGTCATAGTCTCTTAAAGATTTATAATTTTTCTTACAGCGTGGGTCAGATAATGTTTTCTGCTGTTTCATGGAAACCAGAGTCCTTTCGTAGCTGAGAAAATGTAGCGTTTACTAGGATGCATCTTGTTAGTTAATGGTACAAGCATAAAATGGATATATTGAGAGTCCTTTGCTGCTGCTACTGCTGCTGCTATACAATAGCGTTAATTGTTTTGGGTTTTCTGAGGTGCTTTTTTTTCTGATAGCATTGCAAAAAATAGTAATAATGTATAATTTTATTTTCACGTTTTAATCACGTATTATGTACAGCCTGCTGTGCAGATTTTTATATTGCAAAATCTGATATATTTCATTCACAGATATGAATTTTTCCTTGCATGGGGATAGACAATGAAGCTGTTTCATGCACACTGAGCCAACCGCTCTATCAACAGCAGGATTTTTTTAAGTTTTATTATTGTTAAATCCGTGCACTTAACTATCTTGTTTGCAGTGAAGAAACTAAATTACCTTCAAATATATTAACAGAGCTCCAAAAGTTTTTAAAACACTGATTTCATTTGAATAAGTAGGCAATAAGTCTCCTTTAAATGTAAATAATCGTATTTTAAATTAATTACTTTGTGTTTTCCTTGTAACGGAAAAGATGCTCAACTGGAAATTTTTGTAATGTCTCCTTTAAAGATTTGGCAGGTTCTTGTTTCCCGGTTTCAGTTGCTTGTGAAGGTTTCTTTACTGTGTTATTTTTAGGAATGAGAAATAGCTAATGATGAGGAAAGTCGGATTTAACATGCACGCGCACACACGTATATATTTTTAATCTTTTAGCAAAGTCTCCTTGGAGGTGACATGGATATTGGCAACCCAGGAGCGCTCTCCCCCACTAAGCCTGGCTCCCAGTACTATCAGTATTCTAGCAATAACCCCCGGCGGAGGCCTCTCCACAGCACCTCTATGGGTGAGTGACTTTGTGTTCAACCTTTTTTTCCATTTCAACAAATAATCGGAGTTTCGTCCTGTTTAGCAATACTTTGAAATAAATACAATAAGTGGCAGAGCGTACGCGTACGCCACCAGGACTCTCGGAGGGGTTTATTTAATGTTAGCTGATTGCTCCTCTCTGTCCTCTTTGTCGAGCGTGCAAGGAGCCTTAAAAAATCGCTTCTTCAAAGCAAACCCGTGTAAGGCAAAAACAAAGGCCCTAACCCTCAAGATCAAAATATGAACAATTTTCCAGCATTTTACTGTCAGACTTAAGAGCAGTGGCATCCACTCGGTGTTACCAAAACTGCTGCAAGCCCGGCGTGAGACAGCGGGCAGGGCGATTAGCAGCTGGGTCTGTAGAAAATCTCGGTGGGAGGAAAAAAAAAAAAAAGGCGCCTGTCTTATGAAGACACCGTTTTGTCTTTTTTCAGAAGTACAAACAAAGAAAGTTCGAAAAGTTCCTCCAGGTTTGCCATCTTCAGTAAGTACCGCTCGTCTGCTCGCTTGCTTGTGATCGCGGTGGCTTTGTTCGGTTGCAGGCAGATAGAAACGAACCCGCTCCCGGGCTCGCAGAGCGCTTGGCGCTAAAGGCTGAGGACAAGGTAAGGAGAGTTAAAAAATCCCGTCGCTTGTCCCGACTTGGAAGCGATTAATTGCACGGTGGGGACGAGCGTGTGTTGCTCGTGGATTTTCAGCGGCGGACGCTAAAGAGCTGCCGCGGGCACGGGCGGCGTGTACCTGCGCGGGGCAAGCATCCCTTCCACGTGCCGGTTAGCTTCTTTGTCGGGCTGCTGATGATTTATGGATTTGCATGTTCAAAGAGATGTGCGGAGAGGATTTATGAGACATTTCCATGGGTCTCAGCCCGGGATGCGGGGCAAACATCTTCGTTTTCACGTGAGGTCTCTGAGCTATGGTACCTGCAGCAGAAGCTGGCTGGGGGTGAGCCCAGGTGTCAACCGCTGGGCTCCAGCTGCTGCCAGAGGCATTGTGGGTTGCTCAAGCAATAACGACAGAGCTGGTAATTACCCAGGGTTTTCCCCGATATTTTAAAGAATATCCCTGATACCTCTTTGTAAGGAGGGTTACGGATACCATCCAGCTACACTGAGCACGTTTTTCAGTGTTTATTGGGAAATCTTCGCATCGTGCCATCAGAAGTTGGTGTTTCTCTTTGGTTCGGTGAAGTCCTTTGTTTCGTGATCCAAATAATTATTCTGTTAGTTTTCATTTTTTCATCATTGTGTACAGTCTGTGTGTTTTTTTCCCTGAAGAAACTGTACCAAGGTGCATTACATCTTTTGAGAGCATTTGCTTTTAAACCCATTAAAATATATAGAGAATAGTGGTTTTAAAAGAAATTGTATGACATTTCAGTAAATACAGCATAAAAAGTAGCATGGCTAAAGTGTGCACTTTATTCTAGTATTTTTATTCTGATTTTTTCTCTGCCATTACTTTAAAAATACGTAATACATATTTTTGTATCAATATCTGCAAACAGAAAACAAACCACTCAAGAGGGGAGAGCTTTCCTTTCATACCTGATAACTCTATTTATTTTATCTCTAAATCTGGTTATTAGGAGGAGCTGAGTGGCAATCAATCTTGCGGAATATATAACAAATTGGCATGTTAATCTCAGATGGGTTTTATGTTTTTATCATAAATCCATGTAAATTTGCAGTTTGCAAACTAGCATACTTTAAAAGCTTTGGTTATTGTAGTGACTGTGCTAAACAGTAGTTTCATTACCGGTCACTTTATAAATAATAAAATTTTAATCTGAAAGAGAAAAACATGTATGAACATCCTAATTTAATCGCATGGATTATTGTAATCTTTATAACGTTAAACAAATACAAACATAAATCTTTTTTGTAAGTTGTTGAAATATGGAAACTCTCAAATGCAAGTTTCCAGTAAAGTAGTAATACTATTTTTTTTTAATTAAAAATAAGTTCCCACACGTGTATTTTAAATTTATTTCACTGTGTGTTTTTTGGTTCTGGTTTTTATTGAACTCCTTTACGGCAATAGCTAATATCCTCCCCAAAGGTTTTTATGAGTACTGTTATGCTTGAAGTTAGAGGTGGATTTAATTTAGATGAAACTTTAGCTTTTAATAGTTTTTCTGACAACTTCACATGATATATCCCTCCCAGCGCTTTACAGTTGGAGGCCAGGCCGTACGTCGTAGGGGTAATGCAGAGCCACCGGCGTGCTGCGAGGCAGGGCGCTGAAGGATGCGGCGCCCTGTTCTGCGTGCTCCTGGCACCAGCCGGCAGCGAGTTCGGCAGTTACTTGTGATAGCTCAGGAATTGCGCTGCTTTTTTGTTTAGTCGTTTGCAGGGGAAAAAAAACCACCCCCCAAACCTGCATTTTTTTATGATTTAAAATACCGCTCTGTAGACAGGTGACCATCGCAGGACGTTTGCAGGGATATTTTTGCATCCGTGTTATGAAAAATACTTTCAGTAAAATGGTACCTGCTATCTGCCCTCCCTGCGTGGGGACGAGTGGCAGCGTTTCTGTTGGAAATGTCAACGTGCAGGGATTTATAACTGCTGCAAAAGTTTTTTATGGATTGCTTCTTGCTTCGAAAGAATGAAAGGCAATTTATGTTTGTCGCAGATTAGTCTCAAATGTGTGCTTCCTTTAATTTTTTTGTGAATACAGTTGTTGTACAGAACAGAAATACTTCTACAGCTTAATACTCTCAACTATTTTAACAGTATTTTTATTTTTAAGTGAAATTATCTCAAAGTAGAATATGCACTTTAAATACTTCAAATTATTCTGAGCTGTACGATTTATTAGGAAATAAAATATAAAACGGTATTCTTGAATATTTTAACCATCCATAGCTCTGTCTTCCAAGAATAAGTAAATTAAAATACAAGTCCAGTAATGTGAATACAAGAGTGGCATGGTTCTGAAGGAAATACAGCCTTTTTTAAGTGAACATACAGATAGGTATTTGAGTCTTGTTGTCTTCATATGTCATGAATCATATATTTCATTTGAAATAATAGTGCTTTAGATGGAGCACCGAGGTGTCTCAAACAGAACAAATACCTTATAAAAGGTCAGATTATATTTAGGTTATAGATTGTGTCACACTGAACTGCCAGGATTTATGATGCTGAATGAAGTATATGCATTTATAAATTGACTAACTAGATTATAATATACTTAGTTGATAGGGTGGAAATATTGCTGTATTTCTCTTAAAATATGTATATTAACTTGTTCTCAATGTGATTTATGCAGTGGATATGGAGATTAATGCAGCAGCGTTTGTGAAAGCAGTTATTGTTGATTAATTCATAAGTAGTCTTATAAAAATTTCAATGATAAATGGTAATAAATATGTTGTATCAGCTCCCCTTTATTATAAGAAATGGCTACGAGTTTGGAAAACAAAGTAAATTAAACTATGGAAACAATCAGAGTTTAAAGAATAATGAAGATTGGAACTCAGTTGGGAGTCGGGAAGGTGAGGCTCTCTCCGGTGGGCGCTGGGTGTGGGGGGGCATCCCGGGCCAGGCTGTGAGGGTCCTGCCTGTGCTGGACCCCTGCGGCCGGCCTCAGCCGCAGCTCATCACAGCCGTTATAAACTGGAGACAGACCTGGAGCTGAGCTGGAACCGAAGCGTTGAACTCCAAAAGCTCCGTCTGAACAAAGACGTGCGGCGGGGGTGGCTGTGTCCCCCGCCAAACCAGCCTGTTCCCGGCGTGCCCTGGTGCCTGCCCCACTGCTGCGGGGACTCGGGGTGCTCTTTCGGGGTGCGTGTTGAGGTTGGCTTTGCCCAACGTCCTGTGTGGAGCTTCTCCCATCTCTGAGGTTTCAGGAGTTCACGTCTCTGCACACCCCAGTGTGATCTGCCTTTGCAGGCAGCACGGAGGGAGGTGGGGGGCCGGGTCCCCCCAGCTCTGCCTGCTCTTTGGGCACACATGGCCTCACCATGTCCTGGGCTCCTGTCTGTGATATAATGCAACCTAACGCACTTCCTTGGACTTACAGACTCTATATAGTCTCTTTGGGGCAAGGGGTTTTACTGGGACCATTTCATATTGGAGTTTTCTGTCTTCAGTCGAGAGCCTGGCAAGCTCTGCTCCCACTCGAGCGGTGCGATGATGGTCAGGGTGTTTTGGATTGAGCCAACTGAAGACGAGAGATGGGCATGACTATATTGGGAAAAATGAGATTTTTCTGTTAAATCTTGTTTTGCTTGTTGAGTACCCACGTGCCTTTACCAAGCTGTGACACGGTAACGTTTTGTACCCAGGCTGGCACGTCATGCAATCCAGATGGCTTCTCTGTGCGATCACCTCCTCACCCTTAACGTCATCCTAAGGCTTTGCTGTTCTTTTACTCTTTAACCTGAAGCCTTCATCCATTTTAGCTGCTGATGGTTTAATGACATCTGACCTTTTACATTCCATGTTTGCCAAGTGATGTGACATTTTCTGCCTTTCTTATCTTGACCAGTAAGAGTCGGGAATGAGCAAGCTGCGCTGATATGTATGGTTGGAAGCGTCTGTGAAGGAATGGGGTATGGAATGGGAAGTCTTTGGGGGAAAAAGTGAGCCAAGAGGGAAGGGCTTAGGTTGTAGAGGTCATGTTTGAGTCGTGTTTTTACAAGAACTTGTATCATCCTGACTTCAGTAAGTCCGCCACAGTGGCACTGCGGCAGGGAAGCGGTGTCTGCCCAGGTGGTGATTTCCAACACGTAGCACCTGTAATGTGAAGCAATATATTGAGGGCAAAAAGAAAGCTCAGAAATTAAGCCTTCATGGAGAGCTTCGGATGCCAGTCATCTGCAGGCATGGTATGAGTGCTTTTTTGGCTTTCTTGGAGCAGGATTGCATGCTTCAGCAGAAGGAGGGGTTACTGAGACTGAAGCGGGAGCAGCTCAGAGGAGCACAAGCGGTGACGTTGCCTTTGAGCCCCCTGCGTGGCCAAGGCAGGCTTTTCGCCTCTGAGAATGCAGATGGGTGCGTGAGCCCAGCAAAGGCCGTCTGCAGGCTTTCTGCATCTCAAGTTGCTCTTCTTTGTGGCCAAGCTTTCCAGGAGCGTGCCTGGATATAATAAATTGCTCAGCTCATGCATTTCCTCCATCGCTAGTGCTTTTTCTTTTGGTATTGTTATCATCTAGTGAACGTGCTATCAAGTACAGTTGTTACGGCACAATATATTCATTGTCCATTTTCCTTCTCTGTGGACGCTCTTTTCCTTTACAACCGCACCAAGGCCTCCTGCTCCCTTAGCTCCACAGGAAGAGTGGATGGTTGCAGTTGTTTGATCCCCATTGATGGCAGACCCGGGAGCTGCAACCCAAACTGAAATCCCATATCCTGCTCTGCCCCTGGAGAGGGGTGTTCAGGCTCTCAACCCGTGCCAATAAATGCCGCTTTCAGCCTGTCTCGAATCCCCGACCACACGCCTTTCATGCAGCCCCTTCCCAGGGAGGAACGAAAACGCCGTGCTCTGCGGGCCGGCGCAGCTCCGTGCGGAATCAGAGGTGCTGGTGTGAGCTGCGGGGTTGTCCCCATGTCCTACTGCTGGAGGGCGTCAGCAGCACCCACAGTTTAGCAGCCTTGTGGGAACAGCCTCTCCAGCTCTACCTTGTCTGCCGCAGGAGCATCTAAAGGAGCTCAGCGATGTAACTGCATGGTCTGGAGTGAAGTCGCGGTCATAAACCACAGGTTTTGCTGCCGTAGCTCCATTGCCCCCGCTGCACAGCAGAGCTAACGCAGCGCTGGTTTTAGGATGCTTTAAGGGTGGGGAGGTTCGCATTATAGTAAGAGGTCCTGTCGGTATCTAGCGAAATGGGAGGATGGTGGCAGAGCTACTCCAGCTTGTACCCTGCTGATAGTAAACCCTGAGCAGGCGATGACACAGTTCTTGTTTCACAGCTCTACATCCAGCTGTATTGAGCTGTATTCTCTGAACCCTGCGTGCCGGCCACCGTCAGGGCAGCAGCAAGGGTGATGTTCGGTGGGTCCAGGCTTCCCCGGAGGGCGGCTTTCCTGGCGCTCCCCTGCTGGGACCCCACAGAGGTGTTTCACTCTATGCTTCTTTCCTCATGTCTCCTTGAGCAGAGGTGGAGCATCCCCGAGTGTCCCCCATCCCCGGGACCGGCTGCAGTGAAATGGAAAGAGCGCAAAAGCCACGGCTGTAAAAGCAGCCCTGGCCTGGCCCTGGCGTAGCCATTCAGTGCGACAGAGACCATGGCTTCAGCCAGCGATCGCGGTCACGTCTTTCTGCTTTCCAAGGTTAATTTACTCTGGATAGAACCAACAGCTTTAAAGTAAATAAAAGGCTTAAAAATGGAGGAAAGAGGAGGAGGTGATGGCTCCTCAGGTTGAACCATCTCCTTGGAAGCTGCATCTGTAGGAGCCCTTGGGGAAGACGGGTGACCTCCTGCTTGGGAAGGGGGCTTGGGGCTCAGCTCCCTCCTCTGCCGGGGGCTTCATCTCTGCCCGTGGCGCTTACTTCACTCTTCGTTCGTCAAATAGATGTGAGTGGGCTCGGGGTGAAGGAACCGGGTCTGGCAGTAGAAGCTGGGCTGCACCAAGGGGCAGAATTGCAACCACGGCCCGGACAGTTGTCGCACGTTATTTTGAATGTAGATGCTGAGAGAGTTCTTACGGGGAAGATTTTACAGCCAGAATAAAGAGTGGGAGAAGTCAAATGTCATCTCAGTTGCGTTAAAAGAGACGAGAGGAACTGAAAAATTAATTGATTTTGTTGACGAATCAGCAGGTAAAATCTCCCGAGCCTCAGTTTTTATGGCAAGAGCCTCTTTCTTTCATCTTAATTTAAGGTGTGCCCTCTTAGACTGGAGGCATCTATCTGCACTCGCTGGTGTGTGTATTTGCAAGCGCACCAGCTCTGACCTTGCTAGCCAGACAGATAAGGAAGTGTATGACTCAGTTGTACATCCTAAGGAAACACCTGCTTGGTTCCAAAAATCAAGAAAAGAGAAATACTACTGGGATGCCACCTGGAGTTTTTCCACAGCTTTATTCTGATTTCCATGGGAGAAGCCTTGATAATTTTGCTGGGAGGTGAGGAAGCGCTGTTTGTGCTTTTTGTGCAGACTTTGCAGACTTCCTACCTCAAGTGAAAAAACACAACCGTATGAATTTCCCTTCAAACATCCAACTTAAATGGGAGTTTTCCAAAACAAGTGCAATGTCCCCATCTTGCCCTGTTCCACCTGCTGTATCAGAAAATCGGCCAGTCCTGGGATGCTGATGTCGTTGCTGCTGCCAGCATCTTCGGGGACGTTTCTCCACACTGGACCTGTTGGGTGCTTTGGAGCTTCCCGGGGTTCAGCGGTGGGTTGTGAGTTGTCACCCACTGGAGACAAGCCGGAGCACTCTAGCTGCCAGAAGGCACTGGGGCAGCGGTGTGGTGCCTGCCTGGGGAGGGGATATCCTGGCCTGGGCGTCTTTGAGGACCAGCGACGTGGGGTGAAGCCTCCTTGGGACAGAACTGACCTTCCTGGAGATAGGCATCCAAGGGCAGCAGGGTAAAATGGGGGTGAAAACCTGGAGGCAGCTCACTGGGACCCGGCTAACAACTTGTGTCAAGTGAGAGGGAGCGAGGTAGGGGCTGGATTAAGGAGGGGACAACAAGAACTAATATTATAATTTTACCGTAATATTTTAGTATAATTCGGTGACTTCTGAGGTCTGAGAGCTCACAGAGGTGAGACTAGACCTGCGTAATGCACTGCGACACGCTTGCGGTAGGGTACTTGGCTTTCCCCTGCCTCACAGCAGCCTGGACGTTGTCCCGAAGTCCAACTCGGGCAGCGGCTGCCCTTCCCCGGGCGCTGCCCAGGGCTCCCGCCGGCGATGGGGCTGTCGCGCTCGCCACCTTATCAGCTTGACAAGATCCTCTTCATCCAGCGGCCCCAGGGGAAGCAGCCTGGCTAACATCCCTCCTCGCCCTTCTGGCCAGCCGTGTAAATCATACCGCATCATGATTTGGGGTTTTTCCACATTAAAATTAGAGCCTTATTAAACTCCACGCAGCTTTTTTTCAGTTAGAACAAAGCTCCACTTTTTGCTTTAAAGTAAATAAATAAATTTGGAAATGCAGCTTTAGCACACAGCAAATGAAGTCAAACCAAGGAAGCGATAAAATCTACCGTACACCAGTGAGGTGATCGGTTAAAAGACCGTCTGTTGCAAACCGTACCTGAAATCGCTCCTGAAGGACTAAGAAGTCATTTTGCAGACAAAATGCTGTGGTGGTGTTGTTTTAAAATAGATTAAAATGTAGAGAAGATGCAGATTGAAATGGCTTAGTTTTTAGTTTTTAATGAATTGCACAGGATACCTTCAACATGAAAAAGCAATGGGAAAGGGATGGTCCGATATGGGTATTTTTCTTAGGCCTTGGCCATACGTTATATTTAAAGGTAAAACCTTTACTGAAAAATTCACACACTTCTGAATGTTTCACTATTTTGGACTTGGGGGAAAAAAAAAAATCCAGTACTGAATAGTTCTGGCCCATTCTTAGCAGCTAGTAACAGAGGTGTGGGATTAGTGGGGGTTTTTTGTTTAGCTTGAGCAGAGACTCCCTCTTCAGAGTACTGCAGGTAGTGCAGAAGGCACTTCGTCTTCATGGACTGAAGGTTTTGGCCAACAAATCCAGATGATTTCTAAGTGCCTGCAGAAAGGGCAAAATGAGACACAGTAGATACTCGGCAGTATTTTTAAGGCACTTCTTTTAAAATTGCTTTGTGGGCAGAGCAGTGATTATTCCTCTGCCGCAGTTAGGATGGTGCTGGCGCCCGAGGAGCAGACCCTGCTCATGGGGACTTTGGTTTGTTCTTTGGGATGGAACGTGCCCTGCATGCCTAGGCCTGAAGTCTTTTTTTCCCCTCTAAACTTGACACACGTTTTTTATTTAAACTTTTCATCCATCTATCTATTTGCATATACTGAGCATCAGTACTGGAAGGTTCCCGGCAGAACAAAAGAAAAACCAGTGATGTGCGTTTTTGCCAGCGGTGACGCTGCAGCTGGAGGAGCTGCTGCAGCCCTGGCCGCTGCGCCGGGGAGCCGGTCCTGCCTGCGCCCCGCTCGGCCCCGCATCTCGCCTGCCCTTTTACTCCCTTCTACAAAGATCGGTCACAAAATGCATTTTATTCAGTAAATAAATGTAAAAATAGATGGCGATTTCATGTCCAGCCTTCAATCATTTTCTTTCTAGAGCTATGTAATCTGTAATTCTTTTTTAATTTGGGAATTAAGCTGAGTTTCACAAGTGTAAAACTCAGCACTTTATTTTTCTGTTTGAATTTGAGGATAGTTTTTAGGAAAAGGCATTTAAAGATAAAAAAAATTCTCTGTGCAGTAATTTGATTTTGTAGCTTTTCTTTAAATATTATCTGTAGATTGTATTCATTACAAGCAGTGCAACGCCTTCAGGTCTCTGATTAGCACAGTTCAGCATTTAAGATACAAGCATTTAAATCCTGTCTTGTCTCAGGCCTTTGCAAAGTGGTTTTAGGAAACGAAGGCTTCTGGGGCTGGGGATTTATTTAGTTGATCTCATTTGCTTTAAGTTTTTCTTCCGTTTCAGAACGGATTGGACACGGGGTCAGGGTGGGGAGAGTGATGCAGTGTGCGGAGGGGAGAGCAGGACGTTAATGACGAAGTTATCTGTGGAAGTTTAAGATACTCCGTCAAGATTGATATGCTTGCACTCTGACTGGAGTACATTTGTTAACAGAGTCTCTGTATTTTATCAAAGGAACATTAATTTTTGCTCTGAAGTATTTTTTGCCTTTACACTGAAGCAGTAAATGAGCAAAAAAATCAACATAGCGAAAAAATAGAAAAAAAATTGCATAAAGAGCTCCAATAACTATTAACGTTGTTAAATGCATAGCAAAGCTCCCCTGACAGTTTCTTGGCACAAAACCTAGGAGGCCTACAGTGGCTGGTTGTTTTTTTTATTGTTATTTTATTTTCAATGGCATACAGCGCCTTTCGACAGGCCAAACAAGCGGTCAAAGTCAGCGCCCGAGCGGAGGGGATGCCGTAGCGGCCCCGGTGTGGTTTTAGACCCATAGACATGTGTTGCATTTTGCTTCCCAAAGCTTCTGCCGCACGGGCACCTCCAGGAGAACGGCACGGGCTGTCCTGCCCTGCTTGCTCTCCCCACCGAGCTTCTGCTGGGCTGTGGTCACCCACTCTTCGGCTGGAAATCCCTAGAAAGACCTCAAGAGTACCCTTTTCTCAGGTCCTCGGAGGGCTCCTTTCAGCCGTGCCGATGCTCTGAGACGTTGCATGCTCACGTTTGTTGGCACTGCATATTTAATGCGTATGGATATAATGCTTACAGGTTTAATCTCTGGTTCTGCAAAGGCGCACACAGGTGCCCTGGATGGTTCCTGGGGTTCCGGAGCTGGCCACGGGGACGGGAGCCCTCCCGCACCCAGAGCCCACCCACAATGTTTAAGGGTGTGGATGGCTCAGCGACGGGCGTTTTACCGATGCCATCCTCGCTACGCTGTAAGAAAAGACTTAAAGGCTCCCGTATTTGCTGCGTTTCTAGCAAATAACAGAGACTTGAATATTTTAGGTGCCTCAAAGACCCATTCCGTTGGTAGCCTTTGTGTGTTACAGCATCACCCAGCACCGCAGCGAGACCTCCAAGCAGGCGAGCGCGTGTTCCCGCTCGGGAGCGAGAGGGGCTTCGGTAACTTGGGTGTTTTAAGCTAGATTTGCCTATTACAGACGATTTGACTGCGTTTCCAGATGAGAACATCTTTTCCCTGCCAAATGCAAGCCACAAAGTGACAAGGCAAAGTTAAATCGCTTGGTCGGAGTCCAGTTTGGGGGAGCCAGCCCTTCCCGGCGCGGCGGGCGCGGGGCCGGGGCAGGTCCGGAGCCGGCAGCCCTCCCTTGTTGTCATTGCCACCTGGTGGAGTACAAAGGATATTGGTTTTTAGCAAACTCGCCTTTATTTTTGGCTCTTTTATTGCAACCACACTTTGGCAATAGTGTGCCAGAGTCCTTAACCAAAAAGATCCTCTCGTTTGCTCTGCAACACCTCATTTCTCCGCTCACAGTTCATTTATGATTCTGATGAGAGTGTTTTTTCAGGAAACACACATTTCACTTTTTGACCTAGGAGCATCTGTTAGAATTTTTTTTAATACTACTTTGGCATTCTGGAAGTGTTAATGTCTTTCATATCTGTTTAATGCTATTTAGGGATATTTATGATCACCTCTTGGTTACTTGGGGTAAAGTGTGTTGCAATTTTTTTCAAACAGACAGGAAAGCATTCATATGAGGAAACAGATTGCTTTAAACATGTGCTTCCTGTGACAGTAAAAAGAACAAATTAGATTTAACACTGTGTAATGAATGCATAAATGTGTACGTTTAAGCTTTTAAAAGCCTTACATTTGGTTCTGGCCTAAACAAAAATCAAGAATCACCTATCAGGGCGCAACAAAGTAGATTTAAATACGTACAGCCAAGCCTGTTTGTATTTTCAAAGCGATTTTGCTGCAGTTTTCCGTTCCAGTCTAGACTTTTTCCCCTTAAATTGGGTAAATTTGATCTCTGGATGCTCTTTCCTGATCCTGAAAGCGCTCTGCAGCAGTGAATCACAACAGAAGGAAGTGCTCGTACAACCGCATTGATTCTTAAAATTGAAGGAGAGTTCGTCATTTCTATAACAAGAAATGTCACTCGGGTGGTAGCGCTACGTGCAGTCCCACCCAGCAGACGAAGCTGCTCTCGCGAGGACCCGCGCCAGCCTCGAGGGTCCCCTCCGGGTCCCATCCCTGCGGGAAGGCTGTGCCGTGCCGCCCCGTGCCCGGGCAGGACCTCCCTGGGATGCCCGGCTCTGAGCCGGCACCCCGGGGGGCTCAGACCAGAGCTCCCGGGGGGGCTGCACCGCGGGGACGGGGGGTTTTCCGGGCGAGGGGCTGCGGGCACGCTGCTGCCGGCATGGCCTCGGCACTGGGGGCCAAACCAGGCGGTGGGAGCAGGAGCAGCAGTGCCAGCATCCTCTTCTGGCACTGGCCTGCAGCAGAGCTGATTACTTTTATTTTTTAGGAGGAAAAAAAAAAAAGGAAATAGTGAGAGTTCGCTGGCCCAGGAAACAGCCTGGAAGTACTTACTGTGCTTTCCTCTGTATTCGACCTGTGCCTCGTTTTTTGGCTATGCTGGCTGCTCCAGCTTAGTCTCAGAGCCACGTACAGAGCTCAGAATATAACTGAACTCGCCCTGGAAATACGACTGCAAGGAAATTCTGGCACATTAAACGTATGCCTTAACAGATACCTTCAAAATGCAAACAATGGTATAATATATACTTAATTATTGTTCTTTACTTACCTACTAGGGGGTAGAAACTATTGCGAATCATAGCTGTAGCAATTCTCCAGGAAATATCTAAATGTCTGCTTCTTGTTTGCATCCTTGTTTTTCTTTGAAGATGCATTTGGAAAAGAATTAAAGGCAGTTTCTGTCTGCCTTCACCCAGTTAGTTCCCTCACACCTCTTATTTTCAATCTCTCCAGAAGATTTCTTAAACATAAAACCTACTCAGGTGAAAACAGAGTGTGGGTTTTTGTGTCACTGACCGTCAAAGTGCTTCCAAGTGCAGAGTGAGGGCGTGGGGGTATCGGCTGGTGTTAAAATAGACTTGGATTTGGCACACACGCATCCACAAATGGAGCAAAATGCCAGAAAGATGACCGGTTTGTGCCGAGCCTGAATTTTTTTGCAGGCTGTGGGAGTTCAGTCTAGAATACAGTTTGTTTGATAATTAGTGCACATCTCCTAAGACTTTCAGAGATTTGTGTTTAACCTTTCTGCCACCACGTTTTGACATAAAATTAACGCACCTTTTATCATTCTCCGGTATTTAAGTAAATATTTTTGAACCATCTCCGTGCAACAGGTTTCCAAAGATTTAAAGTATGCCGCAGGTTTCCAAAAAACTTCATTTTTTCTTATATTTTAAATGTTCTGTTTGTGCAAAATTTTGAGAATCACCATAAGGGCTTCTTTGCATTTTTAATTTAGTAACTAACATATGAATAAATTTGCATATTAATTAGTTGCAGATTAAATCATGCATACATAATTGCCTCCTTACTGTGTTTAATGTTTGTCAAAATCTCCAGCCTGGTTTGATGGATGTCGTATGAAAGATTACAATTTGATGTACCCTTGGAAGTATTTACACCAATAATGCAGGATTCTTAATAGCAGAATTCTCTAGTTATATACAGTTTCTAATAAACATGTAAGATAGGTGCATGTCCCTTTTGACTAGATTTTTTCCTTGCACCAAGTCATTTACTATTCATAATCATTAATGCATCTCCTAATTATACAGCATATGTCTGTTAACCACTTCATTGCCAGTCTTTGGGCTGCAGCGCCTGAATTTTTAGTACAACTTGTATTCTCTGAGAGACTATTCCTGAATTGTTTTGCCTCTGACATGAGCCACCGCTTCAGGTTTTCCTCGCCCGTGATATTTGGAGGAAGAGTTTAAAATGCAAGGTACATTTTGTGGTTTATTATTGAGGTCGAAGAAACGAGCTGCACTTAATTCATGGCTGAAGGCTTCTCTGCTGTGGCTACTGCAGTAAATAATCAAGGACGTTCCAAGTGCAACAATAATATCTACCAAAATCATCGCTAACGTAGCGCCGAGCCTCACCTAAAACCGTGGGGGGGTGGGCAGGGAAGGTGGGGTTCGTGGCTGCCGCACCCCGGTGCTGCGGCGGCAGGCTGAGCTCGCCGGGAGCCGCTCGGAGGGACGGCATCGCCCCTGCCCGCGGCCACCCCGCGTGCTGGGCTCCATGTTGCAGAGGGATTTCATGGGGATTGTCGGTTCGCGTTTCCACCGTGCTTGGACGGCACCTGGACGCGATTGCCAGCCTCCAGGTACACGCTAAAAATCCGAACTCGGCTTCCTGAGACACAAGTTCACAAAATTCAGCAGACTTTTGGAAACGTGTAAATGCAGGGGGGTTGTGTTTGCCCCTTGTTTTTTTCTGAACTTCTAGGTGTGCTCTGATCGCACTTGCAGGTTTTGTCCACAGCTATGGGGGCCTGAAACTGCTATTGTTAATGAAATCTAGATTTTTATGTAATTACAGAATTTTTGGAGCTGAGGCTTTAGGGAAAAAAAAACCAAAACAAAAAGAACAGGAAATACTGCAAGACTCCTGATAAAATCCCAAGAGTTGGCTACACTGAATTTATCAGCAAGCAGTTGATTTCCTTCTTAATCTGGCTATACATTAACTACTTTCCAAGCAAAAGCAGTTTTAGAGGACTTCCAAATAACCGTGTTTTGTTATACAAGTTGGCACTAACATGTGTTAGGCATTTAAGTGTGAATTTGAGCAGTCGATGGGAATATGGTACAGTGTTAGGAGGCAGCACCGGGGAAGTCGGACCTTGCTCCCCAAGCTTGCTGCCTACCGGATAGAGAGTTTTCTGGCAAGTGACTTCACCTCTGGGTGCCTTTTTTTGGCTGTCTTTGTTCATCCAGGCTGTAACCCCTTCAGGTCAGGCTCCGGCTCAGCACGGTGCCTGTGCAGCACAGGATGACAGAGGCTTCTAGGAATGGCTGTGGTATAAAAATATGTATTTGAATATAGCATCTGGATTCGTATAATTGAAAATGTGCTTTTGAGTATTAATTAGGATTGCTGAAAGGAAAAGTTCATGGGAAAGTGTAAGTGTGTCATTTCAGTAAGAGATTTCTTCTGTAATATGTATGTGTTTACAGTTGGTTAGCTGTGTATTTTAAGTGCATGCGTTTTGTTTATAAATAAAAAATATGCATATTTGATATAATGTAAAATACACAGTGAAACCACTGCATGGCCCTAATTACTCACAAAATCATATACTTTGTTTCAGAAGAACCAGCAGCCTGAGGTCTTTAGTCCAACCAGTCAGGTTGCAAGATACTTTTTAGCACATTATTCACTGTGAAAAGCCCAATGAAATCAAAGGTACAAACACCCTTTTCTCCTGAAGGATTTTACGTAGTAAAAATAAAACATCGTGGAACTAGTGCCCAAAGACCTCACAGACTCACTCTCTAATCACAGAAGAACATAAACTGCTTAATACTTACCACTAATTATCCTCCCGCACTGTGCAATTCGGTATTAAACCACAAAAGAATGTTCAAATACCATTAAGGGACAAATCTACAAAAGCAAGAAAATTGTAAGGCCAGGCCAAATTCAGTAAACTCAACCCTGTGGTTAGCGGATGCCGTGTACAATAACATCTCTGGCCCCAATTCAGTCCCGACGCAGGCTGTGCGCCGCGCAGGCTGTACATCAAACGCAAACACGCCATTTCAGGAGTTGCTTAATTAGTGCGACTTGTGCCTTTATTTAGAGAGACATCAGAATCTTTGCTCCACTTGCCGGTAAACCCACACCGTGGCCGTGGCGGAGGCACCGCGCGCAGCCCCCGTGGATGCAGGAGCATCCCTCTGCGTTCGCAGCGGGCAGGAGGGGAGTGCGGTGCTCCCGTTGCACCTGGATGCCCAGTCTAGACAATTGTCTACTGCTTTTTACGCTACTGTCGCGTCTAATCCAGTTTTACTATACGAAGGGTTAAAATTCACTCTGAAAGCTAAATTCTTCATCTTTAATGGGAAAATTGACAAATGTTGCACAGAACATCTTTTGTTTGAAGATCTCCAAGGAAAGATAGATACCCGACAGTTTCCCTCCTCCAGGCGATATTCCTGGAGAACTAGAGACAAAACGATTTCATGCAAAGAGAGGGGAAAAAAGACTGTAGAAGCAAAAATGCTAACACTGGTTACAGCCCAGTCCGGCATGGCAGGCAGAGAGCTGAGACTTGGGAAAGATCTGATGCTTTTCATGCTGGTGCTTCAATAACCTCCCGCAAACCTTGCAGCCCGCCCGCCTGCGCCCCAGTCCCAGGCTGGATTTAGCTCCTCTCCACCTGTGCCAGAACGAGATTTAAGCAATAAGTTCAGATCCTGATTCAGTCCTGAGCAGGACTTCTGAAATTTTGCAACGTGCTCAGGATTTAAAGGCCAACTCAGTGTAAGCAGCAAAAGGGAAGAGCAATGATGTGGTTTAGTAGAGGAGGAGAGGTAACCATGAGTAATGAGAAGCAAACCAACCAAAAAAGCTCTGGCAGAATATCAGGTGAAGCTTTCTGTGGCAGGACGGATTTTTGACTCAGGAGTAATCTCCCATATTTCTTAAAGTAGAGATAAAACTGATAAAATATCAAGACATGTTCTATGTGCTAGAGGCCCTCCCGTGCTGCAGCTCAGCTGCGCTGCTCTTGTACATCCAGAGCTGGGACAGCGGAAATCTTTCAGGTGTTATAAAACCCTTTTATTTCCATCTTTGCTTCTCAGGTAACGAGAGTGCTACCCCAGTCAGAAACACAACCCCAGCAGTCGGGGATGCGGAGGGAACAGTGCTTCGTTTGGGTGGTTGGGAAGCCCAAGCCCTGGTTTTCCCTGGGGCATGGGGAGACTCTCTGGGTAGGGTCTGGGATCACCAAGCAGCATTTTGTGTTCATTAAATACCCATTATTCCAGATTCTTTTCTTTGTTTGAGCAGTATCCTCAAAGAAAGCCTTGCACAGGGCCCTCCCTTCTTTCTTCTGAGCAGCATCCCAGTTTCATGGTCTCCACCTTGACCAGACCTCTCACCGTGCCATTTCCATCTCCCCCGCCCATCTCCCCCCCCACGTGGGCTGCTCTCCCAGGGTGACAGCAGAATGGGGTTCAAATTGCCTGCATCCTCCCTAATTCTTTGAGGTCTTCAGGACCAGCCACTTCATCTTTCTGTGTATTACCCATCCTTGCACCCAGCAGCGAAACCAAACCGTATTGCTCAGTACGGAGGGTGATGTGCGTGGGTGGGCAATGCAAAAGGATTTTACCTCGTTCTCTGCTTTTTTCCAAAAATGCACTATCTCTAACCCTACTTTTGTCTTGCTCTTTGAAGTTGGGGGTTATTTTCAAGTACAAGTAATTCCTAAGTACAAAGGTAATCTTCGGAGCAAGTTACACATGTGTAAACATGACCTGCTCATCCCCGAGCATCCCCGGGAGCTCAGAGCCGTGGTGGCAGCCCAGCCTCCTCTGCCGCAGGCACGTACTCCTCCCAAATGCCTCGTGCATCGCCGTGTGGCCGGGTCACCGGTTTCCAGGACCAGGGTGACCATACTTCGTATTTTCCCTTGTAGTCAGGGCAGAGAGCCCGAGCCGTTCCCCTGGGAGGCCCTGTGTCGGAGGAGTGTATTCGGGGAGCCCCAGCCTCTAATCCCCTTGGCACCATTGACTCGATGTAACTGCAGCACCAGCGCGGTGCCCGTGGCCTCTCCGAGCTTCGGTTGCTCCGTCTATACAAAGGGAAACAGTGACAGAATAATATTTAACTGCTAGATGGAGGGGCTGCGAGGCCTAACTATGTAACAGCTGAAAAGTCTTCCATATGGCAATGTGCAATAAATGAGGAGCAGCGTTCCTCTCCCGCTCCCTCCCCAGATTCTTGTGGCAGAGTGGGAACGAATCCGAGTTTGCAGGATCCCACATCTATGTTCAGTCCTGCAGATCATTTAGCAGAGAGGAGGGTAGTGAGAAACGCTTTTGAGTGCTTTGATCAGCTCTGCTAACGGTTTACTATGTAGACAAATTGCTGCACGTGACTGAAAAAAAGGCCACGTTTTGGTTCTTAACATTAGCCATGTGTCCACTTGCATGGTGTCTGCAACTTTTTCTTACCTTTTCCACGTTTTTTTTTTTTTCTTTTTTTGTGTACTGTTTTAAAAAATAATTATGCAACAGCATAATATGTATAAATTCTTTCTGAAGTTCTGGTGCAAGTAGATCTTTTATCATTTTATAAACCACAGAACCCACTTGGGGCAATATATATTGTTACTAATGAAAATCATTATATTACAGTGTGATTTTTTTTCCTAAAGACTGAACATAAGATCGGGTCCTTGATTGCCTTATGCTTCAAAAATGTTTATTTATTTTGTAATGGTAGCTAACGCTAATGGAGAACAATTGGCCAAGAACTTGTGGAAACCTCTCAGTAAAGCAATATGAGCAATAACTGCAGCACCGATCACTCTAGATTGGACTTCAACTGCAAAAGCAAAAATAATCCCTTATAATCTGAAATTATTTGTTTATTGTGTGGTGTGTACGATCACTGAACTGCTCGGCACTGTATGAAATGTTAAAAATCTTACTCTGTTTGTTTTACCAAATACTTCTCCAGTGGACTCTAAACTATGGTACAACATCTGTAGTCCCATATTGAGACCAATGACACTGAAATTTCCAAATGCAGGAACCTCCCATCACTTAACCCTGTGTGCCTTGGGAACATAGAGAAAAATGTCAGAAATTAACCTTAAACCCACTTCCCTGTCCGTTTCTGTAGCGGATCCCGAATCAAAGCCCATGGGATGTTCTGGCCCATAGTCTAGGCCAGCAGAATTCCTGACTTTGGGCTGGAAGCCCTGATGCCACCTTACAGTCATCGTAGGGCCTGTTTACGGTGCCAGAGCAATGTGGAGAAGCCGTCGTAGTGTTGCTAACCTCAAAGGTTCAAATATCATGAGTCGGCCGCCCTCCCATCCACAAAAAAAGAAATCACGACATTTTAAAAATAGTAAAGATTGGGTTGGTTTTATTAGCCTTTGGGGTTTTCTGCCTCAGAGTTCCCATTTCCCAGCTCTCCTCCACACTAACCGGAGTTAGAAGCTCAGTCTTCAAAATACGAAATCTGAGATCATCCTGTAATCAATGACTACAGCAGCTCTGACTTTCCAGAAAAGAAAGCCCACCAAACACTCCGATACTAAGATAAAATGGTAAAAATTGGCAATAGTGCCTTTGTGCAAGAAGAAATCCTGGCCCATGTGGTTTAAGTTTCTCTCTTGGCTTTTAGCAAGCAGTGTAGTCAAAAATAAACCTAGTGGCAAATGGATATTTTAGATAGACAGTTTTGTTTAAAATAGATTAACTGTAAAGTATGTTTCTATGCTTTTTTTTTTTTTTTTGTAAGATAAGTTTTATGGAAGGTGATGGATAAGCCAGAGTGCCCGGTGCCTCCTCGCCTGCCCCGGTGCCCTGCCCAGCTCCGGGGGTCCAGGCCAGCTCATACTGCAGCTGAGGGGATGTGCTCAACCCGATCATGTGTTAAAATTGGCTTTTCTGGAAAGCAAACATTGGGTGCTGGTTTGGTTTTCAATAGCTAGTTTTGATCTAGGGTTTTATTATGTTATTAACTTCATGTGCTATCTAGTAAATTCAGTCTATAGCATTTGAGGTAAAAGGAGAAGTCGTCTGATATTTTACAGATTAAACTTGGCGGATGCTCGCAGAGATGTTCTATGGTTCGTTCTGGTAATCTCAGACTAACTCTTTTGCCATATTCCTGGCTTCCAACCTCAGTCACAGCACCCACTTCGGCCAATTCGTTTGTGTTTGGCAGTGCAAGAACAGGAGCACGTGCAATCATGTCACCGAATCAGTCACTGCTGAAAGGGCAATTTGCTTAAAACCTGCTCTGGATATAGCAGATGTGCCCGCCTAACATGTTCAATACATACAAACGTACAAGAATTTGGTGGAATCGGCACTCGTCCCGATACCCACGAGGCATAGCTGGCCGACCATTTCAATTCAGAAAAAAACTTGCAAAGGTACTTTTATTGAAATTATTTTGAAATTTAGCAAGGTCTAGGTACTGTCGTGATGACTCGACTCATGCACAAAGAAATCCTGTTGACAAGGATTCTCATACCGGCATGGCCGTGGATGCTGTCCGGGCCAGTCCCGAGTCCTTCAGAAGCAGGCTGAGGCGGTGCTGCCGGTCATCCTGGCTCCTCGGTCCTGGCTCCTCGGTCCAGGCTCTCTGCTGGAATAACCAACTGTCAGGGCCACTCCACGAGCTGCACCCGGTTAAAACATCTGGTGGAGAGTTTGTCCCCTTAATGAGAAAGATTGGAGCTAGTTCAGTGCTGGGAAAAAGGCTTGCTTCCTCCTGGCAGACAAGCCTGGAAACAACGCGTAGGATTATGGGGTTGATTAGGATTGCCATCAATAGGTAGTCTATAATATTAAAGCAGACGTATCCATATTTGGCTGGTTTAAAGTAGCTTTTTAGAGACTGTGGCTTTCAGGATCTGATTTATTCATATAGCATCTGTATAATTAGATATTTATACTGTATTCAGTCTATGGTGCACAAGTATCTGAATATGAACCTCTTCCTGGGGAGAGAGGAGAGAATATGAATGTACAAAACTGTAGGAAAATAAGTGTTACCTTTAGTTGCAATAGTTACAAAAGAGACAATTATAAATGACGTCATCTCGAGTTCAGCAGGTTAACCGCTAACTCGATCTGGGATCCTCCAAAACCAAGACCAGAAAATGGCCACGGCGTGTGCTACCGAAAACGTCTCCCGTCTTTATGTCTGTGTAAGGTAAACATGGTGCAACTTGTTCTTGTGTTTATCCAGCATCTGAATGAGCTTTCTGGGGTTCGGTTTGGGTCCCCTCCGGTCAGAGGCGCCGGGGCTGTCCCCGGCTGAGCTCTGCTGCCGCCGGCACCGTCCCTGCGCAGGCACTTCGGGGGGGATTTTTAAGAAACCTTTAGCTCAGCTCTGGCATCTCCTAAAATAGACCTGGCGTTGGGGAACGGAGCTGGGGTTTGCTTCTCTTTTTGTTTTGCTTTAATAGGAGAGAAGCTGGTCGGAAAAGGCTGGTGGGGCGTGAGGTGGGGCATGTCTTCATGGGACCTCTGCGCAGAGGTCCTGGTCACTCAGCTGGGGCACAACACCACAGCTGGGTAAAATTCTTCACATCTGGGCATTCAGAGCCACTTCTCCACCCACGGCGGGTATGTTTTAATAACTACACTCAAGGATTTGTGTAAGAAGGATGAGATTATCCAAGTGACCCAGACTTAGAGGAATACTGGTTATTTTAGTCACCTTACTTGATATTTTACCATTATCCGTTTCGATTTGTGGCTGCAAGCTTGTCATCTAGCAGATAGCTTCTCTTTCTCTGCTTCACTTCCGAGGACCTCAGTTACAGTAGCGTCAGGAACGTGACTGCTGTCTCTTCCTTCCAGCATCCTTTTGCTGTGACTTTCTGGAAGGTCTCTTTCCAGACACGAAGCGTGCCGTGGCGGAGCCGCTCCGTCAGGACACCATCCATTGCGGCACCCCTGCAGGGTGCCCAGCAGCTCACTGGATGGGGCCCTTTCCAAATTCTCTGTCTTGAAAACCTTGCTGGAAAAGTAGGGACCCATTCCCTCCTCCCCTCCTGGACCAGGAGGGATGGCCTCCTGCGGGAGCCGCAGAAACCTGCCTTTCGGTCCTTCTTCTTCTTGGATTTCTTGAGTGTTTCCTCACCCTCTCCTGGAATTTGCTGCTGGGATCTGACACAAGAGAAGCAAGGAGAGAATGGAAGCGAGTGTATATATACCAAAGCATTGAAATTATATGACAGAAATCACAGCACTGATTATTTCTCGGCAGCCCTACCTGATTTCTCTGCCCGTTCACCAGTTGGCCATACCTTGCCTGGGCGGCTGGGCCGGGGTGACCAGCGGTGCAAAGGGAAAATGGAACAGGAGGGCCGTAAAAGAAATTATTAACTTGGGTAATGTTAAAGTAACTGGATTCTGACAACATGGCCGCGTAACCTGGCATCCTACACTTGCTGTGTCATGCTACGTAGGTGACATATTGACCTGAATTTGTCCCTACTTGTGTTGTGTTAGGGGAATATATTTATACCATAAGCACATGGATAAGTTACACCTGATCAGCCTTGTTCTGTTATCACTGACCTAGAAGATGCTGAAAGAATGACGCCTAACGCAGAAAATGCTGAAATAATGCATTATCGGAGCATTTTATGCATCTGTTGTTAGGTTTTATGTATTTTAAAGTCCCCTGCCCTTTGGTGGCATTCCTTCTGGGTACAGCATAACACGATTTTTACCAAAACAAAGGTTTATACTCATCCTTGACCCTTTCCATGGAAAATGAATACCTTTTAGGCAATGGAGCCAACACGCTGGTTAGACAGGACCACGGGGAAGCTGCTCCTCCTCACTGGAGGAGGCCGGTGCGGTGCCCGGTAGCGGCGCGGGGCGGTGGGACGCGCTGTCCCCACGTCACTCTTCCCCGCCTGCGCTTCGGCGTCTCCACGCTGCCAGCCTCTCGTTAAGACGAAGGAGGTAATTGCAGCGTTGCCGGCACCACTCTGTGGCAAGGGCTGGAAGATGGCGCAGCCTGATGCCCACCGGCGGGTGGGTGTGCGGGGGGAGCTGCTCGGCAGCGCAGATGCAGGCGCCGGGGGTCTGCAGGGGGTCCCGCACAGCTGCACCTGCAGCATCCCCCTGCGCCCTCGCACCGGCATGTCCGGAGCTGAATCCTGGCGGCAAATCCTCGCCTTTGTCGGTGCTGAGTCCTGCCGGGGAGCTTGGCTCTCCAGCAGCCCGCGTTAACAACAAAACCCAGCGCAGAACAACCGCTTTTGCCTGGTTCAGCGAAAATCCCCAACGTGGCTATGTCACGGCCAGATGCAAATTCATCGAGCGCTGCATTTGGAGATTAAAACACCAACAAAGATTTAATTTTTTAAAAAGGCTGCTTCTCGTCAGATAACTCCCCTTATATTTTTAGCGGTTTGCTCTTTTAATCAATGGGCTCCCGTTAGCCAGGAGGCCAGCTCGGGCCACGTGGCTGGAGACGCGTCCCCCGCCATGCCAGCGTGCCAGCAGCAGACCCGCACCCCCGAAGGCTGGAGGGTGGGGGCTGGACGATGCCGCAGGGATCTCCCGAGCAGGGCTGCGTTGGGGGGCTGCCGGGGCAGAGGGGTGCGGGAAGGGGAGGGTGGGTGGCAGAGGACTAACGTCGCCTTGCCTTGCGTCATTTCAGAGCCCTACATGCGGTCGGTGTCTCTCCGATAGTTATTAATCCTATGAATTTTATGTAAGGTACACATTTCTATTTCTGAAAAAGAAAAAAGGAAAAATATCCAGGACAATCACAGGTTCCCGAGCGAGGCAGGAAAATATATTAAAGTTATCTCAATGTATGTGTCGAACGCAAATATGATATGGTAAAGTAATTAATTTTTAATGTCATGTGTTGAGAATTATGTTATAGTTATGGGCTTACTCCCTGCAAACCACATTAACTTCTTATCAAGTTATGTACAATATATTTATACCGAAATTTTCCCATTCAGGAGAATGAAAGCGCTAATATGACAGGATCCAAATTACGTTGGACTGTTCCCCACTCCGAGGTTGCAAAACACAAACTGAAATCATCCGCAGTCATTTTCATGACACATTGGTCACGATTCAAGGATTGCTTTTCAAGACTCGCGGGTCTCTCTCCATTTCCATGATCTATAGACATCAACATGTGAAATTTTTAGAATTATCTAGTGCCAGTCAGAAAAAGCTTATTCTGCTGGAGTTAGGGGATTGTTTCCGTGGCAGGAAAGCGATAAAGTGAGATGATTTAAAGGTCCATCCAATCTAATTTTGTGGTAAAATTTGTACTAAAATGTAATGCTAGTTGTATAACTTTGTGTGGAGCTGTGAAACTACAGCTTTTATTAAGAGAGAGAATACCATATTTTGCAGTTAGCAAATGCAGAAGGGAAGAACGGGCTTTATTTCTAGGTGTGTAGTAAAAACACCAGAAGGGGTTTTTTTTTTAATAAATGATCAAAGCACTTTGTTATTTTTCACCTCTGGAGCATTAATATCTACATTTGTAGGAAGTTAGTTTTATAAAGTAGATTTAGTGGTATAGAAAATGTCCTGCCCGTCTGCGACAAGCCCTGGGTGTGAGGAGCGTTTTCTCTCCCTTTCTGGTGGAGCGTTTTGTTGCACGTTGACCTGTAGTAGTTGGGATTTTTGGCCTTCCGTGTTATACGCTGAGGGTGGTTTAAAGGTTACAAATGTGATCTTGTCAGATTGACAACTAACTGTTCTAATGAGGAAAAAATCCTCAAAGCATGAAATTTGAATGAAATGTGTGATTATAATTCAAGTACTGTTTACCCAAACCTCTGGGGACCTCCCGAATAAATGCAGAACAAGTGAGTTAGATAAACCTCTGCTCATTCTTTCCCCCTGGTTTTTCCCCCCCTCTCACATACGCAGCCACGCACGCCGACCCTATAGATCTGGGTGGAAAGTATGAAAGAAAAGTTTGCCGTCGCCCGAGACGACAGCTCGGAATTGACATCACCATCTCTTTGTCGTTGATTAATACTGTATGTGGTGTGTTACCACGTCGAGGAGTAAGGAAATAGGTGCTTTGAATTATTAAAGTTGAGCCCGGAGACTGGCTGTATGCTCGGATGGCATTTGCTTCGGCATATGCAAATGATTTAGTTTCATTTGGGATCAATTCCCAGGGGCCCTCCTTTCCTGTGATGCTCTGAATTTGGCAAGCTCAAGTGAGTCCCGACGTGGGGGGGGGCGGGGGGTAAAGGAGGGGAAGGGGGGGGGACCCCCCCCCTTCCCCTCCTTTACCCCCCGCCCCCCCCCCCTGCGCTGTTGGCCGAGGCGCAGGGCGCTGCGCGGGGGGATGTTTGGCAGCAGCGCCCGGCGGGACGGGGCCGGGACGCCGGGATATTTATTATTATTTAAAACCCACCAAAAAAAAAAAACCGGGGGTGGGTGGGGGGGTGGGTAAGGCTGCGCGGGGCTGCGCGGGGCGCGGGCGGGCCGCGGCAGCTGCGCACAATGCTGGGAGCGCGCCAGCAGCACGGACAGATGGCGGAGTTATTAGATGTGCATCATACGATTCCCTTCCTGCCACTCGCTTTTTAATCAAATTAAAACAAAAAAAAAAAAAAGAGAGAGAGAGAGAAAAAGAAAAGAAAGGAAAAAAAGGAGAGGAGAGCGAGGGAGCGGGAGAGGGGGGAGGCAATTAAGCGCATTTGTATTCCGCTCGGTAACGGGCCCGGCTCCGCGGCCCCGCGGGCGGCCGGCGGGGAGCGCGCCGGGCGGTGCGCGGGCGCGGGGCGGTGCGCGGGCACGGGGAAAGGGGTAGGAAGGGGGGGGGGGGGTGTCGGGGAGGGGGGGGGAAGGTTGGAGGGAGGAGGGGGGGGGGGCGCGCAGCCTCCGCCCCCGCGCGGCGAATGGTCTCGCCCTGCTTTGCATATTGAGCGCGCCTGGCCCGGCCATATGGGAACATGCGAGTGGAGGAATTGTTGTGAAAAAAGGGAGAGCGAGTTTGAAATAAAAGTTGCGAGAGCGGGAGCGGAGGGGGACGGCGGCGGCGGCGGGACCATGTACTGCGCATACACGATCCCCGGCATGGGCGGCAACTCTTTGATGTACTACTATAATGGGAAAGCGGTAAGCTGGCGCTGCAATTAAAGGTGTAATTTGGACAAGTTTTATGGTGGCGGGGACGAGCATCCTCCGCGCTGCGCCGCGCTCCCGGAGCCCCGGGCGGCCGGCGGGCTGGGGACGCGGCCGCCGCTTTTGCCATTCGAGTCGGGTTTGGGGGCTTTTATTTATTTTTTTGTTTGTTTGTTTTGCTTTTTGGGGGGGGGGGTGTCAGTTTGTTTTAATTTTTTTTTTTTCTGTACGTTAGAAAGTCCGCCCGGGCTTAAAAGTTTGGGGTTAAGTCAAAATAGTGCAGAGCCAAAAAAAAAAAAAAAAAAAAAAAAAAGAAGGGGGGAAGGCGGGCGGGAGCGGAGCGGGGCTGCGCGGCCGCGGGGCCGCGGGGCTCCCCCTGCGACCCGCGGGTGCGGGCACCGAGCAGCCCCGGCGGGGACGGCGTGGGGCCGGGAGCCCCGCTCAAAAAGTAGTCGTAAGATCACGGAAAATGACAAAAAAAGCCCCATTCCCGCCCGCATTGTAGTGACTTGCCTGTGCCGGCTGACTTCGGTCCTTCCCCCCCCCCCCCCCCGCCTTCAAACAGAAACGCTTTATTTCAGAAAAAAAGAAAAAAAAAAAAGTGTCTGGTATTTTGTGCATAACCCCAGCAGAAGGTTTATACTTGCCATCTGGAGGTTTATTTTTTTTCTCTGGCTGGGTCTTGAGAAGGAAAAGTATTTCAGTATATTTTAAAATATTGGGGGGGGGAGAGGGGAAGGGCGAGGTAAGGAGGGGAGCTGTTGGTGAAGGGAGAGGAAAATAAAATTTGGAAACGCTGGGGAGGGAGGGCAGTGCGTGGGGGGAGCGGGCTTCGCAAACTGCTCCAGTCTGGGTTCTTTCAACTTTCTTTCGTTTCATCTGATACCAATCAGGGCGGCGTAGCTAGGCCAAAAGGGAACTGTTAGAGTTTTAACCCAGGCCCGTTTCGGATGGAGTGGATGGAGCAAACTCATTATCCTGCCCGGCTGCGTCTGAATGTGTAGGCATGTGTGGCATAGACCAGCGTGTGTTTATAATACATCCAGCTCGAATTGTTTCGTACGGAAAGCCGCTCTCATGAATGAACATCTGTTTGAATAACTGAGATTTTTTTTTTTTTTTTTAAATATGCTTATTGGTGAGAGTTGTGGGCCTCGTCTTTTGTTTTGAATATTTTGCAAATAACACGTTGCAGTAATGCAGGACACTTGGTCTGTGGGTAGAAACTAAGGGACTTTGCACAGGAAAAATAATTGAGAATTAAAATCATAAAAATGCAAAAAATAAAGATTCATAAATTTACTGCAGGGCTGTTTTTTCTTTTTTTTTTTTTTTTTTAATTAGTTATTCCTATTCCAGAGCTGTTAAGGCTACACCTAAAGTCTACCTGACATTCCCATGCATGGCAGGGCCAGCCAGCCTCAGTAGCTTTAAAAGAAAAAGTTCCTAAAAGCTGCTATTCATCCTTACTAAGTAATAAAATCCTGGCGACAGCAGCCTGTAAGCAGGAAGCAGCGATGCACAGTGCTTGCGCAGCGTCAGGGCTACGGTAAACAATTTTCAACACTTAGACCAACTTCATTATTCTTTGGATTTTTCTTGCGGGGGGCGAGATGGAGTGCTTGATAAGGGAAATGGAGGTGGGGGTGGGAGCTGGGGTTTTCCTTTTGTTTGGGGGTTTTTTCCCCCCTCGGTCTATTTGTATATTTTTTTTGTTGGTTTCTTTTTTTTAAGTAACTAAACAGAGAAAGCGAAATGCCCAGCCCGCCTGGTGAGCGGCCCCACGGTCCGTGTCCCTGAGGCTGGGAACGCTGAGACCGCAATGTCGTCCTGTCGTGCCAGCCGCCTGTCGTACTTCCATAAAACTGCAGAATATGACATCATAGGGCTAATAAACCCCGCTCGGCTGCCAGGCCTTTTCCCCTCTTCTTTGTGTTTTTCAGAAGGTGGGACTCGTAAAAACCAGGATGGCTCTGTCGCAGGAGATGTATTTAGAGGCACCGGCGGAAGGTGTTCGTGAAAAGCCAGCCTGGCCTCGGCGCTTCCCCGCGCCGGGCGAGCACAAAGAGAGGGGCGAGGGTCCCCGCGGCGCCGGGGGGGCCGGGCAGCCCTGGCAGCGCTGCCCGCTCCCTTCCCGGGGCTCGGGGAAAAGGCATCGGCCGCAGCGAGGGAGTTGCGGGAGCTGGGGGACGAGGCCGGCACCGCAGCCTTTGGGAGGGGGCGAAAGTATTCCTGCGTCCACTTGACAAACAGATTTTTGTGTTTTATAGAGCCGGCATTGTTCTGGCTCCGGTTCCGCATTGTGCAGCTCTTGATGTGGTGCCAGGCATCGTGCGGAGATTGGGGATGCCATGCATTAATTGTTCGCAACGCCTCGTCGAAAGGACCCTCGGCTCTCGGGGCTGCACAGCTTTTGCCCAGTTGTTGGAGCAGAGCAGGGGCTGCTCTGTCGCGCACAAGTTTCCTTGTGCAGGAAAGATAGAGTTCTGAATTCCTCCCTTCCTTCCCCCCCCCCCCCCCTTTTTTTTTTTCCCCAGTGACAAGTCAATTACTTGTTTAAATTCAGTTTGAACTCTCTGAACTGCGAGCAGGCAGCGGAAGCAGGTCTTCCCTGGGAATAAACAAAAGAAGAAAAAAATGCAAAATCATTCCAAAGCCCTCTGAATCGAAGTTGCTGTGGGAAGAGGAGTGCTGTTGGGTACAGGAGTCACAAAAATGGCTGGAAAAAAATTAAACTGCCATAAATGCAAGATTTGCAGAACACATTTTCTGCAACTTGCTTTTTTTTTTCTCGCTCGCAGGGTGTTTTAGGAGAGCTTACTCTGTGGGAGAGCACTTTTTGCCTTTAACTATTTACTGATGTTCATCGGTAAGAAATCTTTTCCTTCACATCTCTTCCGATAGAGGATATTTGTTTTAGAAAATCTCAAAACAATAGCAAAACTGCCAGTGTCAAATAGTAAAGTGTAAAGATAAGCTAGTGCTTGGTGATTACATTGATGGTATAATATATAAATGTTGGGCTCTCGATTCACTTTTTTTCCCTAAAATATTATGAAAAAGGCTTTTTAGCAAAGGAGTTAGAAGTGTGCACTATTATCTGTGATTAACTAGATTAACACTTGGATTACGTTGGAAGCACTGAAACAAGAAGAGCCATTTTCTTCTAAGCCTTGCTTCTTGCTACCCGAGATGCGTGTGGTATTTTAGGATATGCACATTACCTGCAAGGGGAGGGATGCAGGATTACTGTCTAAATTTGATTTTCAGAATTGCTTATTTTCAATTGCATCTCACTGAGATTTTAATAAAGTATTATTTGGTCATAGACAATATATTTAAATGCATGGAACTATAAAGAAGGAATTATTGCAAATGGAAATGAAAAACAAAAGTGGCAAAATTTTCTTTTAATGGTATCTTAAGATCACATCATCAGCTCCCACCATGCGCATGTGTTAAATCATATAGGGAAACCTATAATTATTGTAATTGCTCTTTTTGCTTTATCCTAACAAGCTTCAACCCATCTCTCAAACTAGTTGTTTTGAAATAGTTATTTGTCAAGTCATCAAATCACAAAAAGTAAATGCTAATGAGTTTTTCCTGTTTACATTCTGTCTGCTATTCTTATTATAAAGCTTTTCAACTCCATAAAGTTCCTAGATGAAGATGAATGCTCCATGGTATCATTCCTGCTAATAGGCTAGGCCAAAGAGTGTAATAATTCCATGTACCACGCTTAATAATGACAAGTGAGGAGTTGTGAATGGCACGAGGCTGGCGTCGCTCTGGGAACGGCGCGGAGAAAGTTTTCTTTTTGAGCACGAGGAGGAAGAAATCGCGAAATCGAAATGAGAGACCCTGGTGCTTGCACCCTTTGGGCTGAACCGGCAGTAATTCAGCGTGATGTTTATGGCTCATCTTTGTTTAAAGAATGTCAGCGTTTCATTCACTGGGAATATTGGAGTACTGACAGGCAGATCATAAAAAGATATTCATTAGCAAAAGTTACAAGATAATTTAAACTGTTTCCGAGGTGTAGGGATAGATTTTGTAACAAAGTTACGCTAAATTTACAACTCCTCCATCAAATTGCATCTACATATGGGTAGCTCCGGCTTCATGATTTGAAATCCGTATGTGTGTGTGTATACGTGTGTATATAGCAATGCTTACTCTTTTCAGGATTGTGAGTAGAAGCTAAAATATTGAGAAGACTTTTCCAGTATTTGGGGGGGTTATGGGAGGGCTGCATGTTTATATCATAAATTCATATAAACTGGTAGGCTCCCTACTGATAACAAGAAAACAAAATTTTGTAAATTATAACTATATACATAAACCTATATATATAGTTGCATATACACACACACATTTTGACACAATCAGTGGTTTTGTGCTTTACATTCTGGAGGAAGGGAAGGGAGATAGAACAAATTTATTCTGAATCTTTGAGTTTGCAGAAATAACTGTAGCACTGGTTTTAAGGGTCAGGATACCTTACTATTCAGTGAAGATTTACACTCGGCAGGTCTGATCGCTTTCTTCCCATTGTACGTGATGGAAATATGAGTGGCCTCGTGTTTGCAAAGCTGGATTTTGCTGAAGTATTTTAGGAATTATTAAAGCTTAGTATTCTTGCAGGATGTTACGTTGAATCTTAGTTTTAAATATGCTTTGCATATGCTGATCAGAAGTGAACTTCACCTCTTCATCTGTGCCAGTTTGGAAATTATTATGGTGTTTTTTTTCTCAAAAAGAAATTATAAATAGAATTTTATTTTATTTGGTTATAGATTGATGGTAGACATGGAAAATGATGGTAGGGTGTTGACATCTTATAATAGCGTATATTATGAGCTGCTTTTTTGTGGGCAGGGCTGGGGGGGTTAACAAAAGATCTAATGGCTGGTGCAGTCTTTAAATACCTTTTCAATTGATCTACAGGAAATTGTGCAGAAGAATTGTTTGTTTCCTGTTTCAGTATAAATCTGGTTTGCATTATACTTGGTTTACTGTAAAATTGCCGTGGCACTTTGGAGACATGGGATTTGCTTATTTTGCACAGGGAATTTATTTTGAAAAGTGAATGTTGTAGCCTATGTTGGCCAGTTTCTTTCTGATTTTATGATATTGTGTTGCTAGTGGAACTTTTTTTTATTATTGTGTTTTGAGGGTTTTTTTTGTTTTGTTTTGGTTGTTTTTTTTTTTTTTAACCGGCCTTTGAAGTTTTGCAGCCTGACAGGGTGGTGGGAAAGGTGACTGCAGTACGGTGCCTGCAGCTTGGTGGGGAGGGTAGCACACAGTTGGTCAGCCTCTCTGCAGACGTAGTAAAATACTGTGGGAAACTGCTACAGGCACAAGATACCTGCACAGAGTTGCCCGTCCTTTGGATGGCTTTTCCTTTCTTTTTCCGTTTGGTGTTTTTGGGGGGGGGGGTTGTGTTGTTTTTTTTTTTTTTTTAAACAAAGAAGTTAGTTTTTTTGTAAAGATGATCTAGTGAAAACTCATGTGCTCGTTTCTCAGGCTGCACTTTGCAGTGCTGCTGTGATGAGTTTGCTGCCCAGCTCTCCAGCCTTCTTCCTTAGACACACAGCGTGCTGCACGGGGAGTGCACTGCCAGTGCATCTAGTAGTCTGCTTGAAAAAATGCCTGAGCAGTTAAAAGAAGTGAGCTTAAAATCATCCTTTCAAAATTCCAGTGCCACATAGCTGTATTTTAATATGTCATTGCTAACACTCAGTAACGAAAAATCGTAATGCACTTTTGCTGAAAATAATCTCATGTACAGCAAGAAGCTGTATTTAACTAACATTGTATACCCAGTGTTTTCATATCAAAAGTGTTTGTATTTATTATTGTTTGGTTAATCAAAAGATCTGCTATCATGGATAGCTGGGATCATTACGTCAGAAATGATCTCTCGCTCTGCTGTGTTCCTTTTTACGGTGGAGAAATTCTCAGGCTCATTAAAAAGTTTCTGTAAGTCTCTCAGGGTTCAATGTGGAGACTGCATTCTCAGACCTCAGCAGGTATCTCAAAATATTTAGCATCTAGCTTTGTTCTGGCATAGCAAGTCAGAATCATCCAAAAGCGTAGATTTCACTGGGAAATGTTTCTCCCACAAAATTCAGGGCAGGTCTTGCTTGTCTCAACTTACTGCATTTATCTTATCTTCATTTGTGAGTTTTTTGAGGGGTATTTTTGGGAGGGGGGATGGTGTTTGTTTGTTTTTTCCTTGTTGGTTTTTTGGTGTTTTGTTTTTCCTGAGAAAGTAGTATTACAGTGTTATCTCCTGTAAGTTAAAGGGACTTTAAAGTTGGAAGTTGGCTACAGGAGGAGCAGAATCAGACCTTTGGTCTTGAGGGATTTGTCCTTTTGTGCTGTGGGCTGTCTGGTTTCCTAAGGCATAGCTTCAGCTCTAGATGCTCTCAGCTTTTTCCCAAGCAGAGGTGGCCACGTGAAATACAGCATGCAGAGCACAAATCTTCCATCTACGTTTTGAACTTGCATGCATACAAATACAAATATACTCTGCAATTTGTTGTGTACAATTTGGTACTTGAGCTTTGAATTCTTTCCCCTATCAGGACTTCAGTTTTGCCAATAAAATTAATAATACTTAAAAAAAACCCAACACAAAACCCTCCCCAAAGTTTGAGTAGAGGAAATTTCATACACCTGCAGAGCTTTATTAGGTGTCTGCACAGGAGTGGGACTGGTGTGAGAACTCATGTGCACAAGATCAAATTGTTCTTTAAACCGTGTACTACTCTTTTTGTAATGAAAAGCAGCTGAATAGAAGAAGAGGGGTCTCTAGCCCCCGGATAGGGAGGAGTTGAGCTGGGTGCTGCCTGGGTTGAAGGGCGACGAAACCCGGCAGCCCTTCGCCCGTTGTTCTCCGGAGACCCGGGCCGGGCTGCGGTGCAGACCCGCGTCGCGTCCCCGGCGCGGGGGCACGGTGCCGGTAATTGGAGGGGCTGCGTGGGGAAGGTTGCGCTGCAGCTGCTGCCATTGTAGCCGACCCGCGAGTGAAAAGGGGATGGGAACAATCCCGGCTAACATTTGACTTGGCTTTTTC